>NW_021636205.1:600000-943095 GCF_004799145.2 Neltuma alba
CAAAAATAAATATTTATTAAATTAATAAATGATTATAGAATTATTTTGATTAATTAACATGTTTAACGTGTTTATTAAATTGTAATGTTGATGTTGTAATAAATAAATAAATATTTCAATATTAATTAATACCTGACATAAATAAAATTATAGAAATAAATAAATAAAGTAAACAAATAAATATAAAATTTAAATAAATATCTAAATAGTATATAAAACCATAAAATCAAAATTCTCATAAAATCCCATACAATGAAAGCAAGATAAATCATGGGTGAGGGGCAGAAGCAGCATCATCGTGATCATCCTCTGCTGGATCCTCCCGCTGGGGGTGGGCAGGCCGCTCAACCTGCTGGAACTAGACTGGCGGATGGGGGTAGTGGCGGGACTGGTAGCAGGTGTAGATCGGGGATCTCAGGAATCGAGATGTTTGGAGCTATACTGACCACCACATGACGCAGAGCCGTAGCAGCTGCCAAGAGCTGGTCAAGCTGCCCCTGGAGCTGACGATCACGCTCCTGCAGTTGACGATCACGCTCCTGCAGCTGACGATCACGCTCCACGATCCTGGCCTCCATCCTGGCCTTGAACTCTTGTCTGAGCTCCTCTCGCAATTCCTCTGAGGATGAGGAACCCAGCCGCTTCGCACTCGCATGAGAGCTTCCGGCAGTATATGAAGGGCCAGCGCCACTTGAGCGGGGCAACCTAGTTGGTGTAGGTCCAAGTCCAAGCCCGCTAACTCGACCAGGGTGCTGCGGCCGGCCACGACCCGCTAAAAGTGAGGCGGTGGGATCCAAGGCAGACCCCTGAGACTCACACAACTCGGAATCGACCTGAGTCATCTGTGCCTACCAAAATTAATATAAAGAAGTTAATTATAATATAATGATATCTACACTGTGATATTATATTAATATTTAATTTATTACTTACCGCTATCTCCTCAACCTCATCCGATGCACGCCCGTCTCGAGGTCTATACACCATCGGCCACATCTCGCCATAAGTGGCTGTGTATCCCCGCTCCTGCCATATCTTTTCCCTCTGTAAATGAAATCAAAGAAATAATTAGTTACAAATTAAATACATATACATATTTAATAAATTTATTTCAAGTACTCACAATCTCGTCATAAGTGATAGCAAAGCTCCTAGATCCAGCCCTATGACATATCGTCTGATGCCTGACGCTCCCAGCATTTCTCCTAGAAAGAGCCTGAAGCAAAATGTAAAAAAATTAAATCAAATGAGTCAAGTCGGATAAAAAATAAAGAAATTATAATTAATACAATATTATCATACTATCTGGTCAGCCGTCATCCTAAAATAGACGTAACTAGACCAGTCTTGGTCCGGGACTCCACCAGGTACATCTGCCAGTATCTCCTGGAGGGGCCTCGTCCCGTCACCTTTATTCTCCCTCCACAGGTCGGCCCTCCTGTTCTTCCATGCCATCCCAAGCCTCTTGATCGTGTCAGCCCTCAACTCCTCCCCCAGAATAAATTTACTCTATGATTAAAATAATAAATTAACTAAATAACAAATTATAAACAAATAATTAAGCAATTTCAATAATAAAAAACAAATAATTAGTTTTTAACTAATTTAAGAATATTATAAATAAAATATAAATTAATCAAAAACAAATAATAATTAAACAATTAAGTAATTTAAATGAAAAAATATTTTTACTCAACTAAATTTAAAATTATTATAAGTAATAAATTAATGAAATCAATAACAAATTATTTTCATTTAACTACTTTTAAATAATTTAAATAAAAAATATATATTCATTTAACTACTTTTAAAAATATTATAAATAACAAACAAATTAAATAAATAAAAAATTATAATCAAACAATTAACTTATTTGAAAATAAAATATATAATCATTTATTTAAATTAAAAAAAATTATAAATAACAATTTTATATTACCTTCATCATTTCCCAACCTTGCTGCTTCTTGTCTGAGGTGATCTTCTTCCAGTCCTGCACGTAGATGGGGAACAGCGTCTACTGCTGACCAAGGAGGCGCACGTACTTGTTGTACAACTGGCCACCTTTCTTCGTCGGTTGGCCCAACTCATTGAGCGGCACAACCACTCGTCCGCTCGTCATCATAGACAGCTCTCTGGCTGTCAGCCTCCGATAGGACCTGTTCCCCTCAGTGTCTACAAAATTTAATTAAGAAATAAATTATATATCAATAAATTAATACAATTTCTATATAAATTAAATACTGATCAAAATTTTAAAAAGTTAAATAAATACTTACCGACAAATTCCACCTCAAAACCAGCCTGACGTCTCGGAGCAGGACGCTGCGCAGCCTGGGGATTCTCATTCCCCTGATCCTGCTCCTCCTCCTCCTCCTCGTCAGCAGCATCAGCATGGGGTTGCTCATCCCCAGTAAAATGAGCCTCCTCAGTCCGCTCAACATCATCCTGCTCCATAAAACTGAAGATATCCTCCTCGCTGAGATCGTAGTCATGAATGCTGGGGAATGGCTCACCAGCATCATGATGAACCTCACTGGGTCCAGCTCTCTCAAGATCAACTGGGTCTTTCCCGTGCTGACGACTCATCCTAATAACAACAAATAGTAATTATTTATAAATAAAATAAAAAGAAAAATTATTTATAAGCTACAACATAATAAATTAAATAAAATAAAACATAAAATAAAAATTATTTATCAATAAATTACTATTTTTACCTGAAAATAAGGATCTGCAACTGAATCAGAACTCGAATATGTTTTGTGGAGAAAATTAAGCAGAGCTTCGCTTCCAGAACGATTGAAGAAGTGAAAGTGGAGGGGGGTATATATAGGCCGAGAATTTCTAGCGGTTTTATCCAAAACCGCTAGAACATCCTAACGGTCACAAGTGCCTCGGGAATTGGCAGATATTACTGCTAGAAATTTCTAGCGGTTCTTGCCCGAACCGCTAGAAATTTCTAGCGGTTTATAGGGAAACCGCTAGAAATTGCTAAACTCCTCGGGAAATAAAAAATATTTCTAGCGGTTCATGCATCAACCGCTAGAAATTTTCAGTGTCTAGCGGTTTATTGGCCTAAACCGCTAGAAAATAAACGCTACAAATTTGGCGCCAAGTTCCTGCCAAAACCCGGGAAATTTTCTAGCTCTAAATTTCTAGCGGTTAGGTGGTAACCGCTAGAAATGTGCGGGCAATGGTCAAACCGTCTGTAATTTGCAGCGGTTTTTATAAAAACCGCTAGAAATGTTTGGAATTTCTAGCGGTTTTGTTGAACCGCTAGAAATGTTCTGCTGCTAATTCAACATTTTCTTCTAGTGACTCTCCTTTCGTTTGATTGCTAGGGCTTGGATTGGCAACTTTCCTTCAAGCATGCAAACAACAGAGGACATGGATGGCCTCAGAGTTAGAGATGGGTTAGTACATAGAAGTGCCAGCTCCAGCATTCTCATGGCTTCCTGTAAGGAGTAGCTTGAACCAAGACTTGAATCCACTAGCACAAGAAGGTTACCTTGATCTTGAAGAACATAAGCCTTCAATTACATGAAAGTATGCAAGTGTTAGAAATTTCAATCAAACCATTAATTTTATGAAGAATATTGAACATCACTAATGCTAAGCATAAGTAGAATAACTAACCCAGTCAAGAAGATAAACAAACTTCTCTTTTGGCTTGTAACTTGTGTTGCTTTTTCCACTAACAATTTCTAAAACAACAACTCCAAAACTATAAACATCAGCTTTCTCAGTTAAGTGTCCTCGCATTGCGTATTCAGGAGCCATATAACCACTAGTTAAAAAAAACATATAACGTTGATAATTAAGTGACAAAACAAAGAATGTGCAAGGAAAGTCTAAGAAGAAAAAACCTATTAACATTACTACTAAACCAAATATGAGAATTACTTCTCTGCTTCTATTTATAGAGCAAAGAGAGAAGATATTTTTTTGGTCATATTTATAGGGCGGAGAGAAATTTTTTATATAGATGTACAATTTTACCCACGATTTATTATTGTGTTGACTTTGTTTACATAAGGTTTACTGTATATTAAATAGTAATAAAATTAAAAAGTTGTTGAATTTTAAATGAGAATTAATAAAGTTTAAGATTTTTTTTAATCTGTATGAAACATGATAAAAGTGACTTATAAATAAAACTAGGTGAGTGTAATGATCCACTAAAAAATATGTAGTAGAATATATACTGACATTGTTCCTGCTATTCTTGTGCTTATATGAGTATTCTCATCTTCATCAAGCTTAGCTAATCCAAAATCTGAGATCTTGGCATTCAGGTCTTTATCAAGTAAGACATTTGTTGCCTTAATATCCTTGTGCACAACTTTCAACCTTGATTCCTCATGAAGATAAGCTAATCCTCTTGCTATTCCTATGCATATCTTCATTCTTGTAGGCCAATCCAAATATATCCTCTGTCCTTGGCCACCTAACATTAATATCAATGATATCTTAATCAATAACATATTACTATCAAGTCATTCAATAAAAATTAATTAAATATTTGTAGAAGTTGTTTCAAATGAGTAAATATGTTTGAATTAAAAAATCCCAGAATACATCATCTAAATTTCATCTTCCATAACTAAAGATACAACGAAAAGTTGCTGGCGAATAATATAAACACAATTGTACATTTGTTGTCATAGTGATGTAATACTGTAACACACAGAAGAAGAGTATGCATATCAAAACAATTTTATTTGTTTATACTCAATCAATTTTATGTTTTCCTTATATATAATAATACATATGGTAATTTTTTATTGTGAAGAATTCAAGTTCTTACCAAAAAGAGTACTAGCAAAACTATTGTTCTCCATGTACTCATATATCAGCAGCAATTGGTTTTCTTCAACGCAACATCCATAAAGCTTTACAAGGTTTGGGTGTTGCAAAGCAAATATCATTCCAATTTCATTAACAAATTCACGATTCCCTTGCTTTGATTTAGAGGAAAGCTGTTTCACAGCAATGACAACACCATTTGATAGTGTACCCTGTAATTCAATTTACTTTTAATCTCAATTGTGATAATCTGTCTTAAACAAAATCAATATGTCTCAAAGAGATAATCTCTTTATAAGTGTATTCAATCATGAAATCTTGGTTAAAGATAAGTATGATACATTGCAAATTACCTTGTGCACTGGTCCAAAACCTCCTTCACCAATCTTATTTTCTGGGAAAAAGTTATTAGTGGCATCTTTGATTTGTTTTAAAGAGAAATAACCTGTTTTTAGATCAAAAAGTTCTGCACCAAAAATAAAAGTTATATAAATACAAAGCAAAATACATTGAAATTACAAGAAACTTGGAAACAATTATGTATATGCAGAAATCATTGTTCATCCATTTGATTTGCATGATAGAATTCAGGCATATAAAGAATCATTTTTTTTTCACTATATTATACCAAATTATTAATAGATATACCAGCTTTATTAATTTTGATTTTGATCTTACGTTTGTCTTTTGAATCTCTGTCAGCTAGCAGGCCCATTTTTCGGAGGACAAATGTTATTATTAGTATGATGAGGAGCACACATGATCCAACCACAAATCCAGTAATGGCTCCCCAAGAAATCCAAGGAATTTTGAAATCTACATAACAAAAAGCAATAATGGTTACAATTCATATCAAAGTCAAAATCGTCATCATTAAGCTTAAGCTAGAAAGAGCGTAAACCAATAAATATGAGATTTGACTTACTTGGGGTGACTGAAATAGCAGATATAAGAGGTCCATATACCCCGTTATTATCATTAGGAATAGAGCTAGTTCCTTTCCGAGCCCAGTACAAATGAATCTCCAAGGTGTTATCATTAACATCAACATTAAAGTCCTTGACAATGCCCTTACTGATGCCACCGGCTTCCCTCATAATGTTGAAATCATGCAAATATTTCCTACCCTATCAAGATAAACATACAAACATTTCACCTTTCAGAGCTTTTGTTAACATACATAGCGAAAACAATTGAAAGCATGTTAAATCATTTTATATGGTCATAGTCCTTGTCCTTTAAGAGTTCACCTATGACAGATAGGGGGAAGCTCAACATAGATAGGGCTGGTCTTTATAATGAGAAATTCTTATATACTCCTGAAGTGTCACATCATCCATGCTTTATCCAATGAAAATGCTCCAAGTGGCCTTTCTTACCCACAAATTTCCATCATATAATGGGTCATCGAGAGAGAGAAAAAAATCAAGAGAAATTTATGGGTGTGAGATCCACAAGAAAGGACACTTGGAACATTTTCATTGGAGAGAGTATGAATGACATGCCACTCTAGGAGTATGTAAGTATTTCTCATTTACAATTAGCCATTTAGCCACCTATTACGGAGATACCTAAACATAAAGGTGATCTCGCTTGATAGTAAGACATGCCACAATATTTATTTCTCTTCGACTATATGGCTGTATGGATGGAGAATCCTATTTTCTCACTATTCATGGAATTTTCTAATCATTAGATAACAATTCAAATTCAACATAGTGAGACTCACTTGGATTGAAATGTCAAATATGCGCCTTCCAAGGTTATTGAAATTTTGGTCATGAGAATACATAATCTCAGCAAAATATAGCTTGACGTTGTAATTGCCATTAATCATACAGAGACCATGGTACTTGAGAGACAAATGGGAAATGCGAGCTGTTTGGTAAAAGTCAGGACCGGTAATGTTGAGGGAAAATCTGTTTTTTGCTATGTGATTATAGTATGTTGTGATTCCTACTGTGCTGCTATAAGCCCATTTATTATCACTAGGGCAAAAGAATGAAATACCCTGAGAATTGATGTCGCCTTCATATTTATTCCCCTCATATTTAATTTCTGGTCCTCCATAGTTTATGAACAGTGAATGATCTGCATCCGTAGGGACAACCTCATCAAAAATCATATCTATAAGAGAATCCAAATTAATTAATCAAATTCATAAGATCATGATCTTCATGATCTTCTCTTGTGAGAGTGTATATATTTATTGTCACATGACATTGATTGTTATTTCACTGTTATGTTGACGTTTTTTAGCTGATTTATTTGTTTTTAATTGAAAATAAAATACAACTGAAAAAAGATAATGTCATGGGAAACTCTCAAACAAGCAAGAAAACATTGATGTACAGAAGTTTAATTAACCACTCACATTTGGGTTTTCCTCCACAAGGAAGGCCCCTTTTCAGGCAAGTACATCTGCAAGATGAATAAAGGTTGCAAAAACATGAATCAAAAGCATTTAGAAAAAGTGAAACAATACAGCCATAAGTATAATCTTACGACATGTTTACTGAAGATGATAGACTCGAAACCAAGTTTCTATATAACAAAGGGGGAAAAAGGGCTTAGAGTTGCCCCATGATGCCTTTAAGAACAAGAAAGAGTTGTTTTAGGGTGAAGGAGAGGAGCTTACAAATTTTCGTATTGACAATTTGTCGCAGAAGTCTCCGAAAAATTTTTGTAAGATAAATCACTGCAATATAATAGAAAGTAGTGAGAAATTACACATGTAAGTTTTCTTTTCCCTGTTTTATATATATATATATATATATATATTCTTTATTAGATAAAGTTTAGATGAGCTGGGTAGGCTGTTCATGTTTAAACTTCAAACGCTTATTATAAGCGATTAAAGTGGGGAAGAAGTTTTTGGTAGTATTTGAATTGAATTATTTCATTTCTTTTTTAAAAAATCTGATTTGAATTGGCATTTAGATAATTTTTTGTTTTCACTCAAGACAAAATGATAATTGGTAAATAAAAGTTTGACAAGTTAGATATAATGAGAGCACCAACATGAAAATTGAAAAACTTAAGAAAATAAGGTAAAGTAATGGTCATACAAGTTTTAGACATCTTGCATTATTACGATAGTTCAATCAAAAGTATTGTGTGTAGAAAACTGTGCAGATTAAAATTTTAATGTACAATAGCAAGGAAAAAATTACTGCAAAATCTAGTGACAAGTAAACAGTTATTATTTTTTACATTGAAACTTGCCGTTACATGCTATTTTATTATTTTTGGAACTTGTGTTTTTTCCTTGAGACTTCATAACAATTCTCCTAAATTTTTTTATATCAAAGTTCAAATCAAAATGACACCATGCAAAGGGGATTAATTAAAAATGATGAGAGATTTAAAGACTAAAGATGTTTTTGTCAATAAGATTTACGGTAATTAATTTCAAATAGTACTAGCATTGAACTCTATGTAGTAATGACAAATAAAATTAAAATAAAAAATATTTTACTAACAGAGAACCGTAATTATATTGCTGTTGTAATATCCAATCAGGAATTTTTCCAGTCAGAGAATTTTCAGTTAGAATCCTGCATCCATAATTAATAAAGAACCATTAAAAAAGAGTAATTAAGTTTAAAAAAAAATCAGTTATCTACGTATGTTGAATGCTCCCTTACATGTAATTTAGGGCGGTCAAGTTACTTATATTGTCTGCGATTTTACCGGTCAACTTGTTGAAGCTCAAATCACTGCAATTAATACACAGGGCCACAAATATTGCTTCATAAAAATAACTAAAAAGATAATATTGCTAGTAATAAATAGTCCATAATAAAGGTAAGTAGCTCTAAATTAGGAATTAGGTTGTCAATTAAACATTAAATTGGGAATATTATTTAGAGGATTTTGGATTCGTAGTATGAGGATGAAGCAACTTACAATCTATATAAGTATTGCATTTCACCAATATAATTTGGAATGGAATCATGGATGGAGCAACTTCTCAACACCCTGAGAGAAATACAAAGTAGGAAAATTCATTGAGAATATATAGCTCATTTTTTATAAACAAACTTTCACCTCACTATTAAATTCTCAACGTACAGGCGCCGTAAGGATTTCAAATTCTCCAGATTAGGAAATCTGATCATGGCTGGTCCATGCAAATCAGATATTCTCCTAAATTAAAAATTAAATAAAAGTGTCAATAATAGGAAAATATTCTTCTGTTGAAATTAAATTTCTTAGCCATCAAATAGTGTGTAGATGAATTACAAAAGACCAAGTACTCACAGTTCAGACAAATTTGTTAAGTGAGATATGGTTGTAGGGATGGGACCTTCCATAGATGTTCCCTCCAGAGACCTATCCAAATTTTCAAAAAAAAGTAGTGAAAACAACAATGTTGAAAGTAAAGGAAATACTTAATGTTTGGATTAATTTTAATTGCAAAATTTAAAATTATTGGATTTACTTACTTACTTACTTAGCTTAGCTTAGCTTAGACTAACATACATAATTATATCTCGGTTCAATTTTTGTTCCTTATTTTCACTCCATGAATATCTCCCACATAGATTGTTTTTTGTCTCTCATCCACTGCTATCGGGAATTTAACTAGTTATTAACACCTGATTAGATTATGCATTACACAACCTCCCATCCTTTTCTGGGTTACACAAAAAAATTTTGGAGGTCCCAAAAAAATATAATTACTAATAAATCCAAATGACAACGATCAAAATAAACCTATGGTCATTTTCTACTAAATCTTATCACTACATGTTGCTTAATTGTTGTTGTTTGAATTTTTAGTTATTGCATTCTTTTATTGAAGTACTATAATAATTCTCCCTTCTTTCTTTGTTTTCAACAATTTCCAACAAATTAAATAGAACAATATGATGGAATAGTAGAGTAAATGAAAATCAAAACACTGAACTTTATTAAGCTTGTTAAGTTCGATATATTAAGTTCATATTATTTAAGAGGAAAGCATTATGATAGAGAGTATATTAGACTCACATTTCTTGGAGTTGGGTCCAATTCCCTATAAAATTGGGTAATTTTCCTGATATATTGGTCCCATCTAAATAACTACAAAAATGTTAGGAAAGAAATTTTAGAACATAAAAGAGATCAACTCAACATCAAAAATAAAATATAATAAAATGATTAAATCTTATTATGCCACTCACATAAATTCTAGTTTTTTCAGGTTATCAAAACTTTTGGGTATTGCTCCTAAGAAGTTATTTCCAGAAAGATCCCTGCAAGTTTCAAATCCTTAGAAACAGATAACACATCTAAAAGCAATATGAAAAATGATCTATAACAGGACTAATGTGGCAGCTAGTCATAATGCAACTAATAAGATAAAAGAAAATTATTTGCACTTGAAATAATATTCATACAACATGCGTAGCTGTGTTAATTTGCTGAGACTAGAAGGAAGAGTCCCTTCCAATAGATTATCTTTCAACATTCTGCAAAAAGTAGCAAAACCACAAAATTATTTCTCAATACAGCAATGAAATCTTAAAGCTCAAAGTGTAATGATTTATACTTACAAGTCCTCTAAAGTTGTAATTTCACCAACAGCGTCTGGGATTGAACCACTGATTGCGTTAGCCGTAAGGCACCTAAGACATGTGTTTAAGAGATGAATAATGCATATGGTCAAATAATTCAAGCTTGTATATAATGCGTGAATGACGTACATGAAAATAACCATACATATGTATACATTCATTCACAACTCTATGATCACTTACAATGTACCAAGAGGGAGTCTAGCAAAGCTCCTTGGGATTGATCCATTTAGATAGTTGTGAGACAAATCACTGTGCCGTATATAAAGGTTACATTTTAGATCACAGATTCCCACATTTCAACTAAGCATACATACACATATAAACCAATAATAGAATTAAAAAAAATTCATTACTTACAGTTGTTGTAGATAGGTAAGGAATCCAAATTCACTTGGTAAAAGTCCAGATAAATTGAGACCCGTGAGAACACTATCGTAAAAAGAAAACACATTACTATAATTATTTGCATAGAGCTAAAATAAAATAAGTTATCTTATACTTAGCACCAATATGTTGGCAGGAAAAAAAAAAATAGCACCAATATGCATTTGAATATTAATTTTATTGTGATGCAGAGCCAGGCCTAACTTATTCTAAATATCATATAGAAATGTATCTCAAGATCAAATCACCTAGTTTTAAATAAAGAAAGGAACAAAAAGTAAGAAAGAAAACCTTTCAACATTATTTAGATTGGAGCTTGATTAATACCCAAATTAAAAGGGTTACATTGTAAACATGTACACAGATGCACTTACATATTTGTAACATGACAAACTTTTCCATTTGAGAAACTGCAATTGCATGTTACATTCCTTATGATGCCATTCGCTGTACTAATGTTCTCATTTTTGAAGCCTTCATCGACACAAGAATGTGGGGTCACATTCCAATTCAAATTCTCTATCTTTGATGATATTGTTTTTAGAACTTTCACTGCATCAAACACAGTTACGTTCAGTTTTTCCAAAATAAAAAATAAAAATCATACACCATAAAGTAAGAACGTCAACATCTATGTTTTATGTTCATAGGCACCTGTAAACCTTATATACAAAGGCTTAGCCTATAAACTTAAAACGTGGCAAATATATGTCTAAATTGTTTTTTTCATTCTTATATTGATTAAGAAATGTCTTCTTATCTCGAACAGCATCAGTAATACCCAAAAATCACATTTTCCCTAAAAAGCGCATCGGAAACTAAACATAAAAATATTTTTTAATAGGTTAAAATACACAACAGAAACTAAACATAAAAAAAAATTTTAATAGGTTAAAATACACAAAACTTCCTAAACTTTATGTCAACTCCACATTACCTTCCTAACGTTTAAAAATTTAAACTAATAACCTTGATATTTCATGTTTTGACTATCAATTCCCCCACCATTAAAATTAACGGTTTTCATCATGCCATATTTTTTATTTTTTAATCATACAGCATTTCATTTTTTATAAAATTAGTATTCGGCATGTAATCTTATATAATTTTTATACGTAAAAATATAACATACTTAAAAAAAATTAAAATATTTATTTCACAATGTCTTTTTAAAATAAAAAAGGTAGAAAAATGTTTGAAATATTCATCTCAAAAGCCAAATATTATTTTTAAAGGAAATGGTATATAATAAAAAATATAAAAAATTTGTGACATGTCAAGAAGCGTTAACTTTAACTGTAAGTTTAACAATAGGGGAGTTGAGATTCAAAACATAAAATATCAGGGTTCTTAAATTAAACTTTTAAAAGTAAGAGAGGTGATGTGCAGCTGACTCAAAGTTAAAAGGGTTTTACCTATTTTAGCCTATTTAATATACAATAATATAATTAATTAATTTATCATTTTCATAGTTGGTTTACAAGTTTTCAAATTATTAATTAAAACGTAGCTTTTATTTTCTCTTTATAATGACATATCTCAAAGTATAAAAACTATTAAAAATTATTACTATAATTTTTGGAAAAATTTTTGGTTTATTTTTTTTAAAAAAGAAAGATTGATAAACGACTATTAACACATTTTATAAATTATAAATACGAGAAGGCTGCACCGAATACTATACATAGTAATAGCATGAAAAATCAAAATGAATTGGGTGTTATGGAAATATTAAAGTAGATTTTTCATATTTATTTCAGTTTCATGGGTATGAGGACTAAATTATTCAGAAATTATGAAAATCATATAGATTAAGCTAATAAGATCTTTTGTAGTAATTAACACATAACAGCTAATTGATAAAACCTTTTTTTATCTTTCTTTTTTTTGCATGCACAAGAGATCACTAAGCTTTATTCATCTATCCACGTTGCCAAAAAAAATTTAGATATAATTTACATCTATGTATGATATAGAAATTTAAATAAATCGTATTCCTCATAGAAAAAAAATATTATCATTGATGGCTTTGTTTTTGGAATTCAATATTAGCATAAAATTAAAGCACCGGCAAATAAATGAATAAAATAAATCACTATAGTTTTCAACCATTGGAATCTGGTTGGTAAAAAGGGAAAACAACAAAGAAAGAAGGAAAGAAACATTTGAATCAGTTTACTTAATTCCCTCTTTTTTGGGGGGAGGGGGAAGTCTCGAAAGTTACAACAGTTTTTTTATCACTTCTTGTTCAAGAAGACGAAATAGTCAACCACGTTGACCCCTTTTTTTTGTGTAATTTTCTTTGAACAGTAAGAAAACAAATGGAAATCAAAGAATTGATCATAATGCTAAATAGAGTAATATATATGTACTAAGGAGTAAGAAGAACAGAAATGGGTTAATTGAGAAACCTTCATCTTCTGGTATGAGTTGAGCATTGGATCCATAGTTTGTGAAAGCTTTCAAAGCGAAGCATCCAAATAAGAAAAGATATAAAAGTTTAGAGATTGGGATCCCAAACTCCATTTATGTTGGTTGTTGCAGTTTGGAGAAGATAACTCTGTGAGGGAGCGAAGGAAGAAGGAGGAGGAAGAAGCGGTTTGGAGAATCACACAATAGCAAAGCACAAGAGACAGGAGAAGAAGCTAAGGATGGTGCAATAGAAATAGGGGTAAGAGGAAAAGAAAAGCAAGTCAAGATTTCTACCGGTCTTCGACCTTTTTGTAAATTAATTAAAGACGTTGAACAGCTGCAAGCTCTACATGTTTCATAGGTAATGTGATTTTAAATATTACAATAATTGGATCGCTTATTAGACTAATTAAATCACTGGTTAGTGGTTCGGTGATAGTAAGATTATCGTTAAATTTGCTATTTTAAATTAAGATATTTTAATTTTTATATATTAAAATAATATAGACAAAAGCATACTTTTAGTTATTAATTTTACACAAAGTTTTAATTTGATTTCTTTAAAAGGTAAAAATGCACATTTGGTCATCTAATCTTATTATAATAGTTTCGAATCCGTTCCTTCATAATTTTATAAAATGTCTTTTTAGTCCTCTAATTAGCTGCAAGTAATTATTTTTTTATCAATCATTATTATTTTAAAAGGTTAGATTAGTATTTATGAATATTTATGAACGTTCATGTTTTTATTAACATTTTAAATTATAATATCAATATTTTTTTCATTTCAAGGGTGGATTGAAAAGACCATTTTTAAAACTAAATTACGGTAGTGATATTATGAATCGGAAAAGATAAAGTTAATGAGAAATCAAGAGCCAAGTGTCAACAGGGAGTACGCTAAACTCACCATCAAAAATTGTTGCTTTCCAAAAGGGGTTTGCATTGATATATAGAAACGAAGATTGTAACAACCAAAAAATTTTTTAATTTGTAATTTTATAATAAGTAATTTATTTTTTAAAATCATAGTTATAAAATTATTTTTTGGGTTAAGGTTAATCTACGACTTCAAGTTTTTTTTTTTATGTGTCCAACGGACTAAAAACTACAAAATATTTTAAAATGTTTGATGCAGGTTCATTTAACGAATTTTTTTTAGGGTTTGTTTGGTTGGAGGGGAGGGGAGGGGAGGGCAAATGAGCCCCTCCCCTCATTTGGTTAAAAATTTTGGAGGGGAGCTCCCCTCCCCTCCCCTCCCCTCCCCCTCTCATTTTAGCTCCCCTCCAAATTAGGGTTTTTGGAGGGGAGTCAAATTTTTGGACCATTATACCCTTATAGTTTTTTTAATATTCCACTTCTACCCATAAAATATATTATTATAATATTTATTTCAAATAAAAAATATATTATCCTAAGTAAAAAAATAAAAAAATATACATTATTATAATTAAAAATATATTATAAAAAATTATTTAAAAATAAAAAATTATTTAAGTAAAAAATTATAATATTATAAAATTAATTGTTTTTTATAAATATTATTTATTAAATATATTTTAAAGCTGGAAAAAAGATAGCCTAAAGAGAATAAAATTTCATTTTTCTTAGAGCATATAAAATTTGTTAATTTGATTATTTTAAATATATTATTATATTAATTAGAATAAAAAATTATTGTACCAATTTTTTAATACACATATTAACATGATAAGATTGAATTTTTATTAAATTATATAATTTAAATTAAGATGTAAATTAATTTATATAATATATCAATAAAAAACATAAACTAATATGTAAGGGTAAAATAGTAAATTGATTATTACTATCCCTCCCCTCCTCTCCTTGAACCAAACAAGGGATCATTAAATATCCTCCTCTCCCTTCTTTTTTAATCAAACCAAACAAGATGAGGATAAAACCTCCCCTTCCCTCTCCCTCCCCTCCCTCCCCTCCCTCCCATCAAACCAAACAGACCCTTAGGAGTCAAGGATAGAGTTTAAAATTGCCCCTAAAAAGACATTTTAAGAATACAATTGCTTCTAAAAAAATCAATACATTAAAGGCAAAATTGTGCGACCAAATATTTTAGTATGCTCAAAAGTTAAAAGCACACGAAGCTGGATGAATCACAGATGATGCTGAATACACCTTGACCTTTGTGTATTTTAAGATTTCTCATTTATCAAAAATAAAAATTAAGTTTTCAAAAAATCTAAAAAAATGAAATACGTAAAATATGAAGTTGTCCAAATTTAATTTCAATAATCCCACATTCATAGCCACATATATACATTTCAAGATATTAAAAATTGAACAAGTTGTTGGAATTGTTAAAACAATGGTTCAATGATCAAAGGTCTGGATGTCTGGTCATGGTTAAAATGAACTTAAGTAAATTAACATATGTTTAATTATTCAAATATTAACTTACATAAGAAATATTTTAAATCATAATAAAAAGTACAATATAAAAACTAAGGCTCTGTTTGATTTCGTATTTTCAAAACAAATTTTCATTTTTGAAAACAAAAAATAAACAAATTGTTTGATAATTAATTTTTATTTAACTGTTTTTTAGTAGTAGTAATAATAGTAATCTGTTTTTAAAAATTAAAAAAAAGACCAATTTTTCTATGTTTTCATCCTTTTTTGGGTAGAGAATTGGAATTGTGACGGAACTTGTGAATTTTTCTTAGGTTAGAGTATATGTTTGGTCCTTTAATTTTATATAAGATTTCAATTTAGTTCCTTAACTTTAAATATTCAATCATTTAATTCTAAAATTGTTGATCTTAAATGATGATTTTTTTGTAACAATAATAGTTGTTTTGAAAATGAAACTTAATATGTTAGTATTTAATGATATTTTTCAATATTTAAGAACTCAATATCCTCATTTTTTATTAACAGTTTTAGGATTAAAAGAGTAAAAGTTTATTTTTTAAAGTTAAGGGATCAAAACAAAATATTATGTAAAGTTAAAAAATTAAAAGTATATTTTAGGCATTTTTCTAATAAAGTTATGTTAAAAGACAACCGCAGTAAATGGGATTTTGGTCTTTTAAAAGTATATTTTAGCCATTTTTCTAATAAACTACTGCTATAATATGTTAAAAAAAGGCAAAATAAAATTCACGGTTTTCTTGAGCATAATTTACTTTTGATTTTGCTCTTTTAACATAATTTTCCCAAGAATTAATGAGGGGAAAATGTTTGGGACGCTTGGAAGATTATTATTATATGCTAATATATTGCCTTTAATTTGATATAAAGTTCTGGTTTGGTTTCTTTAAAATTATAAAGTATTTTAGGTAATTTTCCAATTTAAAATCAAGTTCTTATATTTTTTTAATTAGATTCTTCGAATTTACATCATTGGTACCCGTTTAAAATTGTTTGATAAAAATTAACGATGTTAAAAAAAAAATTGCAATGATGTGAATTCCAGGAGATTCTTGTACTCGTGTGTTCTGATTCTGAGCAACGAAGTCATGGGGAAATCTATAATAGTAACAAATTCGTGAGATAGCAGTTTAAAAAGCCACCTTGGTGCCTTTAATTATTATACTAGTTCCGATTCTTAATATAAGAACTAGTTGAAAATTGAATTTGATCATAAATATAAGACTTTAATATATTTTATTCCTATCTTTTTCAAAATGTCCTTATTCATTGCAAGGGGTTCCTACCAAATGATAATTCTAATCATTCATTGCACATGATTGAAAAAAATAATTTAACATGAAAAAAATAATTTAACATCAACGTAACAGATAACAAATTTAACTAAGGGGATAGTACGTTAAAAGCATTTTGCACTATGGCTTTATTGTTTCGCTTCCAAAGATTAAATCTTTGGCAGCCAACCCGTGCGTCAGCTTTTAATATTAATAGGAGATGAATGCGAGTGAAGGGATCAGGTGGCAAAGGACGCTGGGAGGGAGAGAGAAGAGGATGAGAAACTCTCTTTTTATATCCAAACGATGCCATATTGATATTTCATCCCTCGATCTTTAAAAGGAAAAAGCAAGAAGAAGAAATGCTGCTAGTATTGGTCTGTTATTTAACTTGATTATTTTTATCTAGTTTTCAGAAAATAAAATAAAATCTATTTTATTCTACGAACAGGCGGTTTACTGGTTACTGGCTCATGAATGATATATATACCAATCATCCAAATGCCATGCTTGTATTTGAAATACTAATGCTGATTAATATTTCTCATCATTTATTTGATGAGATATAAAAAAAACTTGAAAAGCCCGACGCGGGCCACGTCACATCAGAGAAAGACCAAAAATTAAAGAAAAAGCAAACAAAGAATATCTCTTGCTCCTTTTTTCCTTCTCTGGGCCGAGGACTTTTCTTTTGAGCATCCAATGTTCCAAAATTCCAATCACTAGATCTTGCTTGAGTCGATTATTGAATGCCTCACCAGAAATCACAGCATAATTAATCTACTAATAATAACGCAACTTCTATTTAAAAATATAAAAAAATACAAACCTCCCAGAGATAATGCTTCTCATCTCCTAAAGTTATATTTATACTACTTTCAACTACGTTTTCGTTTTATATATGTGCGTGTGTGTGTGTTCATCTGCATGATTATATACAATTATACATGTGTGTCTATATATGATTATTAAATTAGAATTTCTAACAAAGATTTTAAATTGTTAAGTTGAATCATGACAATTCAATGTGCGGGCAGTTCAAACATCATAGAATTTAGAATGCCATAGTATCTCAAACACTACAAAAAAATAGACTTTAGGCGACGACTTTCGACGGCGACAAAAAAAGTCGCCGCTGAAACTAAGACTTTCAGTGGCGACAAAAATGTCACCGCTGAAAGTTCGCCATTGAAACCAAGACTTTTAGCGGCAACAAAAGTGTCGCCACTAAAAATGGACCTTCAGCGGCGACTTTTTTTGTCACCGCCGAAAGTTGACTTTTAACGGTAACTTTTTTAGTCGCCGCTGAAGTGGACCTTCAGCGGCGACTTTTTTTGTCGCCGCTGAAAGTTCGCCATTGAAACTAAGACTTGACTCATTGACCAATGAAACAACAAATCAGCCTCCAATATTGACAAATCACAAGAATTTACCCAAAAAAAGGACACGAAACCAGCGGCACTTCTGGTAGCACACGGCATGTAAGTTAATGGTCCCTTTGAAATTTTTTATTAGAGCCTTCGAATTTACATCATTAGTACCTGTTTAAAATTGTTTAATAAAAACTAACAATGTTTTAAAAACTCAAGAGATGTGAATTCCAGGAGAGTTTTGTACTCTTGTGTGTTCTGATTCTGAGCAATGAAGTTATGGGGAAATCCATAGTAATAACAAGCTCGTGAGATAGTAGTTTGAAAAGCCACCTTGGTGTCTTTAATTATTATACCACTTACGTCTTTTATTCCTTAATATAAGAGTTAGTTAGGAGCTGAATTTGATTTTAAATGTAAGACGTCAATCTATTTTATCTCTTATTTTTTCCAAAATGTTATTGATTGCAAAAAGTTTCCACCAAGTTATAATTCTAATCATGCACTGCATATGATTGAAAAGGATAATTTAAAAAAATCAATGCACATTTGTAACAAATAATTAACTTAATTAATTTTTTAATATGTCCAAATTAGTTATCTAGTTCTTATATTAAAAATCTGAGGTATCATGTTAAAAGCATTTTGCACTATGATTTCATTATTTCACTTCCAAGGATTAAATCTTTGGCATCCAACCTGTGCATCAACTTTTAACATTAATGGGGGATGAATATGGGTGAAGGGAGGTGGCAAAAGATGTTGGGGAAGGGGGGTGACAAACTCAATTATTTTTATATATTTTGATATCTTTTTTATGGGTTTTGTTAACTTAATTAGTCTTTCTGGTATTATTTGATTGTTAATTAATTTAATATGTTTTATTTTGAGTTATTATTTTATAGGGGCAAAATTGTCATATTTTGGTTTAATTGTGACTAATTGATTTTTAAGGACAATTAATGCACCTTATTGAATTTTTGATTGCAGGTTTTTGGAGAATTAAAAAAATAATGAAGAAAAGAAAAGAGAGAAAAAAGAAGAAAAAATATAATAAAAAATAATTTTTTTAAAAAAAAAAGAGAGAGAGAGAGGACGTTTTGCTCCCTCCCCAAAACCTACTGTTCATCATCACCATGAAGAGTCGCGGTGGGAGAAAGACACGAGCAGGGGGTGACGGCGGGAAGAAAGAAAAGGAGGTCCAGTGCGCGCGAGAGAGACCTTGAATCATTCTTGACTCTCCATATTCTTCGCTTTCGGCCAATTCCATCATCTTCCATCAATCCAAAGCGACCTTCTTCCTCAATCACTTCCATCATCAGTGCCGCGCCGCGAGACAGGTGGAGACCAGATGAGTGCGACAGGACCAGAGGGCTTGAACGGCGAAACCGCAGCAGTCTCATTCTCTCTGAAATCATCATCTCTCATCAACCCAAAGCCACCGCCTCTTCAACTTTCTCAGCGTTCCTCCATGGCAGCCCGTAGCAGAATGTTGAATGTGGCATTTTTCATGGCTAAGCGTGGTTAGAGCTTTATAATTCTCTAATTCAGCAGCAATGGCAGGAGCTTGAATCATCAAGAGGAGTTTTAGTTACTTTAATTTTCTATCCAATAGTTATTTAACAATTTCTTGATCTTAGGATAGTTTCTCTTATTACTAAAAAATTTATATTGTTTAATCTGATTATATTTGGAAATTATTGTGACTGGATTACTGTTTAACATTTGATATTGGGTTATTTATAACTTTAGTTTCAATTATAATGTTGTGGTTATGACATTTGCATTGATTTTGGAGTTAATATATTGTGATTTTCTGAGATAGCTTGGAATCTTGGATCATAATGTCTCTTATTAACTTTAATTCTATTGTTTTGGAGTTAATAGTTCTAATCAAGTATTGGTTTTTACCATCTTTAATTCTATTTTACTATTCTAGTTGCAGTTAATAAGTTAGGATTTTGGAAAATAATTTGTGGTAATTCGAGTTGGCTCGGTTGTTAGATTAAAAGTTTAACTATAATTCTTAATTCATTGTTTTAACTTTCGCATCTATTGAAGTGAGTATTGCCCACGCTGTTAAGTTGAAGGATTGATTATTATTGTTTACCTGTGTGTTTCATTTCAATTCATTTACCATCATTTGCTACGAAATTATTTTCATATAAAAACAACAAAAATAAGTATTTTAATTTCAATTTAATTGATGACATTTAGTTAGCAATTTATCAAATTAAAATCTTTTTTGTAGTTTAGGTTGCTTGCATTCATTTACTAAGATTTAATTTCGTTTTCGGTTCCTCAAAGTGAATATGACCTTGACAATGCATTATATTGTATTAATTCGGTTAATTTTTGAAGTAACCCTAAAATGACAAATTAAGAGTATTACTTCAGGGTGAGAGAGAAGGGAGAGAAGGATAAGAAACTATTTTTAGATTCACAAAAAGCAACAATGCTTACAATTCATATCAAAGTCAAAATCGTCATCACCAAGCTTAAGCTAGAAAAAGACGTCAACCAATAAATATGCATGAGATTTGACTTACTTGGGGTGACCGAAATTGCAGATATAAGAGGTCCATATACACCATTAATATAATTAGGAATAGTGGTAGTTCCTTTTCCAGCCCAGTATAAATGAATCTCCAAGGTGTTATCATTAACATGAACATTAAAGTCCTTGACAATGCCCTTACCAACGCCACCAGCTTCCCTCATAATGTTGAAATCATGCAAATATTTCTTACCCTGTCAAGATATACATAAAAAAGTTTCACCTTTCAAAGCTTCTATTAACGTACATAGCAAAAATTAAATTCAACATAGTGAGACTGAGACTTACTTGGATTGAAACATCAAATATGCGTCTTCCGACGTGATTGACATCTTGGTCATGAGAATACATAATCTCAGCAAAATATAGCTTGATGTTGTAATTTCCGTTAATCATACAAAGGCCATGGTACTTGAGAGAAAAAGGGGAAACACGAGCTGTTTGGTAAAATTCAGGACCAGTAATGTTGAGGGAAAATCTATTTGTTGTTATGTAATTATAGTTTTTTGCATCTATTTTGCTGCTGCTATAAGCCCATTTATCATCACTATCGCAAAAGAATGAAACAGGCTCAGGATTGATGTCGCCTTCATATTTATTCCCCTCATATTTAATTTTCTGTCCCCCACAATTTATGAACAATGAATGATCTGCATACATAGGGACAACCTCATCAAAAAGCATGTCTATAAAACTCTTATTTCGCCGTTATGTTGACTAAGATCTACATTATTTAGTTAAAACTCTTGAAAGGGTTCATGATGGGTTTTTTTTAGGTGATTTATTTGTTTTTATTAAAAATAAAATACAATTAAAAAAAGATAATGTCGTGGGAAACTCTCAAACAAGTAAGAAAATATTGATGTACAAAAGTTTAATTAAGAACTCACACTTGGGTTTTCCTCCACAAGGAAGGCTCCTTTTCAGGCAAGTACATCTACGAGATATATAAAAGTTACATAACATGAATCAAAAGCATTTAGAATAAGTGAAACAAGACAACCATATATAAGTATAATCTTACGGGGTCTTTGCTGAAGATGATAGACTCGAAACCAAGTTTCTATATAACCAAAAAAAAGGCTTAGAGTTGCTGCGTGATGCCTCTAAGAACAAGAAAAAAGTTGTTTTAGGGTGGAGGAGAGGAGCTTACAAATTGTTCTTCTGACAATTAGTCGCAGAAGTCTCCGCAAAATTATTATAAGATAAATCACTGCAATAGAAAGTAGTGTGAAATTACACAATTAAGTTTTTTTCCCGTTATATTTATATATATATATATATATATATATTGTTAGATAAAGTTTAGATGAGTTGGTTGGCCAAGCTTTTCTTGTTTTAACTTCCACCGATTATTAATTATAAGCGATTGAAGGGGGAGGGAATTTTTTTTTAGTATTCGATTGAATTATTTTTTAAAAAAAATTAAAAAATTCTGATTTGAATTGGCATCTAGACATGTTTTTTATTCAAGACAAAATGACATTCGGTGAATAAAAGCTTGACAAGTTACACATAGTAAGAGCACCAACATGAAAATCTAAAAACTTAAGAAAATAAGGTAAAGTAATGGTCATACAAGTTTTAGACATCTTGAATTATCAAGACAGTTTAATAAAAAGTAGTGTGCGTAGAAAATTGTGCAGATTAAAATTTTATTATGGCATCTCAAGTAAAAAAAAATTACTACAAAGTCGTAATGATAAATAGACGGTTGTTATTTTTTATATAGAAACTTATAATTGCATGTTGTTCTATTGTTATTGGGATTTATGGTCCTTTTTTGAGACTTCATAACAATTCTCCTAAATTTTTTTATATGTCAAAGGTCAAATCAAAATGACATTATGCAAAAGGAATTAATTAAAAATGATGAGACATTTAAAGGCTAAACATGTTTTTGTCAATAACATTTACGGTAATTAATTTCAAACAGTAATGGCATTGACCTATATGTAGTAATGACAAATAAGATTAAAATAAAAAATATTTTACTAACAAATAATCATAATTGTTTGGCGGGTCCAATATCCAATTAGGAATTTTTCCGGTCAGAGAATTTTCAGATAGAATCCTGCATACATAATTAATAAAGATCCATTAAAAAAGAGTAATTAAGTTCTGAAAAACAATCAAGTTATGTACATGTGTAGAGTGCTCCCTTACATGTTATCTAGGGGGGTCACATTACTTATACTGTTTGGAATTTCACCGGTCAACTTGTTGAAGCTCAAATCTCTGCAATTAATACACGATGCCACAAATATTGCTTCATAAAAATAACTAAGAAATAATATTGGTAGTAATAAATAGTCCATAACAAAAGTAAGTAGCCCTAAATTAGGAATTAGGTTGTCAATTACACATTAAATTGGGAATATTATTTAGAGGATTTTGGATTCGTAGTATGAGGACGAAGCAACTTACAAGTGAAATAAGTTTTCCATTTTACCAATATAATTTGGAATGGAATCATGGATGGAGCAATTTCTCAACACCCTGAGAGAAAAACAAAGCATGAAAATTCATTGATAATATAAATAGCTCTTTTTTTTTAAACAAATTTTCACCTCACTAGTAAATTCTCAACTTACAGCCAGTTCAAGGATGTCAAGTTCTCAAGATTAGGAAATCTCATTATCGCCGGTCCACGCAAATCAGTTATTGTCCTGAATTGAAAATTAAATACAAAACAGTATCAATAACCATCAAATAGTGTGCGGATGAATTACAAAGGAACAAGTACTCACAAATAATGCAAATTTACTAAGTGAGATATGATTGTAGGAATAGGGCCTTCCATGGACGTTCCCTGCAAAACCCTGCCCAGATAAAAAAAAGTAGTGAAAACAGCACTTTTGAAATTAAAGGAAATACTTTAAAAGCCCAGTCCACATAATCTATTTGTTTGGATTAATTTTAATTGTAAAATTTAAAATTATTGCATTATTTTATTTTATTTATTTACTTACTTAGCTTGGACTAACATACATACTCATATCTCGGTTCAATTTTGTTCCTTATTTTCACTCCGTGAATATCTCCCACATAGATAATTTTTTTCTCTCATCCACTGCTATTGAGAATTTAACTAGTTATTAACAACTGATTATTTTATACATTACACAACCTCCCATCCTTTTCTATGTTACACAATAATTTTTTGGAGAATTATTTGAGGTGCAAAAAAAATATAATTACTAATAAATTCAAATGATGAGTGATCAACATAAGCCTATAGTCATTTTCTACTAAATCTTGTCACTACATGTTGCTTAATTGCTGTTGCTTGAATTTACATTCTTTTATTGGAGTCCTATAATAATTCTCCCTTCTTTCTTTGTCCAAAAATTTCCAAAAAATTAAATAGAACAATATAATGGAATAGTGGAGTAAATGAAAATAAAAGCACTGAATTTCATTGAGCTTATTAAGTTCGATACATTAGGTTCGTAAAGTGGTATCTTATTCAAAAGGAAAGCATCTTATTTAAAAGGAAAGCATTATGATACAGGGTATATTAGACTCACATTTCTGAGAGTTGGGTCCAGTTCCTAATAAAATTGGGTAATTTTCCTGATATATTGGTCCCATCTAAAGAACTACAACAAAAATGTTAGGAACAATTTAAAAGAGATCAACACAACATCAAAAATAAAATATAATGAAATGATTAAATAATATTATACCACTCACATAGATTCTAGTTTTTCCAGATTACCAAAACTTTCGGGCATTGGCCCTAAGAAGTTATTTCCAGAAAAATGCCTACAAGTTCCAAATCCTTAGAAACAGATAACACATCTAAAAGCAATATGAAAAATTATCTATAACAAGACTAATGTGGCAGTCACAATGCAACTAATAAGATAAAAGAAAATTATTTGCACTTAAAATAGTATTCTTACAGCGTGCGTAATTGCGTCAATTTTCCGAGACTAGAAGGAAGAGTTCCTTCCAATAGATTATCTTTCAACTGTCTGTAGAAAATAGCAAAACCATAAAATTATTTCTCAATACAACAATAAGTTGTTAAAACTCAAAGTGTAATGATTTATACTTACAAATGCTCTAAAGTTGTAATTTCACCAATTTCGTCTGGGATTGGGCCGCTGATTGCGTTCGCCCCAAGGTGTCTAAGACGTGTGTTTAAGAGATGAATAATGCATATGGTCAAATAATTCAAGCTTGTATATATAGATGCATGCGTGAATGACATACATGAAAATAACCACATATATATTCATTCACAACTCTATGATCACTTACAATGTGACAAGAGGGAGTCTAGCAAAGCTCCTTGGGATTGATCCATTTAGATAATTGTTAGACAAATCACTGTACCATATATAAAAGTTATATTGTAGATCACAAATTCCCACACTTTATCTAAGCATACACACACACACACACACACACATATATATATATATTTAAACCAATAATAGAATTAAAAAAAAGTTCATTACTTACAGTTTTTGCAGATAGGTAAGGAATCCAAATTCACTTGGTAAAAGTCCCGATAAATTGAGACCCTTGACAGAGCTATCATAAAAAGAAAACACGTTACTACAACTATTTACATAGAGCTAAAATAAAATAAGTTGTGTTATAATTAGCGTCAATACGTTGGCCAAAAAAAATAGCACCAATATGCATTTGAATATTAATTTTATTGTGACACAGCCAGACCTAACTTGTTCTAAATATCATAAAAATGTATCTCAATATCAAATCAACTAGTTTCAAATCAAGAAAGGAACAAAAAATAATAGAGAAAACTTTTCGACATTATTTGGAACTCATTAAACACAACTTATTAATTCAGACTGGAGCTAGCTTGATTTGTACCCAAATTGAAAGGGTTACGTTATAACCATATACATAGATGAACTTACATATTTGTAACATGACAAACTTTGCCAAATGAGAAACTGCAATTGCATGCTACATTCCTCATGATATGCATATCAAAGATCTCATTTTTGAAGCCTTCATCGACACAGGAACGTGGCGTCGCATTCCAATTCAAGTTCTCTATCTTCGATGATATTGTTTTTAGAACTTTCACTGCATCAAACACAATCCAGTTTTTTCAAAAAAATAAAAATAAAAAAAAATCATGCACCATAAAGTAAGAACCTCAACATCTATATTCTATGTTCATAGACATCTGTAATCCTTATATATATATATATATATATATATATATATAAAGAAATTTCAAAGTACTTGCTGCACGTGCAATTTTATAATTTTTTATTTTTAAAAAATACAACATGCTTAAAAAATATTTAAAATATTTATCTGACCATGTCTTTTTAAAATAAAAAGCTTGAAAATCTTAAAATATTATATTAAATATTTTTTAAAAAATAAAATGGTATATAATAAAAAATATAAAAAAACTCCTGACATGTTAGAAATCGTTAACTTCAAAGCTAATTTTAACAGTAGGGGAGTTGAAATTCAAAACATGAAATATCAAGATCCTTAAGTTAAATTTTTAAAAGTCAGAGAGGTGATGTGCAGCTGACCCAAAGATAAGGGGGTTTTACGTATTTTAGCCTAATTAATATACAATAATATAATTATTTATTTTACCATTTTTTATAACTGTGGTTTACAAGTTTTCAAATTATTAATGAAAACATAGCTTTTATGTTCTTTTTATAATGATATATCTCAAAATATATAAAAATATTAAAAATAATTAATATAACTTTTCAGAACTTTTTTGGTTTATTTTATTTCAGAAAAAGAAAGATTGATAAACGACTATTCACACATTTTATAAATTATAAATACGAGAAGACTGCGGCGAATACAATATATAGTAATAGTATAAGAAAATCAAAATGAATTGGGTGTTATGGAAAGAGAGAATGAGTTTAAATTAAAGTAGATTGTTTATATTGATTTCAGTTTCATGGGCGTGAGGATTAAATTATTCAGATATTATAACAATCATATAAATTAAGCTAATAAAATATTTTGTATTAATACATTACAAGTAACTGATAAAACATAATTTTCTATCATATTCTGTGCATGCAAAAGAGATTACTAAGCTTTATTCATCTATCCAGGTTGCCAAAAAAATATGATTGATTACTTATATATAGTTCTTTGCATGGAATATGTTTGTCGTTAGATAACCTAACTGTGCAAACGAGAAGAGTGAATTTAATATTAGCATTAAATTAAAGCATTGACAAATAAATGAATAAAACAAATCACTATAGTTTTCAACCATTGGAATCTTGTTGGCCAGAAAGCAAAAGAAAGAAAGAAGGAACGAAAATGTTCGAATCAGTTTAATTACGTAGTTCCCTCTTTTTTCTTGGGGGGGGGGGGGGAGTCTCGAAAGTTACTGCAGTTTTTTAATCACTGCTTGTTCAGATCAACCATCATGTTGACCCCTTTCTTTTGTGTAATTTTCTTTGAATAGTAAGAAAACAAATGGAAATGGAAGAATCGATCGTAATGCTGAGTAATATAGTATATACTAAGGAGTAAGAAAAACAGAAAGGGGTTGATTAAGAAACCTTCATCTTCTGGTATGAGTTGAGCATCGGATCCACAGTTTGTGAAAGCTTTCAAAGCGAAGCATCCAAATAAGAAAAGATATAAAAGTTTAGAGATTGAGATCCCAAACTCCATTTATGTTCGTTGTTGCAGTTTGGAGAAAGTAACTCTGTGAGGGGCGAAGGAAGAAGGACGAGGAAGAAGCAGTTTGCAGAATCACGCAGTAGCAAAGCGCAAGAGATAGAAGAAGAAGCTAAGGATGTTGCAATAGAAATAGTAGCAAGAAGAAAAGAAAAGCAAGTCAAGACTTCTACAAGTCTTCTACTTTTTTGTAAAGTAATAAAAGCGCTTCGCCTGTCTCAGAAAGAAGTAATAAAGCCGTTGATTTTTTGGCAGGATGTACCACAATGAGTGGCTAGCCTATGCCCCGTTCTCTCTAAGCATGTTTTTAGCTCATGACGTGACCAAAGGAAGGGAATCTAAGGGCAATGCATGTACTTGTAAGTTGTAAGGCTCCAGGGGAAGGCATTGGCTGACGTGGTCCGTGTTTCTATTTTTTTTTTTTTAACCTGAATCCGTGTTTCTAGTTGGATTCTAATTGTTTTTGGGTTCTAGTTGTTTATGTCTTGTTGGTATTTTTTTTATTTTCATTATTTTGTGTGTTAGGTTATATCTTAGGTTTTTTGGGAGTTTATTTTGATCTTTGGTTATTGGTGTTTGTACTATTTTTTGATATTAATAAAATTGATTTTTTTGGCCCAAAAAAAATTAAAAGGTGTTGAACAGCTGCAAGCTGTTTCATAGGCGATGTGATTTATAGTATTATAATAATTGGATCTGTTAGACTGATGAATCCCTAGTTAACGGCTCAATGTGATAAGATTATCATCAAAATTGCTGTTATTAAATTAAGATATTCTTAGTTTTATATATTAAAATAATATACACAAAAGCATAGCTTTAACTATTAATTTTATGCAAAGTTTTAATTGGTTATTAATTTTATAAAGTACTTTTTTTAATCCTCCAATAGCCACATTTTTTTTTTACCAGCCCAATCGTCACATCATTTTGTTATTTTAAAAAGGTAAAAATGTACATTTGGTCATTTAATCTTATAGAAGTTTCGAATTCGTTCGTTAATTTTATAAATTGTCTTTTTAGTTTTCTAATTAATCCTAACACGTTGACTGCAAATAATTATTTTTAAATCAATCATTAGTATTTTAAATAGTTAAATTTAATATGTGAGTATTTATGAATGTTCATGTTTTTATTAAGATTTAAAATTATAATATCAATATTTTTTTCATTTTAAGAATTGATTGAAAAGACAATTTTTAAAACTAAATTATTAAAATAGAATTTTGCGTAAAATTAAAGAAAAAAAGATATACTTTTGGAAAAATTACAAATAAAGACCCCGAATATGTAAAATTACGATTCAGAACTCTCAATTTGAAAAATAGCAAATAAAAACCCAGTCTTATTTTTGCAAATATAAAATCGTGGTGAAATGTCTGAAATGCCCCTCAAGCAAATGACAAGTTGACTATGAGAAATGACAAGTTCACTTTAGCGAATGACAACTTCAGTAGACTAAATCACAACTTGACTGAGGGTATGTCAAATGACAAGTTGACTATGGGAAATGACAAGTTCACTTTAGTGAATGATAACTTCAAATTTAATAGATCAAATCACAATTTGACTAAGGAACATTTCAAACATTTTATCCATATTTCAAGAGAGATTTAAAAAAGTTAAAAGAAAAAAGGAAAAGGAAAACAGATGATGGCAATGAATGATATTATCAACCGAAAAAGATAAAGTTAATGGGAAATCAAGAGCCAAGTGTCAAAACTCACTATCGAAAAATTATTGCTTTCCAAAAGCACTTTGCGTGGGTAGAAACGAGGTTAGTGAGACTCTAAATTTAAAGATTTTAATTTGTAATTTTTGATAATAATAAATTTATTTTTAAAAATCATAGTTATAAAATTATTTTCAGAGTTAAGGTTAATCTACTACTTCAAGTATTTTTTATGTGTTCAACAGACATAAAAATATATTTTAATGCACATTTATTTAACGAATTTTTTTTAGGAGTTAAGGGCAGGGTTAAAATTTGTCCCTAAAAAGATATTTTAAAAATGCAAATGCTTCTAAAAAAATCAATACATTCAAAGTAAAATTACGCTACCAAATATTTTAATATGCCAAAAGGTTAAAAGCACATGAAAGCTGGATGAATCATAAAATATTTTAGGATACTCGATATATCTGAAAAGATATTTTATGATGCTGAATGCACTTTGACCCTTGTTTTTATTTAGATTTCTTATCTATCAAAAGTAAAAATTAAGTTTTCAAAAAATCTAAAAAAATGAAATAACTTAAAATGTGAAGTTGTCCCAATTTAATTTCAATAATCTCACATTCATGACAAACAGCAGATGCTCACAACTCATGCCGGGAAATGGCTTTGTCATCTTTGTTGCCTTTATAATTTACTTTTCCAATGGCTTTGTCTTCCTTTGCTAGTTGTTTAAAATATGAAAATGGCAAGAAATTATTAAAAAATTACAATGAGTACTTTAGTGAATTTAAATTAAAATGTAAAATAATATAAAGTTTTTTTTCGGCCTTGACATATGGACCTTTCAAGATATTAAAAATTGAAGAAGTTGTGGGAATTGTCAAAACAATGGTTCAATGGTCAAAGGTCTGGACGTCTGGTCATGGTCAAATATTAACTTAAGTAAATTAACATATGTTTAATTATTCAAATATTAACTTAAATAAGATATATTTTAAATCATAATAAAAAGTACAAAATAAAAACTAAGGCTTTATTTGATTTCCAATTTTCAGAACAAATTTTCGCTTTTGAAAACAAAAAATAAAAAATTGTTTGATAATTATTTTTCATTTACCTGTTTTGTAGTAGTAGTAGTAATAATAATCTGTTTTTAAAAATAAAAAAGAATCATTTTTCTATGTTTTCTCCTTTTTCTTTTGTAGAGAATTGCAGAATTGTGATGAAACCTGTGAATTTTTTTTTAGATTAAAATATATATTTGGTCCCTTAATTTTATGTAAAGTTTTAGTTTGGTCCCTTAACTTTAAGTGGTATACTTTTGGTCTTTTAACCGTAAAATTATTAGTCTTAAATGATGATTTTTTATAACAATCATAATTGTTTTGAAAATTAAATTTAATATGTTAGTATTTAGTAACATTTTATTAACACTAAAGAGTTCAATATCATTATTTTTTGTTAATAGTTTTAGAATTAAAGGATTAAAACTTTACTTTTTAAAATTAAAGGACTAACAAAATATTATGTAAAGTTAAAAAACTAAAAGTGTATTTTGGTCATTTTTCTTTTAATGTTATGTTAAAAGACCAAACCGCAGTCAATGGGATGAGGCTTTATTCCCGACATATAAAATTCACGCTTTTTTTTAGCATAATTACTTTTCATTTTGGTCTTTTAAGATAATTTTCCCAAGAATTAATGGGGGAAAAATGTTTGGGACGCTTGGAAGATTATTATTGTATCTCAATATATTGTCTTTGATTTTAGGAAAAACTAATCTGGCACTCCTTATAGTTTTACCTGATTTTGAATGCAGTCCTTCTAGTTTGTTTTTTTTTCTTTTATGAAATCCTTATAATTTATTACATTAAATGAGTAAGTACTTTTGTTAAAAATAAAATTACTTTCAACGCCGTTAATGCTGTGTGACATCGCATTGAAAAGGTTTGCTTTCTCTTTCTTTCCAGCGCCAAGAATGATCTTTCTCTTTTCTCTTTCTTCCCAGTAAAAACTTCTGCCCTCTCCATCATCAATCATGGGCCAACCACGCCGATCGATAAGGAGAAGAAAAGCTCCATCTTAAACTGTATTCACACGCACTGCTTCTATGCTGTTGCGAATTTAGGATAAAGTCGCATGAATATTGGGATTCAGGATTCCATAGTCATAATGGCCATCAGAGCTTTCGGTGGCATTCCTTGCTTCTTCTCCGGCGATATGACTGGGTTTGCCCTGTTCTTTCTTGCTTCCATTAGAAAGCATCTCTAGATGTGATAACATGTGAAGTCAGCTCCTTGAAGAACCATTGTTTCAAAGGCCTTATTTTGTCGCTATGCTTGAATCAGAATTAAATACCCCAGTGGCAATATGACAGGCTCGTAATTAAATCAGAATTAAAAAATGGCGTATTATATGTTAAGCAAATTTTTTAAAATAACAAATTAAGGTGGTTTTTTTGTTAAAGTTTTCCAAAAAGAATATCAGCTGTATATAATGCAATTTGTCATATTGAGTAGACTTTCATTTGCAAAGTTACCATGTTTGGGACAAAACTGCCATCGCCAAAAAGGAAGCGAGGAGCAAAGCTTTGATATTATCACTTCAGAATGCAGAACCCCAATATTCATATGATTTTATCCTAAATTCTTTAATGCTAATGAAGAGGAATACAATTTGAGAAGGAGCCTTATCCTTGTTGGCGTGAGACTGGTGTGGCTGGCTCTTGAGGGATTGAAGAGAGAGAGCCACGAGCTTTTATTGGGAAGAAGAGAAAACAAGTCCATATATCACTTTTTCAATGTACAAATGGTGTTAGGAGTAATTTTAATGAAAGGACTTGCTCACTTAATGTAATAAACTATAAGGATTCCATAAAAAGAAAGAAAAAAATTAGAGAGACCTGATTCAAAATCATGTAAAACTATAAGGACTGTTAAATTAATTTTCCCTTGATTTTATATAAAGTTGTAGTTTGGTTTCTTTGAATTTATAAAGTATTTTAGGTAAATTAATTTTCCAATTCCCTTGACTTCCTTGAATTTTAAATCAAGTTCTTCTATTTTTTTTAATTAGATCCTTCGAATTTACACCGTTGGCACCTGTTTAAAATTGTTTAATAAAAACTAACAATGTTTTTAAAAAATTCCAATAATGTGAATTCCAGGAGAGTCATGCAGTACTCTTGTGTGTTTTGATTCTGAACAACGAAGTCATGGGGAAATCCATAATAGTAACAAGCTCATGGGATAGCAGTTTGAAAAGCCACCTTAGTGTCTTTAATTATTATACTGCCTCCGATCCTTAATATGAGAACTATTTGAAAACTGAATTTGATCCTAAATATAATATCTTAATCCACTTTATCTCATATCTTTTTTCAAAATATTCTTATTCATTGCAAGGGGTTCTCACCAAATAATAATTCTAATCATTCACTGCATATGATTGAAAAAGATAATTTAAAGAGATGAACGCAACAAATAACCAACTTAACTAATTTTTTTTAATATCTCCAAATTAGTTATCTAACTTTTAAAAATAAAAGCATCAACGTTAAGAGCATTTTGCACTATGGTTTCATTTCCAAAGATTAAAATCCTTGGCATCCAACGCGTGCATAAGCTTTTAACATTAATGGGAGATGAGTGTGAGTGAAGGGATCAGGTGGCAAAGGGAAGAGAGAGAAGAGAGAGGGATAAGAAACTATTTTCAGGTTCATAAAAGAATATTTCAAACCCTCACATCGTGGGGAAATTGAAAGGATTTGATAAAAGGAAACAAAGAGTGGGACTTGATTCAAAACTCAAAAAAAAGAAATTATAAGGATTGAGAAATTAATTTTCTCAAGTATTTTTTTAATCTTCTAGCCCTCACATCGTTGATCTCACATGATAATTTTTGTGCTAATTATTATTATTTTAAAAAGATAAAAAATCTCATCTGCTTTTATAAATGTTTGATTTCGTTATTTAATTTTTTAAAATATATTTTTAGTTCTTTAATTACTCCTGACATATTAATTGCAAATAATAATTTTTTATTAGTTATTGTTATTTCAAAAATTAAACATAATATGTCAGTATTTATAAATGTTTCGTTAACATTTGAAAAATTGGTTGAAAGGATAATTTATTAAATAAAATGATTAAAATAAAATTTTTAGTAAAGTCAAAAAATAAAAAAATAGGATAAAACTCGTCAAACTCATTAGATTCATTAAACCTAGTGCGATGTGCACCACCCATACAAATGGTAGAATTTTATTGGCTACTCAGATTTAATAAACTTCACCTAAGTTTTGTCTTAACAATTTTTGCTAAAGAAGAAATTGAGAGCAAAGTGTCGGCAGTTTTATTTGGACTTCACATTTATCAAAAGTAAAAAGTTTTCAAATAATCTAAAAAAAATAAAATAACATGAAATATGAAATTGATCCCACATTCATGATAGACAGCATATGCTCATTAATCGTGAATCATACCAGTGATGGCTTTGTCATCTTTGCTCCCTTTACTTTTCCAAGGACTTTGGTGTGATGGCTTTGTCATCTTTGCTGCCTTTACTTTTCCAATGACTTTATCTTCTTTGTCTGGTCGGTCAAAATATAAAAGTGGCAAATAAGGATTAAAAAAAAAAAACTCATATGATTCTTAATATAAGAGTTATTTAACTAATTTGATTAGATTAAAAAAGTTAGGCAAGTTAGTTAATTGTAAGAAATATGACATGTTTTTCTTAAAACATCATAATCATCTTCTTTAAGGTCATCTTTTCCTCTTTTACTTAATTAAATTCGAGGGAGATCCACCAGGGTAATTTAGAAAAAACTGATAAATATGATAAATAGATATTATATTTAAAATCAAAATTAACTTAATAATTAGATCATATATTAAGGACAGGAGGAGTACAATGATTACTTAGTAAATTTAAATTTAAATTACATAAAGCTACATATATAACATCCTTGCCATTAAAAATTGAACTAGTTGTCGTGTTGATATTGGTCAACACACTGGTTCAATGATCAAAGGTCATCTAATCATGGTTAAACTAAACTTAAGTGAATTAATACTGTCTCCGGTGTTTAATATATGAATAAAATCACTAATTTATAAATATTAAAAAAATTAGTTAAGTTATTTGTAATAAATAAGTGTCGTCTTCTCTAAAATATCTTTATTAATCATGTGCATTAGAATGAAAACCATTTAATATGTGCAATCACTATAAGAACTACTTTAAAAAAAAAGAATAAATATGAAAAACAAAATTAATCAAGTTCTCATTATGATCAAATTAAATCTATATCTAATTCTATTTAGGACTAGAGATAGTATATGTTTAATTATTCAAATATTAATTCGAATAAGATACATCTTAAATAAGAATAAAAATTACAATATAAAAACTATGGTCATTTTTAATTAATGTACATGCTACTTCTTGTTATGTATCAGAAAAAATTGCTTTGTTAATATCAAATTTAGACTTGTTATTTCTCAATTAAGACTTATCATCCCCAGCTAAATTGTTGTCACAGGCTGGAATTATAGTAAAAAAGTCAACTTATATTTTTGTTTGCATTATAAGGTTAAGAAATCTTTAATGGTCATCTGCTTTTTTGTTAGCCCAAATGGCCAAGGGGTAATGGGATCAAATCTCACCCCCACTACTTTCTTGCAATATTCTCCCATACCAAAAAAAAAACTGTGACAAAAAAACTTCACCGATAGCCACCACACCGGCGGCCGGCCACCGATGAGGGGCTGAGCTTTTTTAAAAAAAAGACGAAGGACATTTTTATCATTTTACTGAATTTCAAAATTTTAATTTGAGAAGGATTTTCCTCTCTGTTATTACATTTCCTTAGCTTCCCAAATTAAAATATCACATATTCCACCTTTTTTATAGGTCATTTTTCCTAGAATCTTATGTAAAATTAAAGAAAAAAGATATACTTTTGTTAAAGAGAGACTTTAAAAAAGAAAAAAAAAAGAGAGCAGATGACGATAATGATATTATTAACCAGAAAAGATAAAGTTAATGAAAAATTGAGAGCCAAGTGTCAACAGGGAGTACACCAAACTCACCATCAACAATCTTTGCTTTCCAAAAGGGGTTTGCAAAAATCTTTGCTTTCCAAAAAGGATTTGCATTGATAACAACGAGGATGGAAACACTCTAAATTTAAAATTTTTTAAATTGTAATTTGTGATAATAATAAATTTATTTTTTTAAAATGATCGTTATAAAATTATTTTTAGGGTTAAGGTTGATATATTATATGTGTCCAACAGGCTAAAAACTAAAATATACTTTAAAATGGTTGATGCACATTCATTTAATGAATTTTTTGAGGACTTAATAAAAAAATTAAAAATTGCTCCTAAAAAGATATTTTAAGAATATAATTGACTCTGAAAAGATCAATACGTTAAGGGTGAAATTGTGCCATCAAATATTTTAGTATGCTAAAAGGTTAAAAATATGTAAAGTTGGATGAGTTACAAAATATTTTAGGATATTTGACACATCTAAAAAGATATCTCAAAATGCTGAACGTACATTAACCCTTATTTTTGTTTAGATTTCATATTTATCAAAAGTAAAAATTAAGATTTCAGAAAATCTGAAAAAATGAAATAACGTGAAATATGAAGTCGTCCAAATTTAATTCAAATAACCCCACATTCATGATAAAATAATATGAAGCCACATATGTAACTTTCAAGATGTTAAAAATTGAACAAGTTGGATAGGGCAAAACAATGGCTCAAGAATCAAGGCCAAGGTTTGGTCATAGTTAAAATGGACTTAAGTAATTTAACATATGTTTAATTATTCAAATATTAACTTAAATAAGATATATTTTAAATCATAATAAAAATTACAATATAAAAACTAAGGCTTTATTTGATTTCCTATTTTCAAAACAATTTTTCGTTTATAATTAATTTTCATTTAAGTGTTTTGTAAAAGTAATAATAATCTGTTTTTAAAAATAAAAAATAAGAACAACTTTTTCTATGGAATTGTGATGGAACTTGTAAATTTTTCTTATAAGGTTATGTTAAAAGACCAAACCGAAATCAATGGATAGGGTTTTATTGCTGTTATAATATGTTAAAAACCCAAAATAAAATTCACGGTTTCCTTTAGCATAATTTACTTTTGATTTTGGTCTTTTAACATAATGTTCCCGAGAATTAATCATATATAAATTATTAATGGTACAAATTATCGTGCAAACTCTAAATAATTGAAACATGCTTCTAGATTCTAATTTTTCTAAAAATATTTTATGATATTAATTAATCATATACATTTTTTAAAAAAACTAATCATTAATGATAAAAAGGGTTAAAATTCGTACTCTTTTAAATTACATGCTTCTTTCTTATTATCATGAGTTCTTTTATACTTAAAATGCTATATCATTTTTAAGGGGAAAAAGTTATGCGTCTCGTGATATTTTAATGATCATTACTCTTTATGACTCTGAGTTATTTTACGCCGTCATTTCATACGTTACGCTTCACAGATTGATTAAAATGAGCAAAGAATACAATTGGGAAAAAAAATTATATTCTGGCAAAAAAATGGACAAAAATATATGTATAGATAAAGCACAGTGCGAAAAAGAAATTAACTGTCAGCAAAATATTTTTAAAAAATTATTCTTTTGTTCTTTCAAATTTTAACATAGTTATGACTCAGTTTTTTAAACTTTTAACTCATTAAAACTTAGTTGTTAATTTTTTTATTTGACAAATTAATTAATTTTTATCATACATAACTCATCGTTAGTGGGAAAAGAAGTTTTTGGCTCTGTTAAAAAAACAGGCTGACGTGTTTGTTTTGCTTGCATACCTTGAGCTTGAGCTGGCTCATGATGAATAACACTATTTTCTTAAATGAGTTTGTCATTTTGTTCAGAGCTACGCGCAATAATTTCAACTTTTTTTTTATACAGAGCAATAATTTCAACTTTAATAAAGAAAAAGGCCGTAGCTATCGACTAATCGACGAGATTTGTCTCCTTTGGTCAACTATGCTTGTTTGTTTGTTTTTGTAATTACTTTTATCACACGGATAGTTGTTTACACTGGGCAGCGTTCTGTGCATATTTTTTATTAATGAAACTTCTGTCTTATTCCCAAAAAACAAAAAAAAAGCTGATGTGACTTCTAAGGAAGCCTAACATGACTAGGAATATAATTACCACCTCATATTTTTATAAGTTAACTAATTCAATATATTAAAACAAATTAGTTAAATTAATTATTCATAATAAAGAGATATTGTCTTTTCTAAAATATCTTTACTAATTAAACATATTAATTAGAACTACTATTATTATAAAAACTATCTTGAAAAAAATGAATAAGTACGTGAGACAAAATATATTACAGTCTTATATTTAGGATCAAAATAAAAGACAAACAAATTCTTATATATTAAGGATTCTGCATACGTGGCTGGAGATAACAGAGGGTATGTGATAAAGACCAATTTTTATATATTTTATCCCACATTAATCTAAGATTTAAATGATATTTTGTGCTTAAAGGTTTCTTATGCATTATTCGATTAATGGATTGACTTTAGGATTTTTCATAAAAATTGAGATTTTGGATTGAAAATATGAATATTTTGTGCTTTTTTATTTTTTGCTCAGAATTAATATTGCCTATTTTTTTTGGAAACAAGTCTCATATTTTTAGAAAAATTGATCTTTGAAAAGTTGTGCAATTTCTTGTCTTATTTTTGTGTATACCTAATACTTAATTTTGATTCAGATTATATTATATTTGGATATAATCTATATTAATAGATACACTTAAATTCTTATTAGTTAAGAAAAAACATATAGAAAATCTAATTGTGTAAGATTATGTTTTTAGAATTTAAGCACAATTCAATAACTAATATAAAGTGGATTAATTAATTATTAATGAGTTTAAACTTTTGATCCAATTTTTTTTCCTCCCAGTAAAATATTTCCTTCATTCCATAGTCGCCATTGGCGTAAAATCTCTTCCTTCGTCACCGTTCCTCTGGTCTCACGCAGCTTCATCCATCAATCTCTTCCTTCTTGCCATTCAACTCGTTAAAAAAAAAAAAAAAAATTTTGTCCCACTTTTCCTATTGCATTCGACACACATCACAGCACCTACAATTCCTTTTCTTGATTCTAGGAGGAGACCACGTCATCGTCATGTTCCGGTTTTTACTCATGGCCATGGCTTTTGACAACTTTAGAGTAAGAAAGATAATTTTCCCGGTAGTTTGAGCTTTTTGGGAGACAGTTTCGGATAAGCATAGAGGAAGCTGAAGCCTTGAAGAAGATCATTTATTTTTTTAATCTAAGGATTTAAAATTATTTAGTTTTAAATAATTTTGAACTGTATTTTTGTGAGACAATTTAATTCTGGATTGTTATTTTTGTTCTTGGATTAGATTGATATGTGAATTTTATTTGTGCTGAGATACTTGTTGGAATTTATGTTTATGAACCTTTGCATTGTTAATTGAATTTATAATTGAGTTTTCATTATAAATTTAATTATCAATGTGATTTGAGTTACAAATTTTTTGACAAAAAAAAAAAGAATTACAAATTTGGGTTCTTTGGCGTCTCAATTTTTTAATTGAGTTGGTAAATTATCTAATTATTTGATTGTATAATTTTAAGCATAATTTTCACAATTAATTTGAATTATTTGTCATTGGTTTTAATGAGTTTAATTAACCAAATTTACATCACTAAGAGTTTTCTAATAGTTAAGAGTTTTTTAAATTGAGGATTCCTTTTGTTTCAAATAGATAATTAAACTTATTAATTTCATTCTCTTATCACTTTTTTTTGGTCTAATTAATTTATTTAGGTCATGAAAGTTAACTTTATCAAAATTTTAAGTTGTTTCCTCTACCGTATTTGAAGAGAAACCTCTCATTTTTATTTGTTAATTTTTTTTGCTCTCTAGTTAATTTTCTTTATTTATCATTTTAATTTTTCTTTTAAAAAAAATCCCCCCAAAAAAATTGTATTTACGTTCATTTAGTTTAATTTAATTTTTATATAAATTTTAGGATATTTGCATCTTGTATTTAGAATTAGAATTTTGTATTTTATTTTAGGTCCATGTTATTGCATTTTTCATCACTTATATTTTTATCTAAAAAAACTTATAACTTGTTCCTTGGAAGTAACGACCTAAGTTGATCTTAAACTACAAATTAATTAGAACCTATTCTAATTAAGTGCTTTAGCAATAGAGGCATCATCATTGTGTTTAGATTAGTTGTGGTAAAATTAATTTTTATTTCGACTGACTTTTGTAAATTTAAGTTAGGATAAGAATCAATTAACGTAATGTGGTTTATATTTGAATTGATGTTTATAAAAAGTTATTTGAAAAGTTGAAACTTGTTTGGATGAATAATAAAAAGTAAATTTAAATGTAAAATGACTAAAAAAAGGCATGACTTTTGTTAAATTATTATGTATATAATATGATAATTCTTTGAAAAATATTAGAATTAAAATTATAAAAAACAGTTAATATATTATTGAGAAAATTTGAAAATATTAAATATAAAGTATCAATCCATTTTATCTCTAATATTTATCCATTTTACCTCAAATAACCAAGGTACTAAAAACCGGACCGGTCACTGAACCGGTCGAGACAGTGGGTTAAGGGTTAGTGGGTTAAACCGGGGTCAGATCGGAGTCAGACCGGTGTTAATTAAAATAATATATTTTCAAATTTATACTGGTTATTTTAAATAAAAGTAAAGATAAGATATAAAAACAAATATCAAATAATAATAAATACATAATATTTACATATAAAAATAAAATCAATACTATGTGACTTATTTTGTAATTATAATAATATATATAAAATATTTCTTTCCATCAATAATATGTATAAAATAAACTATATATATTTTGAGAACTATATATAATAAATGATACTCTGTAATATAAATATTTATTAATCAAATTGGTCCCCAGTTTAAATTGTTTTCTATTCTGTCAAGCCGTGCGGTTAGCAATTAATATATTATTAATATTAATTTAATATATTTCAAATTTTATTCTTCTCTCTGAGAGTCCCAATTTTGGTCCTTTCCACAGCTTCTCACGTTTTCCGAAGTCTGAATCCATTAATGCAAATGGGCAAATCACATAGGAGGCTCTGCTTTTTCTAATTATCTTCTTTCCTCCGTCCATTCTGCTCTCTTTCTTTAGTTCTCTCTCTTTCTTCTTCGTTTCAAATTCTCTACTTTCATTCTTCATTTTCATACCTCCGCAGTCCACATCTCCTCACTTTCGTTTCAGAGACGCTCAAGGGAAGTGAATAGATTAAGGTCATAGACTTGTAGTTGCACAAGGCAAAAGGTAAACTTGTAGAACAAGAGTCAGGCGGTTGTCTCTCTTTTATTTCTGTGTTTCTTCTTTCTCTGGGCTCCAGATTTGTCTGGTTCTTCTTTGTTCGGTTTATTTTTCCAAGCCACCGGGCTAAGCCGCCCAACCCAACGGGTTGTCCGGTTTATTCCCGGTTCATACCGGGTTTGGACGGTTCACACTGGTTTGAGATTTTTCTGATTCAGGCTGCTAACCGAACCGGACAAATGGCCGGTTCGCCGGTTTCCGGCCTGAACCGGCCGGTCCGGTCCGAGTTTACAAACATTGCAAATAACTTTATGGTGATTATACATACTAAGGAGTTTTTATCATACATATGATTAATAATGATATTTTAAGTAAGACAACATCAATTTCTTACAAATAAATAACTTAACTATTTTTTTAGTATTCTCAAATTAAGTCTCTGGCTTTTATATTAAAGATAGATAATATCAAATTATCAGGTTTTTTAAGAATAATTTTGTCCCTTTTCCTTGTCATCTTTCCTTATTTCACGGTGCGTTAGTAAAGTTCCTGGTATTAGTTTCAGTATTAGAATGCCTTTTATCCAAACACACGCTCTGAGTCTCACTGGGACAACCAAACAAATATTGACCGAGGGAGACCGTGCTGGCTCTCCTTTCCTTTCTCTCTCCCTCTCCTTTCCTTGAACCTCCCCACAATGGAGAAGGACTAAAGAGACGGGAATTTATTCAAAAAAGAGAGAAAGAGAAAGGGGAATTTTTGGAGGGGAATGAATGAGTCGGAAGCACATGAGCTTTTGTTGAACAGTGTCAATAATCTCTTCTACTACCTTGGACGAGTTACATATGATAAGAATTAAATGATTGCCTGTCTGTTTGGTTGAGCTTGTAAAGTGACTTATAAACTATTTATTGACTAAAAACTAAATTAAAAAATTTTGATTGTATTTGGTTTCACTTTTAATCTAACTGATTTATAGGCCAAAAACAGTTTTTTTAAAGTACGATTATAAAAATATTTAAAATTTACTTACGACTTTTGTAAAATTAATTTTTTTGAATCAAAAAGCATTTTTACCTTATATTTTTGTTCTTCTTATATTTTTCTGTGCACATTTCTTGTGCTTCTCAATCAGTTTTTAATTATTTATTTATTTTTATTCTCTTAAATGAAAATAATTTTGAACATGGTTTTTATAATTTTTATAATTTTTAATATTATTTTTTATTTTATAATTATATAAATTGTGTAGAGTATATCATCGAATTAATTATACTCTTCCTATTATAAATATAAGACCCATTTTATTATGTAAATCACACACTACAAAAAATATCTTATATTTAAAATCGGAGGAGTATAATAATGCTTTATTCAAAAATTTTCATATTAATATGATTTCTAATTTAAATATATTTTATTCATTAAATATACATTTTTTATTATAATAATTTAAAATTATATTATGTAAAATCTTATTTTTAATCATTTTTTATTATTATCCATTCTGATCATTCTACAAACTAAACTTACTAATTCAATCATTATCAAAACAACTTTTTTACTTTACAAATTAACTTTCATAAAAATCAATCCAAATATAAATCACATTACCGTATCTAACTTTTACCTAATCTAACTTTTATAAAAGCCAAATTGAAAACAAGTTATTTTTCTACTACCAATCCAAATAGACCCTAAATAAAAACAAAAGTAAGAACTGAGTTTTAACTACATTCATAATTGAGGGATTTTGATCAGTTTACATCCATAACTGAGAAATTTTGATCAATGTTCCCAAATTCTTATATTTAAGAACTTATAATTCATGATATTAAGATTTAAACATTTCAATAAAATTTACCAGAACTTGTCTTTCCTTTGGCATGAAAAATAAACAAAATCTACAGAGTAAGAAATGAGGAATGAAAGAGGCAGAAAATGATCACTTGCCTCAGCATATATGTTTACCTCAATCTTAAAGGTCTAAACATTCAGTGCAAACAGCAAAAATCAGCTAACAGAGCAGACTTCCACATCCATGGCCCATCAAAAAATTGAAGGAATTCCAGATGTGAGATTTTTTTTTTTTTTTATTAATTTTGTAGACATGGGATCATTTTTTTCTTGATTTTTATTGCAAATATAATGCTTGGCTAGTCGGAAAAGCAATCTTCAAAAGGATTTGTAAGGCCTGATTACATTTGCAACCGATCACAGATGAATCCCCTATAACTTGAAGGCTGTAATTCATCAGGTCATCACATGTTCTGTATATATCTTAATTCTTCAGATAAAATTGTGAGGTAGGGGGAAAAAGGAGTATCATTTTTGGTTATATACCCAGAACCATTATCATAAGGTTTTACTCAGTTTCAGAACCTCCTTTAGCAACTGGTTGACTGAATTGTTTACTTTATCTGGAACAACCAGCTGAGGATGCACTAAAGACAAGGCATAAGAGCAAATGACCTTCATTGCCATAGCCAGATCCAAATTGTTGCTATCAGTCCGCCAAACACTTTGATCCGCAAACTTGCATGAATCTCTCAGCATGCATCTACTGCAAACCTGACGGATAACAAAATTGAAAATTTTGAAGTCAAGCAATTACAGCTTTATATAGTATTTTCTTTTTTTAAAAAAATAATTTTTTTGAAAAAAATGCAGAAAGTATGTATACAAGATGTGCCTTACAGTGTTCTCTGGAATCTTAAAAAAGTATCGCAGTCTTTTGCAAGGATTGACTTGAGACCTATTGGCAGACGGGCAGCCAAACATTGCCACCTCTTTCAGATGACTTCCTGAAAGCCATCTGTAAAATCCAACTTCATATTAGCACATATAAACATGGACATATAGAACTCAACTTGCTTATGTTCACAATATGAATATATTTTGCACATATTAAATAATCACGTTGATACAACACAATTGGATCGTATGACCTAGATGACCAGACTACCGCATATCACAAGCAGGACTCTTAAACGTGCAAGTTTCTTAGCATGCAACAAAATTTCAATCCTTTATGCTTTTTTATTGCCAAGAAACTGCATGCAATATTTGCTTTTCTTACGACTATTTAGTCTTCACTACAATGACTAGATTCTTAGGCTGTGAGTACCAGCTTAGGCCAAGATGAAATTGAAAACTACAAAGCCACTGATTAAACATCAATATTGGCAGCCTCCTCCTGCAACAAATTAATTTACCTAACTTCATGCAAACAGGATAATATAACTTTTCTAAGTTCATCGGTTGAACAATCAGAACAGCACTCCTAAATTATCAAAGAGTCACTAGCAGAAAGCTAGACTTAAAAATGTCAAAGAATTAAGTTAAGTTTGTGATATTATTGATAGCTAGATCTACATTCATCTTCTTATTCTGAGGCAAGGTCAGTTTTGTGGATCTTTAGCATATGCTGAAGGTAGCAAAAGTATCACAATGAAACTGCACCAGTTAAAAAAGAAAAAGATGGAAGGAAAAAAAATCATGAACCAAAGAAACTAAAATGGATAGATGCCGCAAAAAATGCTCCAACTAGATGTCAAACAAAATGCACATCTAGAAGTCTAGAACAAACATATTCAACTCATCAAAATACACAGAAAAGATACGAGGGAACCCTGAAATATTCATATTTCTGGCTTAACACAAGCCACGAAACCCTATATTCAGCATCAACCACGTTTGGATAAGTCAAGTAGTAGACCAAGTATATACAAAACGAAAAAACGGCCCATCAGGAAGAGTGGAATAGGGCAACCTTTAAGCTACTCCCTTACAGCGTTTAAGCCTTGAAACTCAAGCTTCTAAAATCCAAAAGATCATCCCTAATCCCTATGGCAGAAATAATTGACAATCAACACCAATAGTCAAACGAGTAAACTCAAGTATCACAACAGGAAAGAGATCAAGGCCAAGAACTGAAGGAAGACATAAGTTTAAATGTTCATATTCTTCTATATGCATCTTCTCCATGAGTCCAACAAATGTAAGAGCGTTATCTTACTTGGAGATTTCTTGCTTGTCTCTGCAGAACTTCTGCACCGCTGACAATGTATAATGCCGGGCGTATTCAATATCGAACAAGCTAAGATCAAACTGTTTACCCTTGGCAAAGTTGGCATCTCTAAAATACCCTTCTTTGTATAAATAAGATAGAAACGTTTCCATGTCCAACGAAAGCTTCTTTAAACCAACTGGCTGCCTCTGTTTCACTTCTTTATGCGTTTCATCGACAGCAGTGATTCCATGACTTAATCTCCCCAGATTAGCTTCCTTCGATTCCTCCCCTTGACCAAACAAATCATACAATCTCTTTGGCTCAGGTTTCTTTGGTTGCTCCACCTTAACTACCTCCTCCTCCTCCTCCTCTATGAATTTTACTTCCCTGGGTTTCTTCAATTTCTTCTTCGGCTTCTTCTTTTTGTCTTCTACGAGTCCAACTTCACTTTTCTTATGCTCTGTCTTCTCCGACAAACCCCCGGCTTCACCTTCTTTCGGTTTTTCCTGGAGCTCCCCCTTACCGATCTCCTCCTCTTCTATGAATTTTACTTTCGATTGCCTGGATTTCACCAATTTCTTCTCCCGTTTCTTCTTCTTCTCGACGTCTTTTACGGTTCCAATTTCACTGCCCTTGCTCCCTGTTTTCCCAGATAAACCAGCGGCTTCATCTCGTTTCAATTTTCCCTTGAGCTTCTCGTTTTTCGGAACGCTTCTCCGTTCTGGAGGTCTCTGAAAGAGAGAATGCAACGACTTTACGGCATGCGTTCGGTCTGATTCTGCGAGGGCTTGAGAGGAAGAGGCGAGGGGCCTGCGATGAGACGGAGGGATTTTGTGGGAGTGAGGAGGGTTTGAAAGGATAATGTGGTAGACGAAGGCGACATTTTGGGGCTCCAGAAGCGAATGCAAGCGACGAAAGAGAAGGTTTCTTGCTAAGGCCATGGGGTTTAGCTGACTGAGCCGTAGATCACAGCATTTGAGGAACTAGGGTTTAAGGGGGGTTCTCACTCGGACCAGAAAGGAGCAAACTTGAGAATGCCTTCTGGGAAAAAAAATAAAAAATACAAATTAAAGCACTCCTTTCTCTTCAATAACAACTGGGCTTCTTCCAAAAAGCAAAATCCAAACATCCCTGGCCCATTTTAGATTTTTTTTCCAGGCCTGCCTGCCTACCACTGAAATGAAGAAAAGAGGCAACAAGAAAGACAAAACAGGAGATGTAATGGACATACTGATGAGAGTTGGACCTAGTAGAAGGTATTAATTTCTCACAAAATGAAAATTTAAATTCCAGTTAAAAGAGGTGTCCATATTTAATATCCAATAATATCTTGAGCGGCATTACTTCCAATAAAAAGATATATGTGTCTATCAAAATAAACAAAGAGATGAAATGAAGAGAAGAAAGTAACTTCTAGGGGAGTTGAGAAATGCGCTGCAGTGGAGAAGCAGTTTCACACCTGGGGAAATGAATATTTATTAATTAATAAGTACTGGTTTTTGAAATTTTTTACCACTAGAATGATTTTAAAAAAAAAGGTAAGATCTCCTCTTTTTTTTATGCATAATGAGATTTACTTTTGTAATATTAGTTTTGAATTTTCTAGTTATATTGTTAATTTATTTTTCAAATTATTTTTGCATAAAGAAAGATAATGACGTGTGGAAGAAAGATGACTCCAGGTTTCATCAAGCATTACCAGAGGGATGGTTTCCCCTTCGTTCATCAGAAGTGAGGATTGAAGCCGTCGCCAGTGGGAGCTCTAGTTTGGTCTTGGAACGTGATGCTGCATGTCTTTGCTTTGTTTTGTTTTTTTTTTTTTTTGGCTAAAGTATAGGGATCCTCCTATTGGAAGCAATCATATTCGATGTACTGTTGGGTACTAAATATGGACACCTCTCTCAGTGGGGATTCAAATCTTGGTTCGTTATGTTGTAAGAGACTAACCCCTTCCGTTAAACTTAGCCAACTCCCGTTGGTTGTTTTGCTTTCTGTTTCGTTAGTTTTTTACGGTTGTTTGGTTAGCTGGGCAATCTGTTTCTCTGGGCCGGCCTTTGCTCATGGGTTATTTGGAGATAGCCCAAATGAACCATCTATAATAGGCCCACCTTTTGTTACCTTGTAATCTTTTTATCTTGGTTAATGAAGTTGAAGTTGTCATTATTTCAATATATATATATATATGATATTATTTTTTATTTAATTTTTATGTTATTGGTTCCACCACCTGTTTTACCTATTTGATCGTTTGAACTAGGACCCAGTTAACTCTCCAATTCAATATCTAGTCCAACTTTTACAATGTTGCATCAAATATAGGTAACTTGAATTGGAATGTAACCCATGTTCTTGTATCGATGGAGGTTTTTCAAAAATGGTATCACCTCCCATCATAAGTATAAGAGATAATTAGAAATTTAATTTGGTACTAAATATAAGATGTCACCTTATTTTATCTCTTATATTAATTCATTTCAAAATAGTTCTCATGATGCATGTTAAAATGATTTTATTCTAATACACATTATTAATAAATATATTTGAAAGAAGACAACACTCATTTATTATAAAAAAATAATTTAACTTATTTTTTTAATATTCATAAATTAGTTATTGAGTTCTTATATTAAAAATTGAAAGTAGTATTTTATGGGACAGAATATGAAGAAATGTTTCTTGGAATTGAACTTTCTCAGGTCAAAAAATTTGGGACGACTTGACCCTTTCAATTTGGGTCTAAATATCAAGCTCCAATAGGGATTAAGTCATGTTTGGGTCCAAGCTAGGTAAAGTGAAAAGGTTTTCCTCTTTATAATTTTTTGTTCCTTTCTTTTGATTTGATCTTGGAATATATTTCTATAACATTCAGGATAAGGGCTTATCACATTGCAATGAAATTAATGTTCAAACATATATTAGAGCTCATTTTTATGACAACTCTATGATTAGTCTCAATTTATCTGGATTTTTACCAAGTGGATATTGGGTTCCTTACGCACTACATAATAAAATATTTTGGTTCTATATATTATTGGTTTATAAAGTATATATAATAGCTTAGATGTGTATATATGTAACGTTGAAATGTGGGAATTTGTGATATGAAACGTACTAACTTTTATATGTCACATAATGTTTGTCTCAAAATTGTCTAAATGCTTGATCATGGAATTCTACAGGCTGCGTCATGTGTTTTCCTCATACTAGTACTGTTTAGTTGTTTGAAAGATGAATTTTCTCTGTGACAGAGATTTAAAAGACAAATGTAATATCAAAATCTAAGACAATAAAATCGGTACATCTATATACTGACATTAGATGATACTGCATCATGTGACTAACTGGCTTGCTTTTTTTTTTAAAAAAAAATTGGGTTACTTATGGTCATCTTGCCTACGATTTTCATCAATTCAAGCTCTAAATGGTTTTATTTTGTTAAGGATTTAATTGGAATTATGTTACGCCACTTCAATGTAAACTTCTATTGACATTTTAGATCACACTACCTCCCATTTTAAACGTAAAAACTAGTTAGATTTAATTTGATCTTAAATATAAGATTCATTACAATTCATTTTGTCTCATATATTTATTTATTTTTAAATAATTCTCATGGTGATTACATATGTTGAAATGTTTCTATTTTAATACGCATGATTAATAATAATGATGTTTTAGAAAAAAATAAAATTTATTTATCACAAATAACTAATTTAATTAACTTTTTGAATATTCTTACGTAATTAGTTATCTAACTTTTATATTAAGCACTAGGGATAATAGTTTACTAATTTGCAAATTGTTTTCTCACTACATGCTTAAAAAATTTCATGTGGCGATTTATTTACGAACAATATCTCCCCTTGCATATGGTTTTGTTTACCCAACATTGAGATATACACATTTAACCAATTGTTCATTGAACACAAAATGATCGATATACGCATCTCTGTAAATTCATTAAATAAATCGATAAACATTCACTTATCATATACTATCTAATCATCATCAATACATGTCCACCTACTACCTACGAAATATTATTCATTGAATGTAAAATATAAACTTCACTTTATATATATATATATATATATATTCATCTGCAAATCTGTTCACAATACATGTATTGGGAATTAGAGAGAAGCCGTAAAAGATGATTGCTAAAAGAGGGGATAAAGACTGATATAATAAGCATTCAACTGAGAAAATTCATCTAACAATAAAAATTTCACCTTAATTCACTTAAAAAAATATTATAAAATATAAAATTACAACACCAACCAGATTCCATAATATATACTCCGATCTTTGATATAAGATCTAATTATTGAGTTGATTTTGATCTTAAATATAAGACCACTTTCTCATATTTATCATTTTTTTAAATTACTCATATAATACTCTTTAAGTATAATCAAATAGGAAAGGAAGGAGAATATTAAGAAAGATAATTATACTGTTTGAGGCAAAACATGTCATATTTCTTATAATTAACTAATTTATTTAATTTTTTAATCTAATCAAATTAGTTAATAAGTCTTATATTAAGGATCAAGTGTGTATATATATATGTTCTCGCCATGGTCATCTGTCCAATAATATACTACTTTTCCTAATTATAAGACTTATTTGTAAACTATAAATGAGTTCTTATAATTAGGATAGGAAGCTAGTGTGTGTGTATGTGTGTATATTCTCCCGATCGTCATCTGTCCAATAATCACTAATAGTATGGCAGAAGCGCATAATCCCACTGTTCCTCTCTCCCTCTCCTTCCTCCTCGTCACCTGCATTTCTGGCTTTTTATTCCTTACCGAAGCAACCAACCATGGCTTTAGTGTAGAACTAATCCACCGAGACTCTGCAAAATCTCCACTCTATACTGAATCATCACACGTGCAGAAACTTCACAGCTCTTTCCTTCACTCCATCAAACGAGCCAATTACTTCTACCCTAATACTGAAACCGTTGAAGCCGAGGAAGATTTACCAGAATCTGAAGTAATCCCTATTACAGGAGAATTCATCATGGCCTATTCCTTACGAACACCACCTTTCAAAATCTTTGGAATAGCAGACACAGGCAGTGACCTTGTTTGGTCACAGTTTTTACCTTGTCGTAATTGCCATAACCAAACCGCCCCCTTATTCGATCGTTCTAAATCCTCAACCTTCAAAAACATCTCTTGCTTCGACCAAAAATTTACATCTATAGTTCCCCGTGAGGTCCAGACATGTTGTGAGGATGGAACAAAACTTTGTCAGTACGACGTGCAGTACGCGGATCACTCAGTTTCAATCGGAAACATCACATCAGACACACTGACACTTGGCTCCACCAGTGGTCGCCAAGTGGCGTTTCCTAACATTGTGGTTGGTTGTGGTTATATTGATGGTCCATTTAGTGAACAAACTTCTGGGATTGTTGGTCTCGGAGGAGGTTCGATTTCTTTGGTTTCTCAGATAAGTTCTTCCATTGATGGTAAATTCTCATACTGCTTGGCCCCATTGTCGAGTAATCGAACGACCAAGTTGAATTTTGGAGCAAACGGTGTCGTTTCTGGAGCAGGGACTGTTTTTACTCCAATGTTTTGGAAAGATCCAGCGGCTTTCTGTTACTTTACGTTGGAAGCAATTAGTGTTGGAGACAAAAGGATAGCCTTTACATCATCAGGTGATTCGATTTTATCTCATCAATCACTAATTTATGTTTGTTAATAATGAGAAATAAGAAAAAAAAAATTAAGTCAAGATAGCTATCAATTAAGTTATGAATGCTTACCCATTAACGATACACTTCTGGACATGTGAGACTCGTTTTGACAGTGGATATAATTTCTATTAATGAAAAATGAGCGAGTAAATTGATGAAAATATTTGTTTTTAATTCGTAGAATTGTATATATGCACTGTAATAATTTGAGATAGAACTCATGTTCTTGCCTTATTCGAGTTATTTATACCAGGTCGTTAATTTGATTTCTTTGGTTCACGCCCTCTTCTTTAGTTACATGATCATATCATCTCAAAGCAATGTTTTAATTTAAAAAAAAAGGCCAAGGTTGACTTACAATTTGATCATACTAATTTGTTAAACGACATCACACACAACAGAATTATCCATAACCATATATTTAGGCGTGATGTAGATTAGATTATAACCTGAATTTTTAATTTCTAATTAGGTGCATTATATTATTTGTGTTGATGCTATAAGAAAAGGACTTGGTTTGCATGTAGGTGGTTCAGTGGAGGGGGGCAACATAATAATTGATGCGGGAACAGCACTGACTTTGCTTCCACAAGACTTCTATTCAAAACTTGAAGCAGAAGTTGCTTCACAAGTGAAATTTTAACGTGTTGAAGACCCATTAAAGATTTTGAGCCTTTGTTATAAGTCTTCGTCGCAAAGCATTGAAGCTCCCATTATTACTGCTCATTTTAAAGGTGCAGATGATAGGTTAAGTACACTTAACAGCTTCACTAAAGTTTCTGGGGATGTGTTTTGTTTTGCTTTCCGCTCATTTTCACGTGGTGCTGTGTTTGGGAACATCGCACAGATGAACTTCTTGGTGGGTCATGATATTCAGAAGAAGTTGGTTTCCTTCAAGCCACTGGATTGCAGCAAGCTTTGATTTTTTTATGTTTTCTGTCATTAATAATTAAACTGTTTTTTCTTGGCCAGATTATCATGTGTAAACTCGATTATTTACGTGGAAATTGGAACGTTGTTTGTTTTGTCTACTGAGAAGAATTAGTACAACTCGAACTGTATCTGAAATAAATAATAGTAATATACAAATGCCTAAACTGTGATTCTCTTTTTTTCGTTAATATTGACGACGTATATGAGAATATGAACTTAGCTCAAAATTACTAAATTCCAAATAAAGAATTGCAACAAAAATATATTATATTTATAAGTCCAGTCTTGTCAAAACCTATTAAAATGTTATTATTAATAATTTCAAGTTTTTTTTTTGTGTAACTCTTTTAATTTAAAACTTTATATGACAGTAGCATGATGGATTGAAAGACATAGCGTGAATCTTAACGACGAAACATTTTGATATGGATGATTTTGATTTATTTTTATTATTGAAGGTACTATATAGAGATAAGTGTAGACTAAAGTATATATTTACTTAAATTGCTGTTTAATCACCCAATTGATAAAGTATATTTTTAGTCTATTACTTTTAAAACTGTTAATCTTATTGAAGGAAAATGCTCACTCAACCAATTAGATGATAACTTATGCAATCTAATAGCCACTAAACATACTTAAATTTTAATTATTTAATATAATGGTGTTTTTTTCCGGTAAATATATGTATTTTTTAATTGGAAGCAATCCTATTTAAAGTACTGTTATGTACTAAATATGACTACTTCTCTTAACAGATATTCAAACTTAATTTATCATATTGTGATGGACTAGCATTTTTTGCCGTTAGACTAACTCTGTTGGTAACATAATGATATGTTTTAAAATTAAAATATACAAATATGCAAATTTGTACAATTGAAGCCCACATTGAGGTCTTCGGCTTTTTGTTATTGGGCCCGAAACAATTATACTTTTGATCCCCTAAGAACTTTCCAGAGAAAGTGGGGGAGAAAACAATCAAATTGGTGCAAAGAAGATAAGAACAAGTTAACGTGAGACTGATGTACAAGATCAATTAATGTTTGCCACTCTGCTTCTGAATATATGTCACTGGTATGTAGCAGGGAGAAGTTTTAGTCCAAAATGTAAGTTATTTGTAATATATTTAATCTTTTTTTTTTTCAATTTTATCCTTATAATTTGATTCTTATTGAAAAGAGCAAAAGAAGAGAGAGATATGGCAATGATTTATAAATATAGGGAAAGTGAACGTGGACAATAAGGGTGAAATTTAAAAAATCATTGCATTCCTTAATACTCCCCTAAGTCAATAATATAATAAGTTGGTTAATTTTTCTCACGTATTAAAAAAATAAAATTTTAATAATTAAATTTGTTTTAAAATGACAGAAATTTTCCTATTTTATCCCTAAAAAATGATAAAGCTGCTTCTAATATCATATTTTTTATTATCTATCATCTCCCTCCTATATTTAATAGGAATGAAAGTAAAAAAATTATATTAATTGTTCCGACAAAGTCTTTTATTTTAGATCATAAATCATAATTTTCCTAACAAATTTCTTATATTACGAACCAGATGGAGTATATAAAAATGTGCTATACATAACTTGTATCAAGGATTTATAATATAATCAAAACAAAAGACGCATGCAGGTAGCCAGGTGCTATTAATTGCCCGTGTGAACTGTGGAAATTGATCAAATCTTTAAGAATAACACTGCATTATTATTATCTTGCCCAAAAAAAAACATTGAATTATCAAAAGACTACTGAGACTGTTGACTTAAATAGTTAATGTATAAAATATGAATCAATCATTATCTATGTAGCTAATAATAATATAATCCTTATAAAGCTTCTCATAAAATATTGCTTCTAGCTAATAATAATGTTGGTTCCTCTTCCTGCCCAGCATAATAAATGAATCTCCAACATGTTATCATGGACATCAACATCAAAATTCTTCACAATAACACCCTTACCAGTGCCACCAGCCTCCTTTATAACGTTAAAGTCTCTCAAGTATTTCCGACCCTATCAATAGATGCGCACAAAAGCTTCAGATTTTAAGAAATTTAATTAACATACATCGCAAAAGCCGCGTATTGAAGCATTATATAAATCAGTAATCATTTGCATGGCTAGAGAGGGTCTTATTTCCTCACTCTTCATTGGATTCTCTAATCACTAGAAGAAAAATTAGATTCACTCACTTGCATTGAAGTGTCAAATATACGCATTCTAATGCCGGTGAAATTTTGGTCATGCGAATACATAATCTCAGCAAAATATAGCTGGACGTTTGTAAACAATGAATGATCTGCATGTGTGGTGACAACCTCTTTAAAAAAGAAAACAAGGAGAAGAACAGGGTTCTGTCCAGCAACCCAAATATCATTATTACTCCGTTACACGTATTTTCATTTTTCCGGTTTTGGTATTAACTCTAAAAATAAACAACACTTTCATATGAAAAATAGAAAAGCACAAAAGACTAGAGCATCAAGAAATAAAAAACAGCACCTAACCAAGAAAAGTTAACAGCAAAAGAATGTAGCATTAAGCATTAAAAATCAAAGACTGGAGAATAACATTTGCCGGAAAGAAGAAGAGAGAACAGCAATAATGCTCTCAGTCCTCAGAAGCCCATTCTTCTCCCATATCTCTCAGTAGCTAATCTAAACCTCCACTTTTCTGAGGAGATCTGCTCTCAGAAAGTGCTGAGAGCGAAATCAAAAAACAGAAAAGCTTAGAGCTTGTAGGGAGGAACGGTAGAAGGTGAGGGAGAGATCAGCAAGATGGAGGGAGAGTGACGAGAAAAAGTGGTGATGAAATAAATAACAAAAAAAATGAAGGAAAATACAAAGAGATGGATAGGAAATAGAAGATCGAACCGGTGGAAAAGGAGGCATTTGCAGGGATGTCGAAGACATAAAGCGCCTTGAGAGGCACTGTGAGAGCAGGGAATAAGGAAGGAAGAATGCAGAGAGGAGGAATTTCGGAGTTGTGGGCATTTAAGGATCAAAAGGGTAACGCCATGGGAGGGGATCTTCCCACCGAATATTCTCTCTGTGTTGTCCGAAATCTAATCCGTCTTGTTTGCTTGCACGAAACCTGCCTGAAGAGAAGAAGCCTACTACTCAGCTATGGCTTAGCCTTTTTCCTGTTCTTTATTTGTTTTTCCATATGAGATATAATCCTTATAATGCTTATCCTTTTTGAATTTGATTCCCTTCCACTACACTCCAAATCATCCCCTCTAACATTCAGTTTTAGAACCGCCCTTAGCAGCCTGTTGACCCAAAAATCTATTATTTTTCTTTTTTTAAGAGTTCACGTGGAACCTCTTGATCAATGCTGCTTTTTCTTACATAAAGAAATACTAGCAGGTAATTAAGTTTGTCTACTGTTGTTCCTATTTAAAGCCATTAATTATGGGGGAAAAAGTAATACAAGTCTATAACTGTTCTACTTAAATATGGATAAAATAAAATAAAATTCATTTGTAGGCAAAGCTAATAATAAAATAACCTCCCATTAATATTAAAAAAAGACAACAAACATGTCTGGAAAAGGTGGATGTGTGAGGGAGTAATTTACGCTAAGTTTCCATTAAATAATTATTTCCAGGATGATGTATACAGGTCGATGGTCACAGTATTCGTTGATTTTATTTTTGCTTTTTCCTCCAAAAATTCTCTAGAGAAATAAATATGTACAATTACTATCAGAGCCTCAAGATTCTTTTGATCAAAACATTACAAGGAAATAAAAATCAATATTAATTTAAAAGATGATGGTGGTAAAAACTCTTAAAAATATAAAGTTAATGTAGAGTGATAATACTCATAATTATGATGCATAATTTTGCTCCTTTTTTTTTTTTGGGTACAAAAGAGGGCAAAGCCCAATTAGAATAAATTAAATAAACTGGGGACTTAATCCCATACTCTCTCTTTGCACAGTGTCCTCAATAAAAGCAAGACAAACCTCGTAAAGAACAAAATTTGTAATTCCTCACTTAGCTAGAGTATCCGCCACACCATTATAGGATCAAGGTGCATAGATCAGCTTTAGTTCCCATGGTAGAAGAAGTGAGTCCTCGATTTGGACAAACATCATACTACAATTCTGAAGCATTCCTTTGTGCAGTAACTGATCCACCAACTCTTTAGCATTAGACCCCACTATTTTAAAACCAAGATCCCACGCCATCTTCAAACCTTTGAACAATGCCCACTCTTCCGCCTCAAATGCACTACACAAACCAATCTTGTGAGAGAATCAAGCTATCCATGTTCCGGTCGGATCTCTGAGAACACCTCCACCCCAGCCATAGCTGATCTGTGATCCCTAGCTCCATCAACATTCAGTTTTACCCATCCACGAGGAGGTGGCTTCCAAATAGAGCTGCCCAACGTCACCTCATTGCAACTCTTTTCACAATCCGTCCTCATTATATAGGTTTTCTAGCTGTTTTTAATTATCATCAACAGTTTCACAGGTTGTTGATATTCCGGATCAAATTCCGCCTTGTTTGTCCAGCACCATAACTCCCAAACAATCACCCCCCACAAAAGATTCCAGTCCGCCACTTCTGAGTTCCTTACATGACACTTCAAATTGACTGAAAACCAATCTCGCAGAGGTAATGTGAAAAAATGCTGAATATTTGTAGGCTCAACTAAGTCCATCCAAATTTGCCTGGTAAAGCTATAGTCTTGCAAAATTTGGATGGTATCTTCATTATGTGTATGACAGTAAGAGCACTTTGGGGAATCTGTAGACCAGGAACTTCGCCACATTTTGGTTGGGAGCTTATTATTGAAAGCCCTCCATAAGAAAACTCTCACCCTCTCCACACCCTGCCAATTCCATATCAGCTTATAGGTTGGGTGGTAAAAATCTTCGAGATGCTGTTGCAGCAAAAAATAGGCACTTCTAATCTAGAATTCTCCATTTGGATATGCTTTCCAAGATATAAAATCACTGCTAGCCTCAGCCATAGGAGGAAGAATGCTTAATAATCTTTGAATAACCTCCTTCCTCACTACAGACCTTAATGTCGTAAGGTCCCAAAAATTGTGGGTTGTCCAGTCAGCTACCACGCTATTTTCTTCTTCGCTGGTAATAGGCCGTATGCACATCGAATTGATAGTCTTATCAGTAAATAGCCAGCAATGGTTAAAGAAATTTACTAACTTCCCATCTCTTATGTGCCATTGGATCCCTTTTTCTGCTAGTTTGCTGCATTCACATATAAAACGCCACAGCTTCGAGGCATCCTTCCTGTATTGGAAAAGATTTTCCTTATTAAGTAACATGTATTTCCTGGTCAAAATATCAGTCCACAAACCAGATTCTCCAGTTAAAAGTTTCCAGGATAGCTTTTCCCCACAAACCATGGGACTTGGGCAAAGTAATCTGGTGCCATCCTATAGGGTGATAGCCTCTCTTGTCTTGTCTATGGCCCGAAACAAAATTTCTTTGCAATCTTTCAATTTCAGAGTAGATTTGCGTAGGCACACGAGAAACCTGCATAGGATAGACGAGGATGGTACTTAGAATAGACTTTGCAAGTGTGATTCTCCCCGCCATTGATAATGACTCTGCCTTTCAAGTTGATAATTTCGATCTCACTCTGTTCACTATATAATGAAACGATTCCGTGGTTTTCTTACCGCTAGACAGTGGGAAACCAAGATAATTGCCAATCTTGCCACTAACTTTCATCTGGGTTATGTCCCTGATTTTTGCTTTTGTTCTTGCATCTACTCTCAATAAGAAAAAAATAGACGACTTACTCTTACTCACCATCTCTCTAGAAGCCTCACAAAACAAATCGAGATAGTTCATTATACACAAGGCCTGCTATTTTAAGGTAGCACCAAAAAGTAGAAGATCATCAGCAAACAGTAAGTGGGAAATACTAGGTCCATTACGAGTAACATGGATCGGCTTCCACTTATTCTCGTTCACAGTATCACAAATCTGGTGTGAAAGACGATCGATGCATAAGACAAATAAAAGGGGGGAGGTGGGATCTCCTTGCCTGAGCCCCTTTAGAGGAGTCAATTCCATAGTCATCTCACCATTCCAAAGAACATTATAGGTCACTGAAGTTGCACAAGCCATGACTAGATTGATGAAATCATGCTCAAACCTAGCCTCAATAAGAACCTCTTTCAAAAAAGACCATTTAATTCTGTTGTATGCTTTTTCAAAATCAATTTTCATAGCAAGAAGGCCCTTCTTACCTCTTGACCTTTTCATTATGTGGATTAACTCCTACCCAATAATAATATTATCCTGAATATGCCTTCCTTTAATGAAACTGACTTGAAAGGGGGAGATTAACTTGTTCATTGTGTCTTGGAGCTGCCTTGTGATTATTTTCATAACACACTTATAATGAACAGCACACAGGGATATAGGTCTGAAATGAGCCACAACCTCTGGGTCCTCTCTTTCCGAAATTAAGGAAATCAAAGTTTTGTTTGCTTCCTTGACCTCTACTTTTTCCTAGAAAATGTTGCGAACAAAGGTGCAAGCTACCTGACCAACCACTTTCCAATTCTTCTGATAGAATATCGGGGAGAACCCGTCAATGCCAGGGGCCTTATAGGGACCCATAGCAAAGATAGTCTCCTTTATCTCTTCATCCGAAGGTGTCTCTATTAGATGATTCCAACAGAGATCATCCACTCTGGGAAAATTCGTGATAGTACAAAGCCTAACTTCCCCAGAGTTGTCTTCAGTGTAAAGCTTCTTGAAGTAATCTGTAACTAGAATTGTAAGCTCATTTCCATCATCGATCCACTATCCACGATCATTTTTCAAAGTAAGCACTGTGTTTTGTTTCCTTCTTACACAAGTCTTCAAATGATAATAGCGTGTATTCTTATCACCTTTAGCAATCCATTGAGTTCTGGCTTTTTGAAACCATTTTAACTCCTCTAGACGTAGAAGCTCTTCTAATTGCTTTTGAAGATCTAATTCCAGTTCGCACAGAAACTTAGAGTAAGGATAAGCATTGGAATTTTGTATTCCCTTTAATCTTAAGAGGATAATATGTTTTTGCTTTTCCACCATACCAAAGACCTCTTTATTCCACTTTGATAGTGATTCCTTCAAACCACACAGATCCTTGTTTAAATTGCCATGGCTCGACCAAGTAGTAGATAGGAAATCACTAAAATCTTCATGCTCCATCCACATAGCTTCAAAATGGAAAGGCTTGCCACTCTTCCACCGTTCATCTCCTCCAAACAACTTGATAACAATGGGATTATGGTCAGAGAAAGAAGTTCTGGGCCATACTTTAATCTGCCACTTAGGGAAAGACGACATAAAAGGAGTGTTTCCCAATGCCCTGTCTAGTGTTTCAAAGAGTCTTGTACACCCAACAAATCTTGGACCCTTTCAAGTAAATTTGGGCCCCACAAAGCCCTGATCTGATAGTTGACATTTTTGAATTTTTTCATTGAACCACCTTGTATGGTTCTCACTCTAACGCAAACCCCCAACTCTTTTTATGATTGCGGATATATCATTAAAGTCACCACAGACTAGCCATGGCTCCGTAATCAGGCTAGCCATGTCCTTCAACTTGGTCCAAAGTTCTGGTCACAAATTACTGTGGGGTATTGCATAAACTGCTGTACACAGAAAGGTAGGTTATCTTGGAAAACCACATCTCAAATGGAAGAACTGACGATTTTTGATAAGTACATCCACTGTCACGCGTTCACTCCTCCAAGCTATAATGATCCTGCCAGAATGACTCACACTTGGTACCATTGAAAGGTTATCAAAGCCAAGCTTGGACAAACAGCTCAGGCGAGATTCTTCCTGACAACATGTTTCTACCAAAACTATAATACTAGGCTTTGCCCCTCCAAAAACCGTCTTCAAGTTATTAGAGAGGCCTTTACTACAAGCCCCTCTTGTATTCCAATAAAATAAATGATCCATAAAAAACCAAGAGAGATAAAATGAGGGCCCGATTAAAAATGCACCGGAAACTGTGTTTTTGGTACTCTCAATTCTCCACTTTGGTTGCTCGTCTGGTCCACCTCCTCTATTGGCCTTTGTATATCTAGCCCAATGATATCCATCCTATCTCTAGTGCCTACCTCCTCCTCGGCCCCTAAACCATGTAGCAGGGTAGGTACTTGAGGAGGAGGTTCCAAGTAGTCACCCTCTTCAATATCCTCTAAGTGACCTAGGCCCATTTCTACCTGCGTCTTTCCCTATGAGGCATCATCCTCCCTAGAATCCTAGAGGGTAAGCATCAACACCTCGTTATTCCTCACATGGTTTGTAAACATCTTGCGGGACCTCTTTTCTCTCTTCCCACCAAATTCCCCCTTCGCTAACGACTTGTTCGTACGCATAGGGACCAAATTTTCTGCCACCCCATTAGGCGCCTTTGCTGTACCAATTTTTTCCCTTTCGATCTTCATACATTGATAGTGGTGGGCGTTAAGAAGGATACGTCCTGCACCTCTGAATTAGCCAGTACCACATTATCCTCCATGTTTTTTATTAAATTAATTCTATTCTCCACATCAGCAAGGATGTTGAAACGTGTTCCAGTCCCCTGCTGTTGGCTCGTCTCCCCCTGTTTCTCCTTCAACCGGGTGACCTTCTCGGTTTCTGGACAACTTTTCAGGTTTCCTGTTCAAATCCATTTCCTTCTTTTCCTATCTCAGACTGTTGCATTCCACGTAACTGAGCACTATCATCATCTCTGTTTACCTCTATTTTGTGAGCTGTGACCCGACAACCCTCGCAATGGTTCCCATATAATCCACAGCTATTACAAAGAGCATGCAAGCCTTTATATTCTAAGTAATACTCCTCATTATCCAGTTTAAACCCAGAGATCAGTTGCTTACTCAAATCCATTAGCACACAAATCGTCGCGTAATGCCCACTTAGCTGACATGATAGAGTTTCTCCAATTCTATTCCCGATGATAGTCAGAGCCTCCTGATCATAATACTCCAGAGAGACTCAAGGAAGTCTCACCCAAACAGCAACTTTGTCAACTTTTGCTTTGCTAGGATTAAACCTAGGCTCCCATAGTCACACTGTCAAATAGTGATAAAAAATCATCCGGGGCCCACCAGTCAAAGCATTAAAGTAGTCCTCTTTGTTAGATAGTTTAACTATGAAGTAACCATAGCCAATATTTATCAGGCTAAGAACTCCTTTCTTCGCCCAAAACGTCTGTAGTCTAGCTTCCAGTGCCTTAAAGCCAATGTGGAAGTCTAGTAGTTTCATAATAACTGCCTTCTTCTATGCCCGAAACAATCTCTTCTTCACTCTTCTAGAGAAATGGAATGTTGGAAAGTTTCTTTTAGGATCCTCTCTAATCCTCCATCCTGTCATTTTCAGCCTCTGACATTGCATCATCCAAGGAATCATCTCCTTCATCCTCTTCATCACTTGAAAGAACATTCTGCATATGCTCCCCTTTCAGCATTTCAGCAAAAGAAATCCCCCTCCTCCGACGGGAGCCTTCCTTATCTCCTACTTTAGGCCACTCATTCATAGCTGAACATTCCCCCTAACCAACCACATTTGCATTCTTAATCTTCTTGGACCTTCTCTCTAGTTGATCCTCTTCCTCATTAAAGGGAGGAGTGGTCTCGATTTTCCTAGAGAGTATCAGCGCCATTATTGAGGAGTTGGACAAAAAATTTTGCTCCCTTTATTACTAAATAGAAACGTTGAAGCAAGTATAGCTGAAAAGGAAAAAAAAACTCATAAATGGTCTAAAAAGTGTTTGGGGTAAGCCCCAAGTGGGCCCACACGATATGTCACTTTTTTGCCTCTTTTCCTAATTATAAGCCCTTTGTGATGAATCCATCCCTCCTCATCTCATTTTTTTGTTTTGGGTCTTTTTTGTAAATAAATTTATTTATTACTACTCCAGTCTTAAACATAAGACCCATTTTATAGTGAAAATGGATCTTACATTTAGAACCAGAAAGACAGAATACTATCTTAAGAAACTTCATAGATGTGAATAATTGTGATGATCATGTTTAGCTTAAGTTTATAGGTTCTTCTTGTGCATTCCACTTAATTTGCAAGAGAGACGACGAACTTCAATTACTTACAAAAGAAAAATTTGCCAGTCTTACATCAGCCAAAAAAAGTTTTTTGCTTTTTCAATTACTATTTCTCAGCCGGTGGGCCCCCACTATGAAGGGTGACCAACGTTGCATTTGGATGAAATTCAAAGGATGCTTTCCTTTCAATTGTCACTAAATTGTCAACAAGAATTAGTCCAGTATATAAGGAATTGGCTTATAATCTACAAAGTTGTAAGTTCAAATATCACTATCAATATGAATAACTTGTTAGTAAGCAATCTGTAAATGCCTTTATAAACACTCTCTGAGCATGGAAGCTTGCTTTAGCCCTAGTGAGTACCAGGACCCAACTCACCTAAATTTTTCTACAGCAGAATGTTGTCAGATTTTTCAGTATAAATGCAACTCTTGTTTTTGACAAGGTCAAAAAAAAAAAAGTCTTGCTTTTGACGTTCATGGGAAACGAATGGGAAAGCCACTACCATGTTTTATTTGATTAACAAAGATAGAAACTATTATTGAATGTGAGATACCAGCTACCTCTTTTCAATTGTCTTCTCTTTTCTACTGCTACTTTTTTTACTTTCAAAATATTATTTTCTTGTTTTTTTAATCATTAGATCCTATGTAAAATAAATGATATTTTAAAATCTTATGAAGGAAAAATGGTGTGAAAAAATACTCTCAAAAAATAAAAAAGATACTTATTTTTTGTTCATAAAATATCAAAATGCCATTCATTTTTGTAGAATCTAATGACGAAGAACAAGAAAATGCACTTGGAAATTGATGAAAAACTAAGCGGAAGCTTAGAGGGAGCAGTGGACACCCAAATCTATAGTTACTAGGAAGGGTGGAGATGTTGAAGGAACCTATGAAGATGAAAGAGGTTTAGCTAATAAGCTTTGTCATGAGTTTGTGATTGGGCTTGGGCACTCACTCTTTACCGAAAACAAAATTCCCAACATTGGCAACTTTGTTTGAATAATTCTATTATATATCCATCATCATGAAAAAAAAAGTATGTAACATTCCAAATTTTAGGGCTCTGGAAAATAGGCTATTAAAGAATTATGAGGTCCAAAAGAATTATTTTCATGACCAAAAAACCTGTTTTCTGATGAAATTTTAAAGAGATTAGAACCTTTTTCCTAAAAATTTAAGGAAAAATAGTTAGAGGTTTATATTTGAGTTGGAACTTTTAGGATAATTATTTTATGAGAAAAAAGAACTAGTCGAGGCATAAAATCCTTAAAATGAATTAAGGATTGATTTATGAAATTAAAGCCTATTTTCTTAGAAAATTTAAGAAAAATAATCAGGAGTTGATTTTTTATACAAAATTTTTAGAGGAATTATTTTATGAGTCAATGTCTCAATGAAGTTAATGGATAAGGAAAATCCATATAAAATATTACGGGTTAATCTTTAGATTTATTTTATAATTTCAGAATTATAGAGGAAGGATGAGATTGGAATTAAGGAATGAAGAGAAGGGCACAATGGTCATTTCGCATGCCCTTCCCACTTATATTCTGCCAACACACCTCTCCCAATTTATTTTCATCATGCCAAGCTTCTGGAAATAGAGAGTGACGGAGAGTGAGAGTTGAGAGAGAGCCAGAGATCGGCGAAGCTAGAGGAGTAACCGGAGGTGGTAAGCTTACATGCAATTGCAATTTTCGGCCAAGTTGAGCATCCTAGATACTCTCCTACCCTTCTTTTCTCCATTCTCTGTGAGATTGAAGAGCTGATGGGAAAATGAAATTTCTGGGTTATGAAGAAATGGGGAATAAAAAAATGAAATAATGATGGAACAAGTAGATTAAAGCTTGTATAAGTGAGTTTAAGTGTTGCATGTTGATAATTGTGGTTGCATGTGGGTTTCCTTGCTCTGTTTTTGTTGACCGAAACAGGGGTTAAAAGATTCATTAAAGTGGAATCGAATTGTGAGGGTTGAAGGAGAGGATATATACACACACACTCTCATAAACTAGTATGCTTGAATGGTCATGGATACCTGATATGTGTGTATGTGGGCGTGGTTGATGTTAAGACAGGGAATTTTTGAATTTGGCTTCTTCTTTTTTGGTGCTGCAGCGTCAGATTCCGCAGTGGGGAATGGAAGAAAGCTTAAATGATGAATATATGAAGTGCAGGATATGAGATATATAAATATATGTTTGTGATTGACACGCTAAAACTGAATGATCAATATTAAAAAAAAATCTTTGGGACGGTTACTGTTTTGTGCTTTTAAATGCTTTATATTTATTGTCGATGGTCTAGCTAGGTGTAGAGACTTTAGAATGATGAATTAAATTTTGTTTTTGAGCTTTCTGGAAATTAGAAGAAGGTGCCGGAGAAATCAAGGACATTATAAGCTATGAAGATTATATATGTCTATTTCTTTAGGCCTTTATGGCAACTAAAAGAGGAAGAAGTTTGAAACTTATCAAGTATCATTAGGTATTAAAACGTTATTAAAGTTTCTAAAGTGACAATTAAAAATGGTGTAATGGTTGGAAGCTTTAGAGATTGGATGGTTAAGTTGAATTAAATTAATTAGGCTGTAGTTTACATTGTTAAAAGTCGAATATAATTTATGTGGTTAGATCAAGTTTGGGAGCATTTCAAAGGTGACTTGAGCATTTTTTTTAAATGTAGAAAATTTGCAAATTTAAGTAAGGGATTGAATCGAGGAGTTACATAAAATCTTCACGGAAAATATAGCATAGGTTATGGTACTCATAATGTAAAGCCGTGAGGATGATAGTTGGGAAAAATGAAAATTTTATGCAGCTTACTGCTGGTGTTAAGAAGGTTAATCTTAAAATATTAATGGAGAATTAGATAATAATTAAGAAGCTAGAAATTTAAAGAATGATTTTTTATGTTCTGAAGTTACTCAAGAAAATAGTGGGAAACTTATGTTCTATTATGAAAATTGAATAAAGGAAGGAAGGAGTTATAGATAAGATAAAGCTAAGCCATAATTGATTGGTGAATTAACAAGGAGAGTGTGTGCGCGCGCGCGCATACACAAACTATCGATTAGTAAGCTTGTAGGGGACAACAATATCTAAAGGCTAATAGAGTTGTAATATACAAAGTTGTTTTGAAATATGGTTAGAAGTTCATTAAAGTGCTGTGATGATGATTTTCAAAGCTGGAAATAATTTCCAGATTTAATATGAAGTGTTAATAGAAAATATTTTAAAGATAGAATGAAGTTGAGATTTTAGGACTTGTATGTGTGTGTTCTTGAAAGTTGGGAAGTTCAAATAAAGAGTCAAAGGATATGAGGAACTCATTAGTCAAAACTTGGAATTTTAAGCAAGTATTTAAAACTGTTGGAATATGCTTACAAGTGTTAAGACGTTGTTAAAGATTAAAAAGTGTTATAAGGTGGGGTATGAGAAGGACACATTAAATGTCCTTAACTATAGTATATAGAATAATATTTTCAACTAAGATGTCCAGTTACTAACTAAAGTAACTGTACAAGTTGAGATAAAGGAGGAAACTTTCTAAAGAGAGTAGTTTGAATAAGAAAAATTATCCAGGATAACTAACTACTAAGTAAGGGTGGAGATTAAAGAAGATTTGAGAATTAAAGAGAGTTATTTAATTTATAAATTATAGTTGGACCAAGTGTTGATCTATCCTTATGATACTATAGGTTTTAATATCTGCCCAAGCCTATAAAGAAAGCAAAAGAAGAAAAAATTTGTAAGGTTTGATTTGAAGGGAAGCAGACCAAGCAGTAGTTCTTTCCTATCTTACATTCGTGTATGATTGCTGCATGTCTGTTTGTGCTATATTACTGTTTTAAAGTATGAGAACATATAACCTTAATTCCTTGCACAGATTATTTAGCGGTGATCACATGTAGGACAGTATTTGCCAATTACTTACGCATTATTTATTCAACTTGTCTATCTGTCTTTGCGCATACATGTATAACTGCATTAGCTTGTAAGGTTTTGTTCCACTTTGACTTGTTTTGCATGCTTTATGTAGTCTGCACATTTGTTTGATGGAAATCACTACTACAGGGATTGTTTAGAATCTCACCCTCCCTTCCATGATATACAGCAAAGGCAAGCAGTTCTAAGGGAAAAGAAGTTGTATAAGAAAAAGGTGGGCTGATTGAAAAGCATGGATGCCTGCTATATTTTGTATGTAGTAGTGGAATATTTTGATAAGTTAATATTTATATTATTATACATGTTATATGGGCAAGAAACTTGCTTTATGTAAATATAATTATGTATAGTCTATAAGGAGGAGAGCACTGCTAGGCGCAGGTAATTGTAACGTAATATTATGTATTTATATGGTTTGAAACCAAAAAAAAAATTGCCCCATTTTTCCCAAGTTGAAAACCTGGTGTTAGTGATACACAGCATTATATTGACCCTATTAATATATAGAATGTTAGGTGTTGCAAAGCAAGTCAAAATGAATTAATTAGCATTTTGCATTTAGGAAGTTCAATAAAAACAAGATTTATATATATAAAGACAAGGCTATGCGTTGCGCTAATTACACGTCACATTACATTTAAACCGCAAAATAGAGGAACTAATTAGCACATGTAAATTCTTCTTCACACTTCATGTTATATTTCCCTTCTTCGAATAATATCTACTCGTTTATGAAAGATTGCAATTTCATGCTTGTTTCCCAACCTACGTGCGGAGTTGAAATTCTCAAGAAGCCTACTAGATGAAAAGAAATCTTTATTACATGGAAGATAAACACAGGAATATAATTAGACCATTGAGCCATCCATTACTTCAAATCTTTTCTTCGCACTTTCATGTGAGAATGCAGAAGCGGCTAAGGTTTAACTACTACAACTGTACTGTGATGATGCACTATTCGTTGCCTCGACCCTTTACTTCACATTTTCGTGTGATCTTGATATAGAAGAAGAACTAAAGATTTGGCTATAGCTTTCTTGAGATAATTGTATCTCAAAGGCCTTGAATTTGGCAACTTGTTGGTCACTCTCCTGACGTTTGGTTGCTAGGGTTTGGATTGGCAACTTTCCTTCAAGCATGTCAACAACAGAGGACATGGATGGCCTTAGAGTTGGAGATGGGTTAGTACATAGGAGTGCCAGCTCCAGCATTCTCGTGACTTCCTGTAAGGAGTAGCTTGAACCAAGGCTTGGATCCACTAGCTCAAGAAGGTTTCCTTGCTCTTGAAGAACATAGGCCTTCAATTACATAAAAGTATGCAAGTGTTAGAAATTTCAATCAAACCATTAATTTTATGAAGAATATTGAACATCATTAATGCTAAGCATGAGTAGAATAACTAACCCAGTCAAGAAGATAAACAAACTCCTCTTTTGGCCTGTAACTTGTGTTGCTTTTTCCACTAACAATTTCTAAAGCAACAACTCCAAAACTATAAACATCTGCTTTCTCAGTTAAGTGTCCTCGCATTGCATATTCAGGAGCTATATAACCACTAGTAAAAAATATATAACATTGATAATGAAGTGACAAAACAAAGAATGTGCAGGGGAAGTCTAAGAAGAAAAACCTATTAACATTATTACTAAACCAAATATGAGAATTACTCCTCTGGTCCTATTTATAGGGCAAAGAGAGAAGATATTTTTTGGTCCTATTTATAAGGCACTGAGAGAAATTTTTTACTTGGATGTAAAATTTTACTCTTCATTTATTATTGTGTTGACTTTGTTTACATGAGGTATAATGTATATTAAAGAGGAATAAAATTGAAAAGTTGTTAAATTTTAAATGAGAGTTAATGAGGTTTAAGATTTTTCTTGATCTGTGTAAAACATGTTAGAAGTGACTTATAAATAGGACCAGATGAGTATATTCATCCACTAAAAATATGTAGTAGAATATGTACTAACATTGTTCCTGCTATTCTTGTGCTTATATGAGTATTCTCATCTTCATCAAGCTTGGCTAATCCAAAATCTGAGATCTTGGCATTCAAATCTTTATCAAGTAAGACATTTGTTGCCTTAATATCCCTGTGCACAATTTTCAGCCTTGATTCCTCATGAAGATAAGCTAATCCTCTTGCTATTCCTACGCATATCTTCATTCTTGTAGGCCAGTCCAAATGTATCTTTTGTCCTTGACCACCTAACATTAATATCAATGGTATCCTAATCAATAGCATATTACTATCAAGTGATTCAATAAAAATTAATTAAATATTTGTAGAAGTTGTTTCAAATGAGTAAATATGTTTGAATTAAAAAAAGCCCAAAATACATCATCTAAATTTTGTCTTCTAAAAAATAAAGATATAAAGAAAAGTTGTTGACAAATAATATAAATACAATCTTACATTTTCTGTCATAGCGATGTAATACTGTAACACACACACTAAGAGCATGCATATCAGAACAATTTTTTTTTGTACTCAATCAATTTTATCTTTTCCTTATATATAATACTACATATGGCAATTTTTTATTGTGAAGAATTCAAGTTCTTACCAAAAAGAGCTCTAGCAAGACTATTGTTCTCCATGTACTCATATATCAGCAGCAATTGGTTTTCTTCAACGCAACATCCATAAAGTTTTACAAGGTTTGGGTGTTGCAAAGCAGATATCATTCCAATTTCATTAACAAATTCACGATTCCCTTGCTTTGATTTAGAGGAAAGCTGTTTCACAGCTATGACAACTCCATTTGATAGTATACCCTGTAACCAATTTACCTTTATTCTCAATTGTCATAATCTTTCTTAAGCAAAATCAATGTGTCTTAAAGAGATAATCTCTTTATAAGTGTATTCAATCGTGTAATCTTGGTTAAAGATAAATATGATACATTAAAATTACCTTGTGCACCGGTCCAAAACCTCCTTCACCAATCTTATTTTCTAGGGCAAAGTTATTAGTGGCATCTTTGATTTGTTTTAAAGAGAAATAACCTGTTTTTAAATCTAAAAGTTCTGCATCAAAAATAAAAGTTATATAAATACAAAGCAAAATACATTGAAATTAAAAGAAACTTGGAAATAATTACGTATATGCAGAAATCATTATTTATCCATTTGAATTGCATGATAGAATTCAGGCATATAAAAAATCATTTTTTCACTATATTATATCAAATTATCAATAGATATACCAGCTTTATTAATTTTGATTTTGATCTTACGTTTGTCTTTTGAACGTCTGTCACCTAGTAAGCCCATTCGTCGGAGGATGAATATTATTATTAGTATGATGAGGAACACATACGATCCAACCACAATTCCAGCAATGCCTCCCCCAGAAATCCAAGGAATATTGAAATCTACATGAGAAAAAGCAGTAATGGTTACGATTCATATCAATGTCAAAATCGTCATCACTTAGTTTAAGCTAGAAAGAGTGTAAACCAATAAATGTGATATTTGACTTACTTGGGGTGACTGAAATAGCAGATATAAGAGGTCCATATACACTGTTATTATCATTAGGAATAGAACTAGTTCCTTTTCGAGCCCAATACAAATGAATCTCCAAGGTGTTATCATTAACATCAACATTAAAGTCCTTGACAATGCCCTTACCAACGCCACCAGCTTCCCTGATAATGTTGAAATCATGCAAATATTTCCTACCCTGTCAAGATATACATACAAAAGTTTCACCTTTCAAAGCTTTTGTTAACATACATAGCGAAAACAGTTGAAAGCATGTTAAATCATTATATATGGTAATAGTCCTTGTCCTTTAAGAGTTCATCTATGAGAGAGAGGGGGAAAGCTCACCATAGATAGGGCTAGTCTTTATAATGAGAAATTCTTATATACTCTTAAAGTGTCACATCATCCATGCTCTATTCGATGAAAATGCTCCAAGTGGCCTTTCTTACCCACAAATTTCCATCATAATAGGTCATCGAGAGAGAAAAATAATCAAGAAAAATTTGTGGGATGTGAGATCCACAAGAAAGGACACTTGGAACCTTTCATTGGAGAGAGTATGAATGAGGTGACACTCTAGGAGTATGTAAGTATTTCTCATTTACAATTAGCCATTTAGCCACCCATTACAAAGATACATAAACATAGTGGTGAGCTCACTTGATAGTGAGACATGCCATAATATTTATTTCTCTTTGACTGTATGGCTGTATGGATGGAGAGTCTTATTTTCTCACTATTCATGGAATTCTCTAGTCACTAGAAAAAAATTCAAATTCAACATAGAAAGACTCACTTGGATTGAAACATCAAATATGCGCCTTCCAAGGTTATTGAAATTTTGGTCATGAGAATACATAATCTCAGCAAAATATAGCTTGACATTGTAATTTCCATTAATCATACAGAGGCCATGGTACTTGAGAGACAGAGGGGAAATGCGAGCTGTTTGGTAAAAGTCAGGACCAGTAATGTTGAGGGAAAATCTATTTTTTGCTATGTGATTATAGTATGTTGTTATTCCTGCTGTGCTGCTATAAGCCCATTTATCATCACCGGGGCAAAAGAATGAGGTATCCTGAGAATTGATATCGCCTTCATATTTATTCCCCTCATATTTAATTTCTGGTCCACCACAGTTTATGAACAATGAATGATCTGTATACGTAGGGACAATCTCATCAAAAATCATATATATAAGAGAATCCAAATTAATTAATCAAATTTATAAGATCATGATCTTCATGATCTTCTCTTGTGAGAATATATATATATATTTCTTGTCACATGACATTGATAGTTATTTCACTGTTATATTGACATTTTTTAGCTGATTTATTTGTTTTTATTGAAAATAAAATACAACTAAAAAAAAAGACAATGTCGTGGGAAACCCTCAAACAAGCAAGAAAACATTGATGCACAAAAGTTTAATTAAGCACTCACACTTTGGTTTTCTTCCACAAGGAAGCCCCCTTTTCAAGCAAGTGCATCTGCAAGATGAATAAAGGTCACAAAACATGAATCAAAAGCATTTAGAATAAGTGAAACAATACAGCCATAAGTATAATCTTACAATGTGTTTGCTGAAGATGATAGACTCGAAACCAAGTTTCTATATAACAAAGGAAAAAAAAGGCTTAGAGTTGTTGCGTGATGCGTTTAAGAACAAGAAAAGAGTTGTTTTAGGGTGGAGAGGAGCTTACAAGTTTTCGTACTGACAATTAGTCGCAGAGGTCTCCGAAAAATTGTTGTAAGATAAATCACTGCAATATAATAGAAAGTAGTGTGAAATTACACATGTAAGTTTTTTTTCCCTGTTATATATATTTTTTATTAGATAAAGTTTAGATGAGTTGGTTGGGCTCTTCTTGTTTAAATTTCGAACGCTTATTATAAGCAATTAAAGTGGGGAAGAAGTTTTTGTTAGTGTTTGAATTGAATTATTTCATTTTTTAAATAAAAAAATCTGATTTGAATTGGCATCTAGACAACTTTTTTTTATTCAAGACAAAATGATAATTGGTAAATAAAAGTTTAACAAGTTACATATAGTAAGAGCACCAACATGAAAATTGAAAAACTGAAGAAAATAAGGTAAAGTAATGGTCATACAAGTTTTAGACATCTTGAATTATCAAAGATAGTTCAGTCAAAAGTATTGTATGTAGAAAATTGTGCAGATTAAAATTTTAATGTGGGATATATATATCAAGGAAAAAATTACTACAAAGTCTAGTGACAAGTAAACAGTTGTTATTTTTTAGATTAAAACTTGTCATTACATGCTGTTTTATCATTACTGGAACTTATGTTTTTTATTTGAGACTTCAAAGCAATTCTCCTAAATTTTTTATATCAAAGTTCAAATCAAAATGATATCAGGCAAAGGGGATTAATTAAAAATGATGAGAGATATAAAGGCTAAAGATGTTTATGTCAATAAGACTTACGGGAATTACTTTCAAATGGTAATGGCATTGAACTCTATGTAGTAATGACAAATAAAATTAAAATAAAAAATATTTTACTAACAAAGAACCATAATTGTATTGCTGTTGCAATATCCAATCAGGAAATTTTCCGGTCAGGGAATTTTCAGTTAGAATCCTGCATACATAATTAATAAGGATCCATTAAAAAAGAGGAATTAAGTTCCAAAAAAAATCAAGTTATCTACATGTGTAGAATGCTCCCTTACATGTAATATAGGGCAGTCAAGTTACTTATATTGTTTGGGATTATACCGGTCAACTTGTTGAAGCTCAAATCTCTGTAATTAATACATGGGGACACAAATATTGCTTCATAAAAATAACTGAAAAATAATATTGCTAGTAATAAATAGTCCACAGTAAAAGTAAGTAGCCCTAAATTAGGAATTAGGTTGTCAATTAAACATTAAATTGGGAATATTATTTAGAGGATTTTGGATTCGTAGTATGAGGATGAAGCAACTTACACTCTATATAAGTTTTCCATTTTACCAATATAATTTGGAATGGAATCATGGATGGAGCAATTTCTCAACACCCTGAGAGAAAAACAAATTATGAAAATTCATTGAGAATATATAGCTCATTTTTGATAAACAAATTTTCACCTCACTACTAAATTCTCAACCTACAGGCGCCGCAAGGATGTCAAATTCTCCAGATTAGGAAATCTCATTATCGCTGGTCCATGCAAATCAGATATTCTCCTAAATTAAAAATTAAATAAAAAAGGATCAATAACAGGAAAATATTATTCTGTTGAAATTTATTTTCATAGCCATCAAATAGTGTTCAGATGAATTAAAAAAGACCAAGTACTTACAGTTCAGACAAATTTGTTAAGTGAGATATGATTGTAGGAATGGGGCCTTCCATGGACGTTCCCTCCAGGGACCTGTCCAAATAAAAAAAAAAAAAGTAGTGAAAACAATAATTTTGAAAGTAAAGGAAACACTTAATGTTTGGATTCATTTTAATTGCAAACTTTAAAATTATGGCATTATTTTATTTTATTTATTTACTCACTTAGCTTGGACTAACATACATAATTATATCTCGATTCAATTTTTGTTCCTTATTTTCACTCCATGAATATCTCCCACATAGATAATTTTCTCTCTCTCATCCACTGCTATTGAGAATTTAACTAGTTATTAACACCTGATTAGATTATACATTACACAACCTCCCATCCTTTTCTAGGTTATACAATATATTTTTTGGAGAATTACTTGAGGTCCCAAAAAAAATAATTACTAATAAATCCAAATGCTAGTGATCAAAATAAACCTATATATGGTCATTTTCTACTAAATCTTATCACTACATGTTGCTTAATTGTTGTTGTCTGAATTTTTAGTTATTGCATTCTTTTATTGAAGTACTATAATAATTCTGCCTTCTTTCTTTGTTTTCAACAATTTCCAACAAATTAAATAGAACAATATAATGGAATAGTGGAGTAAATGAAAATAAAAGCACTGAACTCCATTAAGCTTATTATGTTGATACATTAAGCTCATAAAGTGGTATCTTATTTAAGAGGAAAGCATTATGATAGAGAGTATATTAGACTCACATTTCTTGGAGTTGGGTCCAATTCCCAATAAAATTGGATAATTTTCCTGATATATTGGTCCCATCTAAATAACTACAAAAATATTCGAAAAGAAATTTTAGAATTTAAAAGAGATCAACTCAATATCAAAAATAAAATATAATGAAATGATTAAATCATATTATGTCACTCACATAGATTCTAGTTTTTTCAGATTACCAAAACTTTCGGGTATTGTCCCTAAGAAGTTATTTCCAGAAAGATCCCTACAAGTTCCAAATCCTTAGAAACAAATAAAACATCTAAAAGCAATACGAAAATTATCTATAACAATACTAATGTGGTAGCTAGTCACAATGCAACTAATAAGATAAAAGAAAATTATTTTCACTTGAAATAATATTCTTACAACTTGCGTAGCTGCATCAATTTTCCGAGGCTAGAAGGAAGAGTCCCTTCTAATAGATTATCTTTCAACTCTCTGCAAAAAGTAGCAAAACCATAAAATTATTACTCAATACAATAATGAGTTCTTAAAACTCAAAGTGTAATGATTTATACTTACAAATTCTCTAAAGATGTAATTTCACCAAAAGCGTCTGGAATTGAGCCACTGATTGCGTTAGCCGTAAGGCGTCTAAGACATGTGTTTAAGAGATGAATAATGCTTATGGTCAAATAATTTGAGCTTGTATATATCGATGCATGCATGAATAACATACATGAAAATAACCATATATATATATATATATATATATGTTCATTCACAACTCCATGATCACTTACAATGTAACAAGAGGGAGTCTACCAAAGCTCCTTGGGATTGATCCATTTAGATAATTGTGAGACAAATCACTGTGCCGTATATAAAAGTTACATTTTCGATCACAAATTCCCATATTTCAACTAAGCATACACACACATATATTTAAACCAATAATAGAATTAAAAAAATTTCATTACTTACAGTTCTTGCAGATAGGTAAGGAATCCAAATTCACTTGGTAAAAGTCCCGATAAGTTGAGACCCGTGGCAATGCTATCATAAAAAGAAAACACATTACTACAACTATTTACATAGAGCTAAAATAAAATAAGTTGTGTTATAATTAGCGCTAATATGTTGGCCAAAAAAAATAGCACCAATATGCATTTGAATATTAATTTTATTGCGACGCAACCAGACCTAACTTGTTCTAAATATCATAGAAATATATCTCAATATCAAATCAAGTAGTTTCTAATCAAGAAAGGAACAAAACTTTTCGACATTATTTGGAACTCATTAAACACAGCCTAATTTAGATTGGAGCTTGATTTGTACCCAAATTGAAAGGGTTATGTTGTAACCATGTACACGGATGCACTTACATCTTTGTAACATGACAAACTTTTCCATTTGAGAATTTGCAATCGCATATTACATTCCTTGTGAAGCTATCCGCTGTAATGGTCTCATTTTTGAAGCTTCCATCGACACAAGAATGTTGGGTCACATCCCAATTCAAGTTCTCTATCTTCGATGATATTGTTTTTAGAACTTTCACTGCATCAAACACAGTTCAGTTTTTTTTCAAAAAATAAAAATGAAAAATGAAAATCAAGCACCATAAAGTAAGAACCTCAACATCTATATTTTATGTTCATAGACATCTGTAATATCATAGACATTGATATTGATGAACTTGTCCAACATATATATGTGTGTGTGTGTATTTTGGCCGACAACTCATCCAACATACGGATCATGCAAAGGTGGCTCATATTCAATTTAAAACGCTAGTAATGGCTTAACCTATAAACTTGAGCCGTCTTAAGTATCTATCTATTTTTTTTTTTTTAATTCTTATCTTGATTAAGAAATGTCTTCTTATCCAGAACAGCATCAGTGATGCCAAATATGAGTGCGGAAATCAAGTTTTCCCTAATAAGCGCATCGGACACTAAATATAAAAATATTTTTTAATGAGCTAAAATACACAAAACTCCCTAAACTTTAAGTCAAATGCACATTACCTCCCTAACCTTTAAAAGCTTAAATTAAGGACTCTGATATTTCATATTTTGACTATAAACTCCCCTACCATTAAAATTGCTATTAACATTAACAGTTTTTGTCATGCCATATTTTTTATATTTTTTTATTATATACCATTTCATTTAAAAGAATATTTAGTATTTGACGTGCAATTTTATAACATGCTTAAAAAATATTTAAAATATTTATGTGAGCATGTCTTTTTAAAATAAAAAAGGTAGAAAAATCTTAAATATTTATATCAAACAGTCAAATATTATTTTTTAAATAAAATGGTATATAATAAAAAATATAAAAAAAACTTGTGACATGTTAAAAACCGTTAACTTTAAAGGTAATTTTAACAGTAGGGGAGTTGAAATTCAAAACATGAAATATCAAGATTCTTAAATTAAATTCTTAAAAGTGAGAGGTGATGTGCAGCTGACCCAAAGATAAGAGATTTTACGTATTTTAGCCTATTTAATATACAATAATATAATTAATTATTTTATTATTTTTATACCTGTGGTTTACAAGTTTTCAAATTATTAATGAAAACACAGCTTTTATATTCTTTTTATAATGATATATCTCAAAATATATAAAACCATTAAAAATAATTAATATAAATTTTCAGAAATTTTTTGGTTTATTTTATTTCAGAAAAGAAATATTGATAAACGACTATTAACACATTTTATAAATTATAAATACGAGAAGACTGCGGCGAATACAATATATAGTAGTAGTATAAGAAAATCGAAATGAATTGGGTGTTATGCAAAGAGAGAATGAGTTAAAATTAAAGTAGATTGTTTATATTTATTTCAGTTTCATGGGCGTGAGGATTAAATTAATCAGAAATTATAACAATCATATAAATTAAGCTAATAAAATATTTTGGTATTAATACATAACAAGTAACTGATAAAACATAATTTTCGATCATATTCTGTGCATGCAAAGGAGATTACTGAGCTCTATTCCTCTATCCAGGTTGCCAAAAAAATATGATTGATTACTTATATATAGTTCTTTGCATGGAATATGTTTGTCGTTAGATAACCTAACTGTGCAAACGAGAAGAGTGAATTTAATCTCAGCATTAAATTAAAGCATTGACAAATAAATGACTAAAACAAATCACTAGAGTTTTCAACCACTGGAATCTTGTTGGCCAAAAAGGAAAATAAAGAAAGAAAGAAGGAAAACGTTCGCATCAATTTAATTACTTAGTTCCCTCTTTTTTGGGGGCCCGGGGGACCAAGTATCGCAAGTTATGACAGTTTTTTTATCACTGCTTGTTCACGATCAAGCACCATGTTGACTCCTTTCTTTTGTGTAATTTTCTTTGAACAGTAAGAAAACAAATGGAAATGAAAGAATCGATCATAATGCTGAATAGAGTAATATAGTATATACTAAGAAGTAAGAAATACAGAAAGGGGTTGATTAAGAAACCTTCATCTTCTAGTATGAGTTGAGCATCGGATCCACAGTTTGTGAAAGCTTTCAAAGCGAAACATCCAAATAAGAAAAGATATAAAAGTTTAGAGATTGAGATCCCAAACTCCATTTATGTTGGTTGTTGCAGTTTGGAGAAAGTAACTCTGTGAGGGAGCGAAGGAAGAAGGACGAGGAAGAAGCAGTTTGCAGAATCACGCAATAGCAAAGGGCAAGAGATAGAAGAAGAAGCTAAGGATGTTGCAGTAGAAATAGTGGCAAGAAGAAAAGAAAAGCAAGTCAAGATTTCTACAAGTTTTCTACTTTTTTGTAAAGTAATAAAAGCGCTTATCTTGTGTCAAGAAGAGGTAATAAAGCTGTTGATTTTTTGGTAGGATGTACCACAATGAGTGGCTACCTATGCCCCGTCCTCTCTAAGCGTGTTTTCAGCTTATGACGTGACCAAAGGAAGGGAATCCAAGGGTAGTGCACGTACTTGTAAGGCTCTAAGGGAAGGCATTGGCTGACGTGGTCCGTGTTTCTAGTTGGGTTCTAATTGTTTTTATTTTGTTTGTATGTTTTATTTTCAGAATTTTGTGTGTTAAGTTGTAGCTTAGGTTTTTTGGGAATTTATTTTGACCTTTGGCTATTGGTGTTTGTATTATTTTTTTATATTAGTAAAATTGATTTTTTTGGCCAAAAAACTAAAAATAAAAAGCGTTGAACAGCTGCAAGCCTTTTCATAGGTAATGTGATTTTCAGCATTATAATAATTGGATCTGTTAGATTGATGAATCACTGGTTAATGGCTCAATGTGATAAGATTATCATCAAATTTGCTGTTATTAAATTAAGATATTCTTAGTTTTATATATTAAAATAATATAAACAAAAGCATAGCTTTGGCTATTAATTTTATGCAAAGTTTTAATTTGGTTTATTAATTTTATAAAGTTTTTTTTTTCAATCCTCCAATCGTCACATTATTTTGTTATTTTAAAAAGGTAAAAATGTACATTTGGTCATATAATCTTATAGAAGTTTCGAATTCGTTCGTTAATTTTATAAATCGTCTTTTTAGTCTTCTAATTAATCCTAACACGTTGATTGCACATAATTATTTTTTTAATCAATCATTATTATTTTAAGTAGTTAAATTTAATATGTGAGTGTTTATGAATGTTCATGTTTTTATTAACATTTAAAATTATAATATCAATATTTTTTTTCATTTTAAGAATTGATTGAAAAGACAATTTTTTAAACTAAATTATTAAAATAGAATTTTCCGTAAAATTAAAGAAAAAAGATATACTTTTGAGAAAATTGCAAATAAAGACCCTGAATATGTAAAATTACGATTTAGAACTTTTAATTTGAAAAATAGCAAATAAGAACTCGATCTCATGTTTGCAAATATGAAATCATAATGAAATATCTGAAATACCCCTCAATCAATGACAAGTTGACTATAATAAATGACAAGTTCACTTTAGCGAATGACAACTTCAATAGACCAAATCACAACTTGGCTGAGAGTATGTCAAATGACGAGTTAACCATGGAAAATGACAAATTTACTTTAACAAATGAGGATTTAATAGACCAAATCACAATTTGGTTGAGGGATATTTTAGGTATTTTACGCACATTCCAGAGAGATTTAAAAAAAGTAAAAAGAAAAAGGAAAAAAGAAAACAGATTATGGCAAGGAATGATATTATCAACCGGAAAAGATAAAGTTAATGAGAAATCAAGAGCAAGTGTCAAAACTCATTATCGAAAAATTATTGCTTTCCAAAAGCACTTTGTGTGGGTAGAAACAAGGATAGTGACACTCTAAATTTAAAATTTTTTATTTGTAATTTTTGATAATAATAAATTTATTTTTTAAAATCATAGTTATAAAATTATTTTGTAAAAGTTAAGGTGAATCTACTACTTCAAGTATTTTTTTTTATGTGTTCAACAGACATAAAAAAAAATATTTTAATGCACACTTATTTAACAAATTTTTTTAGGAGTAAAGGGCAGGGTTAAAATTTGTCCCTAAATAGATATTTTAAAAATGCAAACGCTTCTTAAAAAAAACCAATACATTCAAAGTAAAATTGCACTACCAAATATTTTAATATGTCAAAAGGTTAAAAGCACATGAAAGCTGGATCAATCATAAAATATTTTAGGATACTTGATGTACGTGAAAAAATATTTTATGATGTTGAATGCATCTTGATCCTTCTTTTTATTTAGATTTCTTATTTATCAAAAGTAAAAATTAAGTTTTCAAAAAATCTAAAAAAATGAAATAACTTAAAATGTGAAGTTGTCCAAATTTAATTTCAATAATCTCACATTCATGACAAACAGCGGATGCTCATTGATCACAACTCATGCCGGGAAATGGCTTTGTCATCTTTGTTGCCTTTATAATTTACTTTTCCAATGGCTTTGTCTTCCTTTGCTAGTTGGTTAAAATATGAAAGTGGCAAGAAATTATTAAAAAATTACAATGATTACTTTAGTGAATTTAAATTAAAATGTAAAATAATATAAAGCCACATATGGACCTTTCTTTTTTCTTTTTTTTTTGCCTTGACATATGGACCTTTCAAGATATTAAAAAGGAAAAAAAGACAGAAAAATGACAATTTAATTTCAAAATGACAGAAACGTCTGCCAATTTGGAAATCCCGTTTTGGTCACATGAGACCAAATTGGGATTATCTTGTTAAATGAAAAGACGAAACTGCCCTCACCATAAACAAAACGTGGGCATCACATTAAGCTGCATTCCAGACAAAGATAGGTGGGAAGGAAAAGAGAGAAACGTGCACAACGGAGGCTGCTCGAGGGTGATGAGAAGGTGGTGGTCCGAAAGGGTAAGTGTTTTTTTGAAATCATATGACTCTTTCATCCTAGTAGCATCACTGTGGCAGTGCTTTTTTTGGTTTTTGGTGGTCTTGTGTTCCACATAAGTCGTCGAGGGTTCAGGGGAGGTAACGTGCAACATTACGTAATTAAGTACTGTCATCAAGGATCTGGTTTTAGGGAAATGTCTTTACTGAAGTTGTTATTTCTTTTAATTGTGTTGTTAACTATGACAGGAGCTGCAAGACGAGTCTACTTATTATTCATGTTTGATATTCTTGACTTATATGTTATGTTTTAAGTATGATCTTCGTATAAGCTGAGTTTTAAAAATTAGCATTAATGATCATTTCCTTTTATGATAGTTGTTAAAACTTATATTTGAGTTGTTAAAAACTTATTTTGGAGTTGTTATCTGGTTTACTGAAGTTGTAATGTGGTGGGTTTATTCATTATTGGAAATGTTGATCCATAGACTGAAGTTGTACAACACTTAACCGAAGTTGTGAAATGGTTTTTTTTTTCTTATCTTGAAAATGCTGTTGTGAATAAACATACTAAAGTGGTAAATATATATAAAACTGTTGTAAATCCATACACTGGATTGTAAGATTCTCCCCAGATGTTTAAGCAGGCCGTCCAACCAAGGTGTAAGGAGGTAAGAAACCAAGTGGTTAATGAGTATACCTAAGTTGTTAAAATATTATACTGAAGTTGTTAAACGCTTAATAGATGTTGTGAAAGGGGTATATTTTTTCTATCTTGAAAATACTGTTGTAAATACCGATACTGAAGTTGTAAACATATATAAAGATGTTGTTAATCTATACATTGGAGTTGTAAAATTCTCCCCGAATGCTTAAAATTCTCCTCTTCTCTCTTCTTTCCCTTTGATCGACTCCCACAATGTATCCCTTCGGTCCTTCTTTTTCTTTTCTCTTCTTCCACGATGACCACAGCACCACCAACACGCTCTTCCTTCTTCTCTTCTCTCTTCTTCTATGGTGACCACAGCACCACGAACGCGCCCTTCCTTCTTCTCTTCTCTCTTCTTCCATGGCGACAACTTCCTCCTCTGCTCCCTTCTCCTATCTTTTCCGTTCTTCGCACCGTCAGTTTCAACCAAGCATTCCCAAGTTAAACCTCGCCTCTCTCCCCCACTTTTGTTTCAAATAATACAAAGGGTAGTTTCATCTTTCATTTAACAAGATAATCCCAATTTAGTCTCTGGGCAGATGTTTTTGTCATTTTGAAGTTAAACTACCATTTTCCTGTCTTTTTTCCTATTAAAAATTGAAAAAGTTGTTGGAATTGTCAAAACAAGGGTTCAATGGTCAAAGGTCTGGGCGTCTGGTCATGGTCAAATATTAACTTAAGTAAATTAACATATGTTTAATTATTAAAATGTTAACTTAAATAAGATATATTTTAAATCATAATAAAAGTACAATATAAAAACTAAGGCTTTATTTGATTTCCAATTTTCAGAACAAATTTTCGTTTTTGAAAACAAAAAAATAAAAAAATTGTTTGATGATTAATTTTCATTTAACTGTTTTGTAGTAGTAGTAATAATAATAATAATAATAATCTGTTTTTAAAAATAAAAAAGAACCATTTTTCTATGTTTTCTCCCTTTTCTTTTGTAGAGAATTGCATAATTGTGATGTAACTTGTGAATTTTTCTTAGGCTAACGTATATATTAGGTCTTTTAACTTTATGTAAGGTTTCAGTTTGGTCCTTTAACTTTAAATAGTATAACTTTGGTCTTTTAACCATAAATTATTAGTCTTAAATTATGATTTTTTATAACATTAAACTTAATATGTTAGTATTTAGTAATATTTTATTAACACTAAAATGTTCAATATCATTGGTTTTTATTAATAGCTTTTGAATTAAAAGACTAAAACTTTACTTTTTAAAATTAAAGGACCAAAACAAAACATTGTGTAAAGTTAGAAAACTAAAAGTATATTTTAGCCATTTTTCTTATAACAGTATGTTAAAAGACCAAACCGCAATCAATGAGATGAGGCTTTATTCCTGTTATACTATGTTAAAAAAACCAAAATAAAATTCACGCTTTTTTTTTTAGCATAATTATTTTTTATTTTGGTCTTTTAACATAATTTTCCCAAGAATTAATGGGGCAAAAAAATGTTTGGGACGCTTGGAAGATTATTATTGTATCTCAATATATTGTCTTTGATTTTAGGAAAAACTAATCGGCACTCCTTATAGTTTTATCTGATTTTGAATCAAGTCCTTTTAGTTTTTTTATTCTTTTTATGAAATCCTTATAATTCATTACATTGAATGAGTAAGTCCTTCTGCTAAAATTACTTTCAACGCTATTAATGCTGTGTGACATCGCATTGAAAAGGTTTGCTTTCTCTTTCTTTCCAGCGCCAAGAATGATCTTTCTCTTTCTCCTTCTTCCAAGTAAAAACTTCTGCTCTCTCCATCATCAATCATGGGCCAACCATGCTGATCGATAAGGAGAAGAAAAGCTCCATCTTAAACTGTATTCACACGCACTGCTTCTATGTTGTTGGGAATTTAGGGTATAGTCGCATGAATATTGGGATTCAGGATTCCATAGTCATAATGGCCATCGGAGCTTTCGGTGGCATTCCTTTGCTTCTTTTCCGGCGATATGACTGGGTTTGCCCCGTTCTTTCTTGCTTCCATTAGAAAGCATCTCTGGGTGTGATAATATTTGAAGTCAGCTCCTTGAAGAACCATTGTTTCAAAGGCCTTATTTTGTCGCTATGCTTGAACCAGAATTAAATACCCCAGTGATAATATGACAGGCTCGTAATTAAATCAGAATTTAAAATGATGTACTATATGTTAAGCAAATTTTTTAAAATAACAAATTAAGGTGGTTTTTTTTTTGTTAAAATTTTCCAAAAAGAATATCAGCTGTATATAATGCAATTTGTCATATTGAGTAGACTTTCATTTGCAAAGTTACCATGCTTGGGACAAAATTGCCATCGCCAAAAAGGAAGCGAGGAGCAAAGCTTGGATATTATCACTTCAGAATGCAGAACTCCAATATTCATATGATTTTATCCTAAATTCCTTAATGCTAATGAAGAGGTGAATACAATTTAAGAAGGAGCCTTATCCTTGTTGGCGTGAGACTGGTGAGGTTGGCTCTTGAGGGATTGAAGAGAGAGAGCCACGAGCTTTTATTGGGAAGAAGAGAAAACAAGTCCATATGTTACTTTTTCAATGTATCAATGATGTTAGGAGTAATTTTAATGAAAGAACTTGCTCACTTAATGTAATAAACTACAAGGATTCCATAAAAAGAAAAAAAAAATTAGAGAGACTTGATTCAAAATCAGGAAAAACTATAAGGACTGTTAAATTAATTTTCCCTTAATTTTATATAAAGTTGTAGTTTGGTTTCTATGAATTTATAAAGTATTTTAGGTAAATTAATTTTCCAATTCCCTTGACCTCCTTGAATTTTGAATCAAGTTCTTATATTTTTTTTTAATTAGATCCTTCGAATTTACACCGTTGGTACCTGTTTAAAATTGTTTAATAAAAACTAACAACGTTTTTAAAAAAATTCCAATAATGAATTCCAGGAGAGTCATGCAGTAGTCTTGTGTGTTCTGATTCTGAGCAACGAAGTCATGGGGAAATCCATAATAGTAACAAGCTTATGAGATAGCAGTTTGAAAAGCCACCTTAGTGTCTTTAATTATTATACTGCTTCCAATCCTTAATATGAGAACTATTTGAAAACTGAATTTGATCCTAAATATAATATCTTAATCCACTTTATCTCATATCTTTTTTCAAAATGTTCTTATTCATTGCAAGGGGTTCTCACCAAATGATAATTCTAATCATTCACTGCATATGATTGGAAAGAATAATTTAAAGAGAGCAATGCAACAAATAATCAACTTAACTAATTTTTTTAATATCTCCAAATTAGTTATCTAATTCTTAAAAATAAAAGCATCAACGTCAAAAGCATTTTGCACTATGGTTTCATTGTTTCATTTCCAAAGATTAAAATCCTTGGCATCCAACGCGTGCGTAAGCTTTTAACATTAATGGGAGATGAGTGTGAGCGAAGGGATCAGGTGGCAAAGGATGCTGCGGAAGAGAGAGAGAGAGAGAGAGAGAGGGATAAGAACTATTTTCAGGTTCATAAAAGAATATTTCAAACCCTCACATCGTAGGGAAATTGAAAGGATTTGATAAAAGGAAACAAAGAGTAGGGACTTGATTCAAAACTCAAAAAATAGAAATTATAATGATTGAGAAATTAATTTTCTCAAGTATTTTTTTTAATCTTCTAGCCCTCACATCGTTGATCTCAAATGATAATTTTTGTGCTAATTATTATTATTTTAAAAAGATAAAAATCTCATCTGCTTTTATAAATGTTTGATTTCGTTATTTAATTTTTTAAAATATATTTTTAGTTCTTTAATTACTCCTGACATATTAATTGCAAATAATAATTTTTTATTAGTTATTGTTATTTCAAAAAATAAACATAATATGTCAGTATTTATAAATGTTTCGTTAACATTTGAAAAATTGGTTGAAAGGATAATTCATAAAATAAAATGATTAAAATAAAATTTTTTGTAAAGTTAAAAAATAAAAAATAGGATAAAACTCGTCAACCTCGTTAGATTCATTAACCCTAGTGCTATGTGCACCACTCATACAAATGGCAGAATTTTATTGGCTACTCAGATTTAATAAACTTCACCTAAGTTTTGTCTTAACAATTTTTGCTAAAGAGACAATGATATAATATATATATATATATATATATATATATATAAAACCGGAAAAGGTAAAGTTAATTAGAAATTGAGAGCAAAGTGTCCTGCAGGTACCCCAAAGTCACTATCAAAACATTATTAAAATGATGGTTACAAAATTATTTTAATTTAGACTTCATATTTATCAAAAGTAAAAAGTTTTCAAATAATCTAAAAAAAATAAAATAACGTGAAATATGACATTGATCCCACATTCATGATATACAGCATATGCTCATTAATCGTGAATCACACCAGTGATGGCTTTGTCATCTTTGCGACCTTTACTTTTCCAATGACTTTGGCGTGATCATGGCTTTGTCATCTTTGCTGCCTTTATTTTTCTAATGACTTTATCTTCTTTGTCTGGTTGATCAAAATATAAAAGTGGCAAATAAGTATTAAAAAAAAAATACTCATCTGGTTCTTAATATAAGAGCTATTTAACTAATTTGATTAAATTAAAAAAGTTAAGTAAGTTAGTTAATTGTAAGAAATATGACATGTTTTTTTTTAAAAACACCATAATCATCTTCTTTAATATCATCTTTTCCTCTTCTACTTGATTAAATTCGAAGGAAATCTATTAGGGTAATTTAGAAAAAAACTGATAAATATGATAAATAAATCTTATATTCAAGACCAAAATTAACTTAATAATTAGGTCATATATTAAGGACAGGAGAAGTACAATGATTACTTAGTAAATTTAAATTTAAATTACATAAAGCTACATATATAACATCCTAGCCATTAAAAATTGAACTAGTTGTCGTGTTGATATTGGTCAACACACTTGTTCAATGATCAAAGGTCATCTAATCATGGTTAAACTAAACTTAAGTGAATTAATACTGTCTTTGGTGTTTAATATATGAATGAAATAACTAATTTATAAATATTAAAAAAATTAGTTAAGTTATTTGTAATAAATAAGTATCGTCTTCTCTAAAATATCTTTATTAATCATGTGTATTAGAATGAAAACCACTTAGTATGAGCAATCACCATAAGGACTACTTTTAAAAAAAGAATAAATATGAGAAACAAAGTGAATTTAGTTCTCATATTTATGATCAAATTAAATGTATAACTAACTCTATTTAGGACTAGAGATAGTATATGTTTATTCGAATATTAATTCGAATAAGATGCATCTTAAATAAGAAGAAAAACTACAATATAAAAAGTATGGTCATTTTTAATTAATGTACATGCTACTTCTTGTTATGTATAAGGAAAAGTTGCTTTATTAATATCAAATTTAGACTTGTTATTTCTCAATTAAGACTTATCATCCCCAGATAAATTGTTGTCACGGGTTGGAGTTACAGTAAAAAAGTCAACTTATATTTTTGTTTGTATTATAAGGTTAAGAAATTTTTTATGACCTAATGGTCATCTTCTTTTTTGTTGGCCCAAATGGATAAAGGGTAATGGAATCAAATCCTACCCCCACTACTTTCTTGCAATATTCTCTCATACAAAAAAAAAATTGTGACAAAAAAACTTCATCGACAGCCACCACACCAGCAGCCGGTGGCCGACCACTGGTGAGGGGCTAAGCTTTAAAAAAAAAAAGACAAAGGGTATTTTTATCATTTTACTAAATTTCAGAATTTCAATTTGGGAAGGATTTTCCTCTCTGTCATTACATTTTTTTAGCTTCTCAAATTAAAATATCATATATTCCACCTTTTTTATCTATCAATTTTCCTAGAATCTTATGTAAAATTAAAGAAAAAAGATATACTTAAAAGCAGATGACGATAATGATATTATTAACCAGAAAAGATGAGGTTAATGAAAAATTGAGAGCCAAGTGTCAACAGGGAGTACGCCAAACTCACCATCAACAATCTTTGCTTTCCAAGAGGGGTTTGCAAAAATCTTTGCTTTCCAAGAGGGGTTTGCGTTGATAACAACGAGGATGGAAACACCTAAATTTAAAATTTTTTAATTTGTAATTTGTGATAATAATAAATTTATTTTTTAAAATGATAGTTATAAAATTATTTTTAGGGTTAAGGTTGATATATTACATGTGTCCAACAGGCTAAAAACTAAAATATACTTTAAAGTGGTTGATGCACATTCATTTAATGAATTTTTTGAGGACTTAATAAAAAAAATTAAAAATGCTCCTAAAAAGATATTTTAAGAATATAATTGATTCTGAAAAAATCAATACGTTAGGGGCGAAATTGTGCCATCAAATATTTTAGTATGCTAAAAGGCTAAAAACATGTAAAGTTGGATGACTTACAAAATACTTTAGGATACTCTATACATTTAAAAAGATATCTCAAAATACTGAATGGACATTAACCCTTATTTTTATTTAGATTTCATATTTATCAAAAGTAAAAATTAAGTTTTCAAAAAAATCTGAAAAAATGAAATAACGTGAAATATGAAGTTGTCCAAATTTAATTTAAATAACCCCACATTCATGATGAAATAATATGAAGCCGCATATGTAACTTTCAAGATATTAAAAATTGAACAAGTTGGATAGGGCAAAACAATGGCTCAAGAATCAAGGCCAAGGTTTGGTCATAGTTAAAATGGACTTAAGTAATTTAACATATGTTTAATTATTCAAATATTAACTTAAATAAGATATATTTTAAATCATATTCAAAAGTACAATATAAAAACTAAGGCTTTATTTGATTTCCTATTTTCAAAACAATTTTTCGTTTATAATTAATTTTCATTTAAGTGTTTTGTAAAAGTAATAATAATCTGTTTTTAAAAATAAAAAATAAGAACAATTTTTTCCATGGAATTGTGATGGAACTTGTAAATTTTTCTTATAAGGTTATGTTAAAAGACCAAATCGAAATCAATGGATAAGGTTTTATTGCTGTTATAATATGTTAAAAACCCAAAATAAAATTCACGGTTTCCTTTAGCATAATTTACTTTTGATTTTGGTCTTTTAACATAATCTTCCCAAGCATTAATCATATATAAATTATTAATGGTACAAATTATCGTGCAAACTCTAAATAATTGAAACATGCTTCTAGATTCTATTTTTCTAAAAATATTTTATGATATTAATTAATCCTATACATTTTTTTAAGAAATAATCATTAATGATAAAAAGGGTTAAAACTCATACTCTTTTAAGTTACATGCTTCTTTCTTGTTATCATAAGTTCTTTTATACTTAAAATGCTATATCATTTTTAGGGGGGAAAAAGTTATCCGTCTTGTGATATTTTAATGATCATTACTCTTTATGAGTCTGAGTTATTTTACGCCGTCATTTCATACATTACACTTCACAGATTGATTAAAATGAGCAAAGAATACAATTGGAAAAAAAATCATATTCCGGCAAAAATGGACAAAAATATATGTATAGATAAAGCACAGTGCGAAAATGAAATTAACTGTCAGCAAAATATTTAAAAAAATTATTCTTTTGTCCTTTCAAATTTTAACATAGTTATGACTTAGTTTTTTAAACTTTCAACTCATTAAAACTTAGTTTCATTTGACAAATTAATTAATTTTTATCATACATAACCCATCCTTCGTGGGAAAAGAAGTTTTTGGCACTGCTAAAAAACAAGCTGACGTTGTAACCAAAAAAAAAAAAAAACAAGCTGACGTGTTTGTTTTGCTTGCAGGCCCTGAGCTTGAGCTGGCTCATGATGAACAACACTATGTTCTTAAATGAGCTTGTCATTTTGTTCAGAGCTACGCGCAATAATTTCAACTTTAATAAAGAAAAAGGTCGTAGCTACGGACTAGTCGACGAGATTTGTTTCTTTTTGTAATTACTTTTCTTACACGGAGAGTTGTTTACACTGAACAGTGTTCTGTACATATTTTTTATTAATGAAACTTCTGTCTTATTCCCAAAAACAAAAAAAAAGCTGATGTGACTTCTCAGGAAGCGGGACATGACTGGGAATATAATCACTACCTCGTGTTCTTATAAAGATTAGTTAACTAATTTAATTAAAAAAATTAGTTAAATTAATTATTTATAATAAAAAGATATTATCTTTTTTAAAATATCTTTATTAATTAAGTATTTTGACTAGAATTACTATTATTATAAAAACTATATTAAAAAAATAGATGAGTACGTGAGACAAAATATATTACAATCTTATATTTAAAATCAAAATAAAAGACAAATAAACTCTTATATTAAGAATTCTGCATCAGCTACGTGGCTGAAGATAATAAAGGGTATGTGATAAAGACAAATTTTATATATTTTATCCCACATTAATCTAGGATTTAAATGATATTCTGGGCTTAAAGGTTTTTTTATGTATTATTGGATTAATGGATTGACTTTAGGATTTTTCATAAAAATTGGGTTTTTGGATTGAAAAAATAAATATTTTGTGATTTTTTATTTTTTGCTCGGAATTAATATTCTTTATTTTTTTTGGAAACAAGTCTCATATTTTTAGAAAAATTGATCTTTGGAAAGTTGTGCAATTTTTTGTCTTATTTTTGTGTATACCTAATATTTAATTTTGATGTAAATTATATTATATTGGGATAAAATCTATATTAATATATGCACTTAAATTCTTGTTAGTTAAGGAAAAGCATATAAGAAATCTAATAGTGCAAGATTACTTTTTTGGGATTCAAGCACAATCCAACGACTAATATAAAGTGGATCAATTAATTATTTGAGCTTAAACTTTTGATCCAAATTTTTTTTCCTCCCATTAAAATATTTCCTTCATTCCATAGTCACCATTGGCGTAAAATCTCTCCCTTCATCACCGTTCCTCTAGTCTCACGCAGCTTCATCCATCAATCTCTTCCTTTTTGCCTCTATTGTATCTGAAGAGGCAATGGCTTTCTTTAAAAAAAAAAAAAAAAGAAATTAAAGAGGGGTATTTTGATAATTTGGCCATGATTTCATAATAGCAATTTGAGACCCGATCCTTGTGAACAATTTCACTTATTCAGGTGATCTATCCGTTATTTTGCATATTGGAGGATCTTTATTTGTTATTTTTCCTTTTTTTAAGGAAAAATTAAAATGATAAATAAAAAAATTAACTAGAGAGAAAAAAAAAAGTGAGAGGTTTCTTTTCAGATACAATAGAGGAAACAACTTAATGTTTTTATAAAGTTAACTTTCATAACCTAAATCAATTAATTAGACCAAAAGAAAGTGATAAGAGAATGACATTAATAAGTTTAATTATCTACTTGAAACAAAGGGAACCTTCAATTTAAAAAACCTTTAACTATTAGAAAACTCGTAATGATGTAAATTTGGTTAATCAAACTCATTAAAGACAATGACAAATAATTTAAATTAATTGTGAAAATTATGCTTAAAATTATCCAATCAAACAATTAGATAATTTACCAACTCAATTAAACAATCAAGAGGCCAAAGAACCCAAATTTGTAATTCTTTTCTTTTTTAGGTCAAAAATTTGTAACGCAAATCACATTGATAATTAAATTTATAATGAAAACTCAATTATAAATTCAATTAACAATACAAAGGTTCATAAACATAAATTCTAACAAGTATCTCAGCACAAATAAAATTCACATATCAATCCAAACATCAATTCAAATATAAACCACATTATGTTAATTGATTTTTATTCTAATTTAAATTTACAAAAATAAGTCGAAATAAAAATTAATTTTACCACAACTAATCTAAACGCAATGATGATGCTTGTGTTACTAAAGCACTTAATTAGAATAGGTCCCAATTAATTTGTAGTTTACGATCAACTTAGGTCTTTACTTCCAAGGAGCAAGTTATAAGTTTCATTAGATAAAAATATAAGTGATGAAAAATGCAATAACATGGACCTAAAATAAAATACAAAATTCTAATTCTAAATACAAGATGCAAATATCCTAAAATTTCTATAAAAATTAAATTAAACTAAATGAATGCAAATACAATTTTTTTGGGGGAATTTTTTAGGAAAAATGACAAATAAAGACCCTCCAATATGCAAAATGACGGATAGGTCACCCGAATAAGTGAAATTTCTCACAAGGATCAGGTCTCAAATTGCCATTATGAAATCATGGCCAAATTACCAAAATACCCCTCTTTAATTTTTTTTTTAAAAGAAAGCCACTGCTTCTCCGTAATCCGGCCGCCGGCGCCGGAGCTTCAGCGGCCGGACGCCAGAGTCCAACCAACCTAACTGCTAGCTGCCGGAGCTCCGATGCCGGCGGCTAGTTCCGGCCACTGCCAGCGGCCTTCCTTTGTTTTTTTTTTTTTTTCAAAAATAGGGGCGAAGTGAGGTTGGGGGGATTTGATCCCCAACTTAATGCTTCCCAAAATCAGGAATGACCATTGAGCCAACAAATTTTTGTTAACATTGTGATGCAAGAAAAAATATAAGTTCACTCATTTACTCTTTGTTCCAAGTGATAACAACAATATATTTGGAAATAACAAGTTCTGATTGTAAAATAATACGTGTGAAATGAAAATTTAACAATATGTTTTTTTTTATAACAACAAATTTTATTGCAGGTGATAACAACAATAAATTTGAAAATAACAAGTTCTGATTATAAAATAACAAGTTTGGGATTAAAATTTAACAATAAAAATAGTTAATATATTATTGAGAAAATTTGAAAATACTAAATATAAAGTATCAATCCATTTTGTCTATAATATTTATTTATTTTACCTCAAATAATTTTTATAGTGATTACATATATTAAGGAGTTTTTATTAATAGTTAGTTTCAATAAATATGATTAATAATGATATTTTAGATAAGATAATATCGATTTATTACAAATAAATAGTTTAACTATTTTTTAATATGTTCAAATTAGATATTTAACTCTTATATTGAGGATAGATAATATCAAATTATTAGGTTTGTTGGGAGTAATGTTGTTATTTTTCACTGTCATCTTTTCTCTCTCCACGGTGCGCTAGTAAATTCCTCGAATTAGTTTCAGTGTTGGAATGCCTTTTGCCCAAAAGCTCATCCGAAAAAAATTCCACTTGCCAAGAACGAATCTTTACCTCATTCCGATGCACTTTTTCTGTTGAAAACGTGCATCCAAACACACGAAGAGACAAGTAACAGATTAATTTTTATCATTTATGACTCATCGAATGTGGTAGAACTTAGAAGAGGTCCTTGATACTGTTCAAAAAAAGATGAAATGCTTCCGACTCATTCCAACCTCTTTTTTTATTCCCCTCTCTCCCCCTCTGTTTTCCACGAACCTCCCCACAATGGAAAAGGGCGTTTGGGTGACACCTCAAACTATGGTTTGGGATGTCAATCACCCAAACACCCCTTCCAAAAACTAAAACCATGGTTTTGGAAAAAGCAAAATTTTTTTGCTTTTGGAGAAAAAAGGGAGAGTGTGAGAGCCTATATGATATGTATCTTGTTATTTTTTTATAAACATATTTTTTGATAAACATATTTAATCTTATATTTTATAAATATATATACACATTAATTATTTATTAATTATATTATCTTATGTATTATTAATTATGTTGGTAAAAAATAAATTATTAACAATTTTATTCCTTCAAATTAAAATATATCATAAAATCTATTTTTCTATAATTATCATATTAACTTATGTCTTTTTTTTAGTAATTTGTATATATAAAAAGTGCTTCTGATAACAACTATCCAAACACTCTCACTTCTCAGAATCACTTTTTTACAAAATCTATTTTTCACAGAATCTATTCTCTCCAGAATCTATGCTCCAGAATCACTTTTCCAAACCACAGTTTGGTTTCATCCAAACACACCCTAAAGAGAAAGGGGAATTTATTCAAAAGAAAGAGCGGGAGAAAGAAGAATTTGTGGAGGGGAATAAAAAAAGAGGTTGGAATGAGTCGGAAGCACATCATCTTTTTCTTAACAGTGTCAAGGACCCCTTCTACCACATTCGATGAGTTATATATGATAAAAATTAATCTATTACTTGTCTGCTTGCTTGAGCCTGTAGCGTGACTTATAAACTACTTATTGACCAAAAGCTAGATTAGGCAATTTTAGTTGTGTTTGATTTTACTTTTGACCCATCTAATTTATAGGCTAAAAGCAATTTTTTTAAATAGAATTGTAAAAATACCAAAAATTTACTTATGAGTTGCGTAAAAGTAACTTTTTTTATAAAAAAAAAAACATTTGTGTCCCTATGTTTATATTCTTCTTATACTTTTCTGTCCATATTTCTTGTGCTTATCAATCAATATTTAGTTATTTATTTTTTATTTTCTTAAATGAAAATAATTTTGAACATAGTTTTAATAATATTTTTAAATTTTAAATTTTTTTTATATTTACATAAATTGTGTAGAATATATCGTCTGATTAATTATATAATAATACTTGATTCAAAAAATTTTATATTAATATGATTTCTAATTTAAATATATTTTATTCATTAAATACACCTTTTTCCTATTATAATAATTTAAAATTATTATATTATGTAAATTCATATTTTTAAATTAGTTTTTATTATTTAACAAAAGTTATACTCATTTTGATCATTCTACAAACTAAACTTATCTATTCAATCATTATCGAAATAACTTTTCTACTTTACAAATTAACTAATAAAAGTCAATGCAAACATAAATTACATTATCCCATCTAACTCTTACCCAACCTAACTTTTTTAAAAGCTAAATTAAAAATAAGTTACCTTTTCTACTATCAATCCAAACAGATCCTAAATAAGAACAAAAAGGAAGGATTGAGTTTCAACTATATTCATAATTGAGGAATTTTGATCAATTTTCCCAAATTCTTATATTTAAGAACTTATAATTCATGGTATTAAGATTTAAACATTTCAATAATTTTTACAAGAAATTGTTTTTCCTTTGGCATGAAAAATAAACGAAATCTACAGAGTAAGAAATGAGGGACCAAAGAAGCAAAGAATGATCACTTGCCTCAACATATATGTTTATCTCAATCTTACAGCTCTAAACATTCAGGTCCCGTTTGATACAAAACATTGAAAATGAGGATATGGACTGGGATTGTAGTTAAAAAAAATTATTAAAAAAAATCTTTAGTATGAGTCATTATTTGTTATATGAGACTAAACAAACTCATAAAAATAGGATTGGAGAATACCACTTCTCCTTGTGATATTTTCTAATCCCACATACATGACTTTATCTAATTTCATATAATAATTAACTTCTCGTGCTAAACACTATTTTCTCAATCCTAATCTCAATCTCAAACCCTCATTTTTAATGTCTCATACCATACAGTACCTCAGTGCAAACAGCAAAACTCAGCTAACAGAGCAGACTTCCACATCCATGGCCCATCAAAAAATTGAAGGAATTACAGAGACGTGACAATCTTTTTTGCAGACATGGAATCATTTTCTCGTTTCTCGGAGTGCTTCTCCGTTCTGGAGGTCCCTCAAAGAGAGAATGCAACGACTTTACAGCATGCGTTCGGTCCGATTTTGCGAGACCTTGAGAGGAAGAGGCGAAGGGTCTGTGATCAGAAGCAGGGATTTTGTGGGAGTGAGGAGGGTTTGAACGGATAATGTGGTAGACGAAGGCGACATTTTGGGGCTCCAGAAGCGAATGCAAGCGACGAGGTTTCTTGCTAAGGTCATGGGGTTTAGCGGACTTAGTTGCAGATCACAGTATTTGAGGAACTAGGGTTTAAGGAGGGTTCTCACCCGGACCAGAAAAGAGAATACTTGAGAATGAACATAAAGCAAGCAATATTAATAATTTTTCTTCAATAATAACTGGGCTTCTTCTAAAATGGAAAATCCAAACATCGCTGACCTATTTAAGATTTTGAGCCCAACGATGATTTTTTTTTTCTCCCCAGGCTTGCCTGCCTCCCCCTGAAATGAAGAAAAGAAGCAACAAGAAAGACAAAGCAAGAGATGCAGTGGAGAGAGAAGAGTAACTTCTCGGGGAGTTGAGAAGCGTGCTGCACTGGAAAAGCCGTTTCACACCTGGGGAAATGAATACTTATTAATTACTACTTTCAGTTCTAATTATAAAATCTTAATTGAAAACTATAAATGAGGTCCTATAATTAGGACCGGACGTAATAACAAGTAATGGTTTTTGAAATTTTCTAGAACTTGAATGCTTAAAAAAAGTAAGATCTCTTCTTTCTTTTTTTAATGCATAATGAGATTTACTTTTGTAATATTAGTTTTGAAGACAATAAAAACATATTTATATTGGTAATTATTTTTAGAGATTAAAAATATTATAAAAATTTGAATTATTAGGTATTTATTTTTTAAATTATTTTTGTACAAAGAAACATAATGATTTGTGGAAGAAAGATGACTTCAGGTTTCATCAAACATTACCAGAGAGGGCTTGTTTCCGGTTCGTCCATGAGTTTCGTTAGTTTTTTCTGGTTGTTTAGTTGGCTGGGCATTCTTTCTTTTTTTTTTGTTTCTCTGGGCCGGTCTTTGCTCATGGGTGATTCGGGGATAGTCCCCAAATAACCCAGGGGCAAAAGCCGGCCTTTTGCTACCTTGTAATTTTTTTTATCTCGAATAATGAAGTTGTCTTTGCTTCAAAAAAAAAATCATTATATATGTATATGATATTGTTTTTTATTTAATTATTATATTATTGATTCGACTAGCTGTTTTACCGATCTGATCGTTTGAACTGGGACCAGCTTAACTCTTTGATTCAACGTGTGGTCTAACTTTTAAAACATTGCATCAAATATAGGGAACTTGAATTGGAATGTAACCCCATGTTCTTGTATGGATGAAGGTTTTTCCGAAATGGTATTACCTCCTATCTTAAGCATAAGAGCCAGTAAGAAATTTAATTTGGTCTTAAATATAATAAATCAATTCGTTTTGTCTCTCATACTCATTCATTTCAAAATAGTTCTCATAGTGCATATTAACAGGTTTTTATTCTAATACATATTGTTAATAAGAATATTTGAAAGAAGATGATAGTTATTTATCACAAATAATTAATTTAATTTTTTCAATATTCATAAATTAGTTATTTAATTTTTATATTAAGAATTGGATGTAGTATTCTAGAAGACAGAACCAGAACCAGAACCAGAAGGAATGTTTCTTGGAATTGACCTTTCTCAAGCAAAACAATCAGGGACGACGTGACCCTTTCCATTTGGGTCCAAATATCAAGCTCCAATAGGGATTAAGGCATGTTTGGGTCCAATTTAAGTAAAGTGAAGTTGTTTTCTTCTTTATAATTTTTTGTTCCTTTCTTTTGATTTGACCTTGGAATATATTTCTATAACATTCATGATAAGGTCTTATCACATTGGAATGAAATTAATATTCAAACATATATTAGGGCTAATTTTTATGACAAGTCTATGATTGGTCTCAATTTATCTGGATTTTTAGCAAGTGAATGTTGAGTTCCTTACCCATTACATAATGAAATATTTTGGTTCTATATATTATTGGTTTATAAAGTATATATAATAGCTTAGATGTGTACATATGCAACGTTGACATGTGGGAATGTGTGATATGAAATGTAGTACCTTGACAAACTCAATTATTTTTATATATTTTGGTATCTTTTATATGGGTTTTGTCAACTTAATTGGTCTTTTTTTTGCCTTAATTGATTGTTCTTTGATTTATTTTATTTTATTTTGAATATTATTTTATAGGGGCAAAATTGTCACATTTTGGTTTAATTGTGACTAATTGATTTTTGAGGACAATTAATGCTACCTTATCTTTGAATTTTTGCTTGCAGGTTTTTGGAAGATTTTGAAAATAAAAAAATAAAAAAATAAAAATAATTTTAAAAAAAACAAAAGAAAAAAATTAAAAATAATAAAATAATAAAGGGGGGAGCAAAACGCTGCGTTTTGCTCCACCCCTAATATATATTATTACAATCTTCTTCATCTTGGCGGAGACCGAAGAACAAAACAGAGAAGCGGGTGGCGGCACGGAACACACACACGAAACAGGGGTGGCGGCGCTGAAATAGAAACTAACACACACACGACGCCGAATCACCTTCATCCGGAGAGCAAGGCACACGCGAGGCAATAGAAGACGCCGAACGCAACAGAAGACGCTGACGAGCTGGGCGCGGCGGAAGCTGAACACCAGCGAGCACGAGTCGACGGCGCCTGCGTTCTTCCATGGGATCCTGTAGCAAAATATTGATTGTGTCATTTCTTATGGCAATCCATGGCTAGAGCTTAATAATTCTCCGATTCAACAATAATGGCAGGAGCTTGGATCTTTAAGGGGAGTTCTAGTTGCTTTAATTTCTTACTCAATAATTGTTTAACAATTCCTAGGTCTTAGGATAGTTTTTTCTAATTATTGAGATAATTGTATTGCTTAATCTGATTATATTTGGGGATTATTGTGACTGGATTATTGTTTAGTATTTGACATTGGGCTGTTTATAGCTTTGATTTCAATTATGATGTTGTGGTTATGACATTTGTATTGATTTTGGAGTTAATATATTGTGATTTTCTAAGGTGGCTTAGAATCTTGGATCATATTGTCTTTTGCTAGCTTTAAATCTATTGTTGTGAATTTAAGGATTTAATTGAGCATTGGTTTTTAGTATCCTTAATTTCATTTTACTATTCTGGTTGCAGTTAGTAATTTGAATTTTAGGAAAATATTTTGTGGCAACTCGAGGTGGCTCGGTTGTTGGATTAAAAGCTTAATTATAATTTTTAATTCATTGTTTTTAACTCCCACATCTTTTAGAGTGATGATTGCCTACATTGTTGAATTAGAGGATTGATTATCATCAGTGTTATTTGTGTGTCTCATTTTCATTTCTTTCATCTCCATTCATTTTAATCACTTTTATATAAAAACAAAAAAAAGTATTTTAATTTCAATTTGATTCGTAGTATTTAATTAACAGCTTTTCAAAATCAAAAATCTCTTTTTATAGTTTAGGTTACTTGCATTCATTTACTAGGGTTTAATTTCGTTTTCGGCTCCTCAAAGTGAAACGACCCGAGTTTTGCACTATATTGCATTAATTCGGTTAATTTTTGGAGTAATCCCAAAGCGACAATTATATGTCACATAATGTTTGTCTCAAAATTGTCTATATGCTTGATCATGGAATTCTACAGGCTGCATCATGTGTTTTCCTCATACTCTTTAGTTCTTTGAAAGATAAATTTTCCGTGTGATAGAGATTTAAAAGACAAATGTAATATCAAAATCTAAAACAATAAAATCGGTAAATCTATATATTTACATTAGATAATACTGCATCATGTGATTAAAAGGCTTGCTTTTTTTTTTTGTTTAAAAAAAAGGGTTATTTACATCAATTCGAACTCTAAAGGGTTTCATTTTGTTGAGGATTTAATTGGAATTGTGTTCCACCATTTCAATATAAAACTTTTATTGACATTTTAGATCACACTACCTCTCATCTTAAATATAAGAACTAGTTAAATTCAATGATTCAAAATATAAGATGTATCGCAATCTATTTTATTTCCTATATTTATTTTTTTCCCAAAGTAATTCTTATAGTGATTGCATGTGTTGAAAGATTTCTATTCTAATATACATGATTAATAATAATGGTATTTTTAAAAAAATAATATTCATTTATTACAAAAAACTAACTTAATTAATTTTTTTAAGGGTTAATACAACCTTTCGTTCCTCAAATTTGGCCTCATTTTGGTTTTGGTCCATCATATTTGAAACTATAGGTTTTGGTCCGTTAAGGGACAGAATGTTTCATGTTTTTATTTGATTATAGGGACTAATGTTTTATATGAAAGGAAATTTGAGGGATCAAAACCTATGATTTGAAATTTGAGGGACCAGAACCAAAATGAGAATAAACTTGAGGGACCAAAGTTTGTATTAACCCTTTTTTTAAATATTCATAAATTAGTTGTCTAACTCTTATATTAAACAATGGAGGTAATAGTTACTAATTTGCAGATTGTTTTCTCACCCCATGCTTAATGAATTTCATATAGCGATTTATTTACAAACAAGATCTCCCCTTACATATGGTTTTGTTCACCCAACATTGATATATATATATATATACACTATGTATATATTTAACCATCGAACACAAAATCATCGATGTATTCTTCTGTCTAAATTCATTAAATAAATCGATAAATCGATAAACATGAACTTATCATACACTCTCTAATCATCGTCAGTACATATCCGCTTACTACCTAGGAAATATTATTCGCTGAATGTAAAATATAAACTCCACTTTATATTATTCATACGCAAATCTGTGCACAATACAGTGTATTGGAAATCAGAGAGAAGCCGCAAAAGATGATTGATAAAAGAGGGGATAAAGACTATTAAGCATTCAATTGATGAGAAAATTCATACAACAATAAAATTTTTACCTTAATTCACTTAAACAATACCAGTATTATAAAATATAAAATTATAACACCAACCAGATTCCACAATATATATGTATTTATCTTGTCTTTAATATAACATCTAATTAACTAATTTGAATAGATTAAGAATGTTAGTTAAATTAGTTAATAAATATTTTTTCTAAAACCCTAATCATCTTCCTTAATTCCCTCCTCCTTTTCTGCTTGATTATTATTAGAAAATATCAATAGAGTTAATTTGAGAAAAAATTAATAAGCATATAAAATAGATCTTACATATAGGACTAATATTAACTTCCTAATTAGATTATATATTAAGGACGAGGAGTATATGTATTCATACACACACACATATATAATATTCTCCCAGTCGTCATCTCTCCAGTACTCATTAACAACATGGCAGAAGCTCATCATCCCTCTGAACCTCTCTCCCTCTCCTTCTTCCTCGTCACTTGCATTTCTGGCTTTTATTTCTCACCGAAGCAACAAACCATGGCTTTAGTGTAGAGCTAATCCATCGAGACTCTGCAAAATCTCCACTCTATACTTAATCATCACACTTGCAGAAACTTCACAACGCTAATTACTTCTACCCTAATTCTGAAACTGATGAAGCCGAGGCAGATTTACCAGAATCTGAAGTAATCCCTATTACAGGAGAATTCAACATGGCCTATTCCTTAGGCTCACCACCTTTCAAAATCTTCGGACTAGCAGACACAGGCAGTGACCTTGTTTGGTCACCGTGCTTACCTTGTCGTAATTGCTACAACCAAACAGCCCTTTTATTCCACCCTTCTAAATCCTCAACGTTCAAAATCATCTCTTGCTTCGACCAAAAATGTACATCTATTGTTCCCTGTGATGCTCAGACATGTTGTGAGGACGGAACAAAACTTTGTCAGTACGATGAACAGTAACGCGGATTACTCAGTTTCAATCGGAAACATCATATCAGACACAGACACTTGGCTCTACCAGTCGTCGCCAAGTGGCGTTTCCTAACATTGTGGTTCGTTGTGGGTATATCAATGGTCCATTTAGGGAACAGACTTCTGGGATTGGTGGTCTCGGAGGAGGTTCGATTTCTTTAGTTTCTCAGATAAGTTCTTCCATTGATGGTAAATTCTCGTACTGCTTGGCCCCATTGTCGAGTAATCGAACGACCAAGTTGAATTTTGGAGCAAACGGTGTTGTTTCTGGAGCAGGGACTGTCTCTACTCCATGATTTCCAAAGATCCAGCAACTTCCTATTACCTTACGTTGGAAGCAATTAGTGTTGGAGACAAAAGGATAGCCTTTACATCATCAGGTGATTCGATTCTATCTCATCAATCACTAATCTATGTTTGTTAATAATGAGAAATAAGAAAAAAAAATTAAATCAAGATAGCTATCAATTAAGCTATGAATTCTTACCCGTTAATAATACACTTTTGGAAATGTGAGACTCGTTTAGACAGTGGATATAATTTCTAATGAAAGATGAGCAAGTAAATTGATGGAAATATTTGTTTTTAATTCGTAGAATTGTATATATGCACTGTAATAATTCGACACGATCATTTCGGATAGAACTCATGTTCTTGCCTTATTTGAATTATTTATACCAGGTCATTAATTTGATTTCTTTGGTTCACGCCTTCTTCTTTAGTTATATATATGATTATATCATCTCAAACCAATTAATGTTTTAATTAAAAAAAAAAGGCCAAGATTGACTTACAATTTGATCATAGTAATTTGTTAAACGACACCACAACAGAATTATCCATAACCATATATTTAGATGTGATGTAGATTAGATTATAACCAAAATTTTTAATTTTTAATTAGGAGCATTATATTATTTGTATTGATGCTATAAGAAAAGGACTTGGTTTGCATGTAGGTGGTTCAGTGGAGGAGGGCAACATAATATAATTGATTCAGGAACAACATTGACTTTGCTTCCACAAGACTTCTATTCAAAACTTGAATCAGAAGTTGGTTCACAAGTGAAGTTACAACGTGTTGAAGACCCATTAAAGATTTTGATCCTCTGTTATAAGTCTTCGTCGCAAAGCAGTGAAGCTCCCTTAATGGCTGCTCATTTTAAAGGTGCAGATGTTAGGTTAAGTACACTTAACACCTTCACTAAAGTTTCTGGGGAAGTGTTTTGCTTTGCTTTCGGCTCATTTTCAAACGGTGCTGTGTTTGGGAACATCGCACAGATGAACTTCCTGGTGAGTTATGATATTCAGAAGAAGTTGGTTTCCTTCAAGCCACTGGATTGCACCAAGCTTTGATTTTTATGTTTTCTGTCATTAATAATTAAACTGTTTTTTCTTGGTCAGATTTTGTGTAGACTCTATTATTTACGTGGCAATTGGAATGTTGTTTTTTTTTCCTTCACTATTTCAGAAGAATAAGTACAAATCGAACTGTATCTGAAATAAATAATAGTAATATTCAAATGCCTACACTGTGATTCTCTTATTTTCGTTAATATTAATGACGTATATGAGAATATGAACTTAGCTTAAAATTACTAAATTCTAAATAAGAAATTGCAACAAAAATATATTGTATTTATAAGTCCAGTCTTATCAAAACCTATTAAAATGTTGTTATTAATAATTTCAAGTTTCTTTTTGTATAACTTTTAATTTAAAACTTTATATGATAGTAGTATATGTGATGGACTGAAAGACATAGCATGAATCTTGACGAGGGAACATTTTGATATCCATGATTTTGATTTATTTTTATAATTGAAAGTACTGTATAGAGATAAGTGTAAACTAAAATATACATTTACTTAAATTTCTGTTTAATCACTTAATTGATAAAGTATATTTTTAGTCTATTACTTTTAAAACTGTTAATCTTATTGACGGAAAATGCTGACTCAACCAAATTAGATGATAACATATGCAATCTAATAGTCACAAAACATACTTAAATTTTAATTCTTTAATACAATGGTGTGTTTTAAAATTAAAACATACAAATATACAGATTTGTAGATTTGAAGCCCACAATGAAGTTTTCGGCTTTTTGTTATTGGGCCCTAAACAATTATAATGCTGATCCCCAGGAGAACTTTCCAGAGAAAGTGGGGAGAAAACAAACAAATCGGTGCAAAGAAGATAAGAACGAGTTCACATGGGACTGATGTACAAAATCAATAATATTTTTTCATTCTTCCGAATGCCATTATGTTGTCTGCCACTTCCATTGCTCATATCTGATCTTCTTGATCTGCCATGTCTTTTGGTGTTTAAATATGTCAAACGATATATTGAGCAGATTAATGACAATTTAACCTTTCATTCCATGCTGGTAAAAAAAAAAAATCTTTCTGTGTGAATTCATGCACCACTCCGCTTTTGAATATATGTTACTTGTATGTAGTAGTGAGAAGTTTTAGCTATAAATGTAAGTTATTTATAAGATATTTAATTTTTTTTCAATTTTATCCTTATAATTTGATTCTTACTGGAAAAAAGAAGAGGGATATATGATGATGATTTGTAATTATAGAGAGAAGAGAACTTTAATAGTAAGGGTAAAATTAATTTTTTTTTATCAAATCATTGCATTCCGTAATACTCCCTTCAGTCAATAATGCAATAAGTTAGTTAATTTTTCTCATATATTAAGAAATGAAAGTTTAGTCACTGAATTTGTTCTAAAATGACAGATTTTTCTATTTTACCACTAAAAAAATGACTAAGTTGCTTTTAATCTTTTTTTTTTAATTATTCTCATCTCTCTCCTATATTTAATAGGGGGAAGTGAAAAAATCATATTAATTATTCTGATAAGGTCTTATATTTTAGACCATAATTTTATTCTAACAAACGTCCTATATTATGTTATGAACCAGACAGTACATAAAAATGTGCTATAAGTAACTCATACCAAGGATTTATAATATTATCAGAACAAAAGATGCATGTAGGTAGGTAGGCGTGAGCAAGTTTGGCACTATTAATTGCCCATGTGAACTGTGGGAATTGATCAAAGTCTTTAAGAATGACACTGCATTATTATTATCTTGCCAAAAAAAAAAAAAGACACTGCATTATCAAAAGACGACTCAGACTGTTGACTTAGTTAAATAGTTAGTGCATAAAATATGAATCAATCATTATCTATGTAGCTAATAATAATAAAATACTTATAAAGCTTCTCATAAAATATTGTTTCTAGCGCTATCTCCAGTCTAATCGACCTTAAGTATGATAAAAGCCGTGGTAAATATATAATGCATGCAGTTGAAATAGTAAAACTACTCCACAAAATTTGCTTTGTTTAAAGAACCCAAGTTGGACTCAAGAGTTGGTTGTAACATTACTCTGATTGAACTTTAAAGCTGATCACTTTGGGAAAAAAAAAGGGGCTAAAAATAATAAAAATATCTTGTAAGAAAATTACTAATGTCAAAATTGTCAAATATGATTTTTATTAGCAAACGAATAAAAATAAACAAGATAAAGACACTTAGATGACGTTAAAATCCAAAAACCATTAAAACATAATTTTTATTGTTAATTAAAAGTTTTGATTGATTGGGTTTCAACAATTCATGAAGCTTAGGTAGGCTTCATAGCTTGAAAAATGCTTAAAAAAATACGTACAATTTTTTTAAACTAATGATACTTTTACATTGAAAGCAAGCTTCGGATACACTCTATTTATGAAATGAGACCTAATTTTCCTCAATTGGATCGATCCTCATGTCATTAATAATTCACATCTTATACACACAACTACTTGTGTTTATTATTAACGAGTCATTGTCCAAAAACAATTTTAGCTCAACCGTTGGATGCAACTTAATTACATGAACATAATATGAGTCGCAACTATAATATTTTTTTATAATAAATATTTATGAAAGAGACAATTGGAGAAGAAGCCCCTGTTCAAAGTTTTATTTATGAGAAGGACCTAACTCAAAATATTGGTACTCTCTGTGCACAAAATTTGTAGAGCATCAATACGTTCTATATATAAAAAATTTATCAACTGTTTCTCACCAATAAAATTTTTAATCCCCATTTTTCCCTATATGAAATTACTTGCTGTAAATTTTAACTTTTTGAATTTATGATTAGTGTAATTTACATATATATTTTCGCATCCTCATGAGTATATAAAATGTTCACTATTTTAAAATATATCTGTTCATTTGTTCACTATTTTAAAATACAATTCACTTAAAAATTGTAGAAGCAAGTAAAGGATTGAAAGCATATCCGGAACAAACGTCGCATATTCAAATCAACACCCAGATATTGCAGATAAAAACTGTAATTACAATTATTTATATATCGATCTTGGAATATAAAATTGAGAATTACATAATCCTTATTACTATCTTGAGCAGATCTTATATTTAGGAACGGCGGGAGGCAGTGTTAGTACAAAAGTAAGCCAACATTTGGCTGAATCAGCTACCGTTAACTTGACCCTTAGCAGTTTGCTTTGATTCCTCCATTGTTGTTGAGTCACTGTTCATAAGCTTTGCCGGCAAAGCTCTCATGGTGGTGAAGTAATGTTGAGGAGGTGGTCCTCTGGTGGGGCCCGGTCTTCCACCGCGAACTCTGATTAGAAGAGAATGAGAAAAGCTATAGCTAGTTAGATTCTGATAGAGGAAATTAAGTGATGAGAGGAAGAAGAAAGAGAGAAAATGAAGAAGCAGAAAGCTAAAAGTACTGACTGAATCAAGGACTGTTCTGAGTGTGGAAAGAAGTTGAGGACTCGAGCAAGATTTTCCGGCGAGAAATTTCCCAGTAAACGGCGAGACATGGTGAGGAAGACGATGAACAGATTTGCGTCTGTGATGATTTGCTCACAATGATGCAGCTGTGAGTGAAGGAGATTAGTGAATTATAGAGACAGAGATCAAATTAATTTATATAGTGAAAATGGGAATAGTCCCTGCCGTATTATTGAATTCATGGGTCCACAAAATATAATTATTTATGGTCTTCAACTTGTTCAGCGATCTCTCTTTCTTTAATCAAATCATCACGAGGATTATAAGTCTTCGCTGGCTTTTGTCTTTAGGTGTCAGATGTCCATGGCCCATTCTTACCCAAACGGCCGGGTGGCACACGTCTGTCTTTCTCTCTGTTCTCTTGTATTACTTTCTCCGTTTCAATTTATATACTGGTAATATGTTTTGAAGTAGTTTCATCCGTGACTCATTGAGTTTATTATCTTTGGGTTTTTAAACTACAAAATTATGTCACCTTTCTGCCAAACTCCTGTTGGCTGCAAACTCAATTGAATTCGTGAACTGACCCATCAAGTTTACAGATTTTGTATTTCTAATTTACAAAATTGTATTAACTTCTTTTTTAAGTACTCAATAACTCTTTGATTTGTTGCTGAGTTAAGTGAGCCAAACACTAGTGGGTAAAACTCATTTTCTAGAATGTGCAGGAGGTCAGCCTGATTAAAATAAAAAATAATTATCCTTTGCTTTGTATTATTAATTAGCAAGTCTAGAGATTAATGTCTATCTCGTTACTTTTGGTAATTAAATATGCCAAAATTGTCGGGTTGATTAATTACAATTTAAATTTCACTCAATGTGAGAATTCATCTACAATGTAATTAAAACAAATAAATTTTTATAAAACAATTTTAGACAGAAGTTTCGACTCAACTCAAATCAAGGGCAGCACGTTTTGTTCAACACCTACCTATAACGGCAAGAACTGCACTTTCTTATCAAAAAGGGAGGAGGTGATTGATTCATATTACGAGCGCGTGTAGGTAGGTGTGAACAAGTTTGCATGGCATTATTAGTTGTCTATGCGACGACCTTCATATTCAATTGAAGACTTTGAATAACAATGCTTTATTAAAAGACGACTTAAACTGTTAACTCAAATAATTAATGCATAAAATATGAATCAATCATCATCCGGGTAGCTAATAATAATATGATACTAAGAAATTTAATTTAGTTTTAAATATAAGATTTAAATTTACTTTGTCTCTCATATTTATTCATATTTTTTCAAGATAGTCCTTAGCTTATAGTGCACATATTAAACATTTCATAAAATAGTAGTTCTAGCTAAAATATATTATTAATAAGGGTATTTTTAAAAAGAAAATATCTATTTATTATAAATAACTAACTAATTAATTTTTTTAATTTATTCAAGTTAGTTAATTAACTCTTATATTAAGTGCTTGATATAAAGCTTTGGATAAAATATTGTTTCTAGCGCCTTCTCGACCTTAAAGATGATGCAAGCCGGGGTAAATACATAAGGCATGCACTTGAAACAGTTGAACTACTCCACAAAAATTTGCTTTTTTAAAGAACTCAAGTTGAGTTTGACCAAAAACAAAAATAAAGAACCCAAGTTGGACCCGAGTAGAGTCAGGAAAACAGGCCGAGCCCGTTGGGCCAATCCGTTTAGGCCCTGAAATTATGAGGGCCGGACTTGATATTTTTCTCTTAAAATGAGAAATAAGCCTTGGAGGGCTAGCCTTGAAGGGCCAAGGGCTTAAAAGGGCCGGCCCTTTTAAGCCCTTTTATTATTTTTTTAATTTTTTTAATTTTTTATATAATATTAATGTTATTAATTTTTTACATTGTTAATAATATTTCAAATATTTAGTTATTATTATCATTTTAAAATTAAATTTAGTTTTAGACAATAATTTATCCAATTAAATTTTTAAAAAATGGGTTAATTTGGACTTTAATAATGATTTGATTTATATTATATGCGTTGATACTTTTAAACTATATATATATATATTTGATAATAGAATATTTTTATACTTATATAACTTGTGATTCTATAATTTGAATTAGAAATTCATGAGTTTCAACAACAATGTTTCTCACATTAAAGTAAAATAATAGTTAGATTGCAAAATTTAAAAATAAAATTCTTATAAAGAAGAAAAACTTGATATTTTTGTTACGAAAGAAAAATATACTTATGAAGAAAAATAATTAATTATAGTGATGATGAAGTTTCAAAAGATTAATGATAGTGTTTATTTATTGCACAATTGCATTATAGATAAAACTTTTAGATGTTGTTATCTTGTTAATGAATGTTTTAGATGTTGATGAATATTTATATATGATGATATTTTATATTTGTAACTTAATTTTATTCATATTTATGTCTTTTACTAATAATTTCAATGGTTTATTTTTATATTTTTATAAAAAAATATGATAAATATAAAAATAGTATTTTTTCTTAAACAGGCTAAAAACCCGCGGGCCAGCCCTAGCCCTGTAGCTTAAGGGCCGGGCTTAGCAAATTGAGGTAGTTTTAAATTTTCAGCCCTGGAGGGCCGGCCCTTTTAAGCCTGCTAGCCCTGAAGGGCCGGCCCTGATTCCCAGCTCTAGACCCGAGAGTTGGTTGTGATATATTACTCTGCTCGAACGTACTTTTAAAATTGATCAATTACAAAAAAAGGACCGATAATATTAAAATAATAAAGTATCTTGTAAGAGATTTGATTATCATAGTCAATAATCAAATATGATTTTTATTAATTTTTTATCACAGACATATGAATAAAAATAAATAAAATAAAGAGTCACTCAGAAGACATTAAAATCCGCAAAAAATTAAAAAATATTTTTTATTGGTAATTAAAAGTTTTGATTAATTGGGTTTCAAAAACTCATTAAGATCAGGCAGGCTTCATTTATCGCCTGAAAAATGCCTACCAGTGCCTACGACTTTTTGTCTCAACCCTCAGCTCGTCAAATGAGACCTAAGTTTTCCTTATCGGATCAATCTTCATTTCATTGAGAATAATATTATACGTATTTATATCTTAAATATACCACTGCCTTTATTAATTATTAATAAGCCGTTGTCCAAAAACAATTTTATCTCAACTGTTGAGTACAACTTGATTACAAGAATATAATATAGGGAACGCGAATCATATAATTTTTTTTTGCTTTAATAATTGAAATTTTAGAAATTACTTGCTGTAAATTTTAACTTTTTCAATTAATGATTAGCATAATTTACATATCTATTTTAGTTTCAATTGACATGGGGTTAGGGAGAGGACACATCTGAATCCACTGTTGATTTCATAAGTGTATAGGATGTTCACAATTTTAATTAATACTCCCTTCGTTCCTTATTATAAGAAACAACTATCAAAATTATGTAGTTAAAAATATTAGTTAAATTTATTTAAAAGCTAAGATGTATACATATTTTTTTAATTATGTCCTTATTTGTAAAGAGAGTACATAAGAGATAATAAATAAAAATTGATTATAGGGAAATAATAAGTGACGTATAGTTAAAGGTAAAAGCACATCTAGCATTCTTATCTTAATTATTTCCTAGGTGCATCCAGTACCCTCATTTTTTATATGGTACATCCAGTACCTTGACCTTAGTTTCCTAACACCCCGATATTATTGGGTGCAGGATATATCAAAAATAAAAATTTGGGTGCTGAGTGTACCGCATAAAAAATAAGAGTGTTGGATACACTTTTACTCTATAGTTAATACGAGTAAAAATGAAAAGACTAGTCTAAAATTCTAGATAAAAATGATTCATTTTTTATATTTAAAAGCACGTATGACAGAGATTATTTCCCGCAAAAAAGAGAGGGAAGAAGCTAGTAATAAAGGATTGAAAGAATAAACCAAACAAAAGCTTTTTCAAACTAACACCGAAATTATATTATAGAGATCAAAACTCCTACTACAGTTATTGATTGATGTTGGTGAAAAACATGAGAATCACATCCTTATTATTACTAGTACAACAGCAAGTCAACACTTTGGAGAATCATCTACCGTTGACTTGACCCTTAGCAGTGTCCTTCGATTCCTTTATTGTTGTTGAGTCTCTGTTAATAAGCTTTGTCGGCAAAGCTCTCATGGTGGTGAAGTAATGTTGAGGAGGTGGTCCACTGGTGGGTCCCGGTCTTCCACCGCGAACTCTGATAAAAAGAGAAAGAAGAGAATGAGAAAAGCTATAGCTAGTTAGATTCTGATAAGGGAAACTAAATGATGAGAGGAAGAAGAAAGAGGGAGAATAGCGAAGCAGAAAGATAATTAAAAGTATATATACTGACTGGATCAAGGATTGTTCTGAGCGTGGAATGAAGTCCAGGACTCGAATAAGATTTTCCGGCGAAAAATTTCCCAGTAAACGGCGAGACATGGCGACGAAGAAGATGAACAGATTTGTGTCTCTGACTTGCTCACAATTAGGCGAAGGAGATTAATGATTTATTCAGAGATTGACGAGTGATCAAATGAATTTATAGCACAAGTGGGAGTAGTCCCTCTCGTATTATTAAATGGTTGGGTCCACTAAATATAAAATTATCTATCAACTTCAACTTGCATAGAGCTCGCTCCACCCCCCCCAACCCAAAAAAAAATCTATATATCTATCTATGTATTTATCTAATGGTCATCTACTCCCTTCTGTTTGACATATAAACTTCAAATAACTGAATCATGTTTCATGAATTAGTAGTTAAAATTAGTTAAAAATAATAAATAGATCATAAATGTAATTTTTTTTCCAAATTTTTTCTTATTTATTAAGAAAGCAAATAAGAGAGGAAATAAATGAAAAAATAATGAAAGAGAATATATAGGGATAATATTAATGAGAGAAATGGAGCATTAAATACAATCAACTAAAGGCGCAATAGGGAAAATAAATAAATAAATACTCAGGTAAACTAAAGACTGAAGTTTATATTTTGGACGAAACTACTCTCTAAAAGTGAAGTTCATATATAGAGCCGGAGGGAATATTTATCTATAATTCTGTATAATCAAATTCAAACAACGAGGATTACAGGTCTTTGTTGACTTTTGTCTTTACGTGTCATTGGCTGAGTCAAATCATGAGTACCACAGGTGTTAAATGAAGAAAACACCTGTACATTCACCCATCGATTTTACCAATTTTGTATTTCTAATTTACAAAATTGTATTAACTTGTTTTTAAGTCCTCAATAAATCTGATTTGTTGCTGAGTTAAGTGAGCCAAACATTAGTGGGTAAAACAGCCTGATTAAAATAAAAAGTAATTATCTCTTGTTTTATATTATTAATTAGCAAGTCTAGAGATTAATGTCTATCTCATTACTTTTGGTGATTAAATATGCCAAATTATCAGGTTGATTAATTACTCCTCCAGTCCTTAATATAGGACCTAATTATTGAGTTGATTTTGGTCCTAAATATAAGACCCATTTCTCATATTGATCAATTTTCTCTAAATTATTCTTATAGATACTCCCTCAACCATAATCAAGTAGAAGAGGAAGAGGAGATATTAAAAAAGATAATTATGGTATTTTAGGAAAAACATGTCACATTTCTTATAATTAACTAACTTATCTAACTTCCTTAATCTAATCAAATTAGTTAAATGGGTCTTATATTAAAGACCAGAAGAGTACAATTTAAATTTCACTTAATGTGAGAATTCATGTACAATGTAATTAAAACAAATGAATTTTTATATAGAAATTTTAGGCAGTAGCTCTAACTCAACTCAAATCAAGGGCAGGACAGGACGTTTTGTTCAACTCTTTCTAAGTATTACTATATTGGGCAGGTGAACCTATAACAAATCCTTAAGTGTTTATCTAGGCACTTCAAAATCTAAAATACCTCCTGAAACATCACGAAAGGGAATCAAACCCCCATCCCTTTTTGATAAGCAAGTGCAGTTCTTACCATTGAAATTACGAGCGCGGGTGGGTAGGTGTGAACAAGTTTGCATGGCACTATTAATTGCCTATGCAACGACCTTCATATTCAATTGAAGACTTTGGATGACAATGCTTTATTAAAAGACGACTTAAACTGTTGACTTAAATAATTAATGCATAAAATATGAATAAATCATTATCTGGTAATAATAATAATATGATACTAAGACATTTAATTTAGTTTTAAATATAAGATTTAAATTTAATTTTTCTCTCATATTTATTTATATTTTTTCAAGATAGTCCTTAGCTTATAGTGCACATATTAAAAGTTTCATAAAATAGTAGTTCTAGCTAATGCATATGATTAGTAAGGGTATTTTTAGAAATAAAATATCTATTTATTACAAATAACTAACAAATTAATTTTTTTATTTATTTAAATTAGTCAATTAACTCTTATATTAAGTGCCTGATATAAAGCTTCAGATAAAATATTGTTTCCAGTGCCTTCTCAACCTTAAGTGCCTAATAAAAAAATATCTATTTACTACAAATAACTAATTAACTAATTTTATTTATTTATTTAAATTAGTTAATTAATTCTTATATTAAGTGCTTGATATAAAGCTTGGGATAAAATATTGTTTCCAGCGCCTACTCGACCTTAGAGATGATGCAAACCGGGTAAATATATAAGAAATGCACTTGAAACAGTTGAACCACTCCACAAAAATTTGCTTTTTCCAAAGAACCCAAGTTGAGTTTGACCAAAAACAAAAATAAAGAACCCAAGTTGGACCCGAGAGTTGGTTGTGATATTACTCGGCTTGAACTTGCTTTTAAAATTGACCGATTACCAAAAGGGATTGATAATATTAAAATAATAAAAGTATCTTGTAAGAGATTTAATTATCATAGTCAATAATCAAATATGATTTTTATTAATTTTTTATCATAAACATATGAATAAAAATAAATAAAATAAAGAGTCACTCAGAAGGCATTAAAATCCGTAAACAATTAAAAATATTTTTTATGGGTAATTAAAAGTTTTGATTAATTGGGCTTCAAAACCTCATTAAGATCAGGCAGGCTTCATTTGTCGCCTGGGAAATGCTTGCCAGTGCCTACGAATTTTTGTCTCAACTCGTGAAATGAGACTTAAGTTTTCCTAATCGGGTCTATCTTCATTTCATTGAGAATAATATTACACGTATTTATATCTTAAATATATCACTACCTTTGTTAATTATTAACAAGCCGTTGCCCAAAAACAATTTTATCTCAACTGTTGAGTACAACTGTATTACAAGAATATAATATATGGAATGCGAATGATTTTTTTTTTTTGCTTTAATAATTGAAACTTAAGAAATTACTTGCTGTAAATTTTAATATTTTCAATTAATGATTAGCATAATTTACATATCTATTTTAGTTTCAATTGGCATGGGCTTAGGGAGAGGACATATCTAAATCCATTGTTGATTTCATAAGGGTATAAGATGTTCACTATTTTAATTAATACTCTTTTCATCCCTTATTATAAGAAACGACTATCAAAATTACAGGGTTCAAAATATCAGTTAAATTTTTTTAAAAGCAATAAATATGTAAGATATATACATTTTTTTTTTCTAACTATCCTTGTTTATAAATAGAGTACATAAGAGGTAATAAATTACAGAAGAATAATAAGTGACATATAGTTAAGGGTAAAGGTGCATTTAACACCCTTATCTTTTATATAGTGCTTCCAATACCTTGGTCTTACTCTCGTAACACCTTGATGTTATTGGGTGCTGGATACACAAAAAAAATAAGAGTTGGGTGTTGGATGCACCATACAAAAAGATCAAAGTGTTGGATACATCTTTACTTTATAGTTAATATGAGTAAAAAGGAAAGACTAGTCTAAAATTTAGACAAAAATGATTTATTTCTTATATTTAGAGACACCATATTGGAAAGATTGTTTCTTGTAAAAAAAGAGAGGGACAAATCATATGTGAATACAGATATAATACCTCCGATTTTAATTATAAGAACTTGTTGTAGACTATAAACGAGGTGTTATAGTTAAGATCAGGTAGTAGTTCACTTGAAAGTTCTAGAAGCTAGTAATAAAGGATTGAAAAGAATAACCCAAACAAAAGATTTTTCAAACTCACACCGAAATATTATATTGCAGAGATCAAAACTCCTACTACAATTATTGATCGATCTTGGTGAGAAAAAAATTAGAATCACATCCGTATTATTATTAGTACAACAGCAGGTCAATACTTTGGAGAATCATCTACCGTTGACTTGACCCTTAGCAGTGTCCTTCGATTCCTTCATTGTTGTTGAGTTCTGTAAAACATTCTATTTTTAACCCCTCAGAGCATGCATTTGGAAGTGTTATGGTTCAAGCGATTCACAAAACAAGCTCGTAAATTGAACTTTGTAATTGGTTCTCGGGTTACTGTTTACTAGTTAAATTTCAGATTTTCAGTCCAACTTTAAGCAATCATAACTCTTAGCACACACATTTGTTTTAAGTGATCTACCACTTATCTTAAAGCTCAGGAGGTATACTTTAATCATGCCAAATTTCATGGGTAGAGTCAGTCATTTGCCATACTTCTACTCTGTTACTATTTTGTTGCTCAATTGGGGATAGCTTATCTTCTAACTTGCACTAACAATTCATGATTAAGACTTTCCATACATAATGCCATTCCATTCATACAATAACCATTCACATACATTATCATAGCTAATTACTTAAGCCAACATCATCATTTTTCATCATATACCATCAATGGCACATTTACAACATATTTTAGTATATACAGTATACAACATAATGTAATACATTTATTAAATTCTTTTCCTCTCTTTCTTGCTCCACTTCCTGATTTTTTCCTCCTATCCTTTTGCACCTAGTATAGTTGGTTAAAGGAGGGTGAGATTTGGGAGAATCTCAGTAGCAAACATTACCATTTATGCATGCAAAATGAATGTAAATGTATGACATGCTTTTGTGCACATAACTTTATTATTCATGCATAGTGAAATGCCATGGAAAGTAAGCCAATTCATTCATATTCACATAATATAATGCCAAGGCATGTTTAACTAAACATAGCAATCATAATTCAGCAGCATAGCTTAATCACATCATGGCATTCATAGCACATACACACATACACATCGAGCACACAAGAAAGGTAAGTTCACTACCTTATATCTTTAAGCTTTCTTATTGTTCCTTTTTGCTTCCAACTATTAAGGTTGCTCGCTCAACCTTTGCCATCCATTTTTCTTGATATTTCATGGCCCTAAATACATCATCACATCATTTCCATTTGTTTATTAAAACCATGGTAATCAACAACATCAATACTTTGTTTTCTTTGAGTTATATTGGCTTCTAACTTTTGAGCTTGATTTCTAACCTTTTCAAAATTAACTCCACATACTATTTCCACATAATTTTCTATGTAGAATCCATTTCCAAGTTCAAAATAATCAAAATCAAACTCCTTCTTACTCAACTTGATCTGGCCGAATATAGGGTCTTAGGGCTCAACATTCCACTTTTAATTCTAATGCTTCCAACTTGTTTTCTCACTTTTACCCTGCATAATTTTTCATTTTAAATGCATTAGAAGTATCAAAATCATCAAAATCCAATCCTAACTCCAAGAACCAGCCCTGGCCGAAATATTACTCAAGTTACATAATTAAGAAATTCAACCAATTTTAACGTAAAACCACTTGATTCTTGTTCCTTTCAAGCCTTTAAACATTATTCTAATATCAATTTCATCTTCTCCTATTCTTAAGAATTTCGTGCAACATGTCCCCCTAGAGTTTCAAGTTCCCAAAGATCATTAAAATCCATAATCAAACAATAACAAGGGTAGTGAAAACTACATCAAAAACCATGAACATACCTTGTTTTAGAGCTTGATTTTGCATGGGACCACTTGGCCTTTTTTTCCCCCTCTTCTTTCTCTCTCTAGAAACCATTTTGCTAGAGCTTTCCCAAGGTTTCCATGGCTTAGGACAAAATGAGAGGGAGGGCGGTATTTATAGAAAACAAGACTGAATCTGGACTGTTGATCTTAAAAATATGTGGCTTGATTTGGACTGTCCATTTTCTCTTTTAATCTTATGGTGACAAGTGTCCTATGATATCGTGATGACATCATGCTTATATCATCAAGCCATATGTCCCTAATCCAACCTTAGTCTTGTCTTGTATCCGGCCATACACGTGTCTTGCATCCGGCCGTACACGTGTCATCTATTTTTTTCCCATCTGACCTTACACTTGTCTCTTCCACATCCCTTTATCATTGTGGCATTAAAATAGGAAGGAAATTAGTATAAAATTCGTGCAAAATACAACCCTTAGGTATTCCTCCACCTATCTTGCCATTTTGCACCGCAAATGGTACTTTTTCAAGTCCTGACTTTCCTAGGACCACTGGGACATGTTATGGTACTATTTTTTCACCTCAAATAAATTCACATGGCATTATATAACATGCCCAAAGAGAAAGTGATGTTCTTTCCTTGTTCTTTCATTAAAATAATTAAAATAATTAATAATATATATTTCAGATTGATCTTCTCCAAATTCTTTCTACGGTCCACAACTCCGAGAATCTATATCCGAGTACCAATACTATCTATTCATCACAGGAAATTCTTCTAACTTTTCTTAAGTCAAAAATCAACCTCTAGACATTTGACTTTGACTTTCTCTGGATAGTGTATAAATAGGCTTTAAATTCAATTAAAGCCAACCTCTTCGTTTTCTGGGAACGGAATTATTTTTAAAACCTATGATAATTCCTCCAGTATCTTCCCCCATTTTCTTCCAATTATCTGAGACCTTCCTATATCTTAAATAATTCATTTTCAATAATATTCAAAATCAGTCAAAACCCTTGGAATTCCACAAATTCCTTCTAAGGGTATTTTCATCATTTTTAGCCTCATACAGGCCTTTGAACCTTATTCCTATTTTTCTAAAAATTTTTGAAGTTTTGCCTTTACCAGCCCAAAACTTTACAAAATTATAATTTTACCTCTAGTTTGGCTTAACCTCAAAATTCACTTCATTCAGGCCTCCAACATAATTTTTGGCCTACATTTATCTCTATTTCTCATTCTTGGGTTTCGAGACTTCTTCTAAGCCTCTATCTTCCTCTTTTTTCAGTCCCACAAAACTTTCCCTTTACGATTTAGTCCTTGGGAATCCTATTGTCCTTCTAGGGAATTTCTGGGATCTCTGTAAAAAAAAATCTAGTAGCCCGGCCATCTTAGACTAATTATGGTACTTCTAGACCTAAAATTTGGGATGTGACACTCTGTTCATAAGCTTTGTCGGAAAAGCTCTCATGGCGGGGAAGTAATTTTGAGGAGGTGGTTCTCTTGTGGGGCCTGGTCTTCCACCGCGAACTCTGATAAAAAGAGAAAGAAGAGAATGAGAAAAGCTATAGCCAGTTAGATTCTGATAAGGGAAATTAAATGATAAGATGAAGAAGAAAGAGAGAGAATAATGAAACAGAAAGATAATGAAAAGTATGCTGACTGGATCAAGGATTGTTCTGAGCGTGGAATGAAGTCCAGGACTCGAATAAGATTTTCCTGCGAAAAATTTCCCAGTAAACGGCGAGACAAGGCGACGAAGAAGATGAACAGATTTGTGTCTCTGACTTGCTCACAAGTAGGCGAAGGAGATTTAATGATTTATTCCGAGAAGTGATGAGTGATCAAATGAATTTATGGTACAGATGGGAATAGTCCCTCTCGTATTATTAAATGCTTGGGTCCACAAAATATAATTATTTATCACCTTCAACTTGCCCAGAGCCCCCCCCCCCAAAAAAAAATCTATCTACATCTACGTATTAGTTAGTACGTAGTACTCATCTATCTATAATTCTAATATAATCAAAATTCAAACAACGAGGATTACAGGTCTTTGTTGACTTTTGTCTTTACGTGTCATTGACTGAGTCAAATCATGACCACCGCGAGTATTAAATGAAGAAAACATCTGTACATTCAACTCAAAAATTTAATCATATTGTTCGGTAAGTCATTTTAACACTTTTTTTTTAAAACTCATTTGCAAGCATTATCGTTGAGGCCCACAGATTAAATTTGGTTACAATTAAGTATGGGCTTCAATTTATACTCCTCTTGAAGTATAGTTCTTCACAATAAAGATATTAAGATTTCAACTTGAAATCACGTTTAAAATTATTTCTAAGTACATTTTATGTAAGTCAAGACAACTCTTTTACATACTTATATTATATTTTATAAATTATGATTGAAAACTGATTATGAGACATTCCGAACAGACAATAAAATAGGGATGTGATGCATGTGATTTATAAATAATTTTCTTAAAAAAATTTCTGACTTATAAATAATAGTAATATATAAAAAAGAATATTGAGACTGAAAGATATCTATGCACCTCGTTACAGCATGAATCAAATTTTATGCTCACTAAAAAGGATTTCAGCTGAAAGTGGAAACCAAAACATAAGGGTCAAAAAGTTTAAATTGGAAATATCCCAAGGATGAGCTGTGGACATCGAAGGTTGACCTTCCTATGATAGTGTTAGTGGAAAGGAAGACTTTGACGGTTGACTCAAGCAATCATCAAGGTTTTTCGTTTTGCTTCCCCCGTTTTTTATTTTGGGCCAGCCACTTATTCATATGTGGAGAATTGTTGGTTGGTGGAGAAAACACTCACATCAAAGTTTGTTGCTTGGTCCCATTCAATAGCGATGTGTGAAAACCTGGAAGGAAATAAACCAGAATGGTGGTAGTTTATGAAATGGAGACACGGCATTAACTCATTTAGGACACAATATTATAATTTTAGTTTATTTATATAAAATTTTTTATCATCATGTAAAAAGTGAAATTTAAATGAGAATCTATTTCTTCATCATTATGCCATAAAATGAATGGGAAAAGTCAATTAGAGTGTTTATGTATGCATATCAAACACTTTTTTTTTTTTAATCCAATTCGACCTAAAATTGCCTCATCAATGGGTTTCTTGTCTAACATTAAGATCTTGCGTGTCAATAACAATAACTTATTTGGAAAGATACCTCTATCTATTAGTGAAAATTTGTCAAAACCTTTGCAACAATTCTCAAAAATATTTTTGAAATGAGGATGTTTCACCAAGTTTTTAAATATATGTTGTAATTTTACACAAGCCTTTAAAAGTTTGTTTCTGTTTTAAAAAAGTAAAATGCCCAAGTTGTGGCCCATTGGTGCTAGGGCCATTAAAAACGGTCCAACTTGGTCCAATATTGTTCGGTTGGTTGAGCATCAAGTTGGCCATATCTACTATTGAGTTTGTCCAAGCCGAATTGGCCAGCCTCAGTCTTATTAATCATGAATATCAATATATTAATCCGTTACCAATCCATATAATAATATATGGTAATATAAAATATAATGTTTGTTTTGTAATTACATATCATACTCTCAAGTCATAAATAATACATCTTATTTTATATATTTTATGTAGTGCACGTAAATGTGCCCTAAATTTTGTTTATAAACAATTTTATGGAGACTTATATTAAGTGTATAGTTCATTTCAAGTATCCAAATTGCAACTTTCTCTGAATATTTCATTGAGTTTTATGCAAAGTTTCTTTATTTTTTTCCCCTACATATTTCTTCAGATATTTCAATACTTGAATATTTAAAAACATCATCATAGTTTATGAGGACATTATTTGTTATTTATCTCTTGCATATTTGGTTTTTAACATATTTTTAAAATATACGTTTAATTTATTTCAAGAAAATAGCATATTTTACTTTGGTCTAATATTAATTCTTTGTACTCAAAATATTAAACTAATAAAGAGATCTTAATCTATAAATATTTTCAAAACACACCACAAAAAAACATGCTTTTAGCGACGGAATTTAGTGACGGAATTTTTTATTTAGTGACAGAATTAACGATGGATTAGCAACGAAAATGTTTTGGCAATGGAATTAGCAACGGAATTTGTTCCGTCGCTAATTCCTTTGTCGCTAATTTCCGTGGCTAATTACCGACATAAATTTTCCGTCGATAATCCGTTGCAATTCTTAACTGAAATTTTGCGACGGAAAAATTCCGTCGCTAACCCTATTTTTTAAAAAATAAAATAAAATGTCACATGGCACCTCTATCAATTGTCATGTCATCATCGGAAACCACCTCCACGTGTCCTGCCACCTCACCTCTGCCTGCGACGTGTGCGCCACATGTCGCCACCACATAATTCCCTCCTCAAAGTGACTTCTTCATGGCTTGAACCTAGGACCTCCTCTGTGCGCACGTACGACTTTACCAATTGAGTTGCAATGAACCTGTTGACTTATTATGTAAAATTAAATATATATATAATATTATTTTACACAAACAATTATATATACACATATATTATTAAAAACTAAAAATATACTATATGATAATTTTAATCATAACTATTTTAATAAAAAATAATTTTTAAATATTTTTTTTACTATTTTTTATAATTTTTATTTTTTAAAAATATTTTTAATATAATTTTAATTTCTAACGACACTAATTTTGAATTTTAAATCATAAATAATTTTTTATAAATATTTTTTTTAATTTTTTTTAATTAACATTGATAAGATATACAATTTAATTATATATGTATTATATTACATTATATTATATTATGTACATGTGTTTTATATATTTGAAGAAAATCATTTACAATTAGTCAAAAAATCTTGTTATTCAAAAAATAACTACTATAATAAAATCTAATAAATTATTCTATATAAAAAATTAAATGATTTAAATAGATTATGATAAACAGTATTCTCTTACTTGTATATATATTCTATGTAATTTATTTTCTTAAAATTTGCGACGGAAACAAATTTCGTCGCTAATTTCTGACAGAATTGCGATGGAAATTCTGACAGAAAAATTCCATCGCTAATATTAGCGACAGAAAAATTCTGTTGCTAATTCTGTCACTAAATATTTATTGACGGATTTTCTGACGGATTAGCGACGGAATTTGGTGATCGACAGAAATTTCATCGCTAATAAAAATTCCGTCGCTAATTAGTCAAAAAAATTAGCGACGTAATTTGTTTCCGTTGCAAATTTGCGACGGAATTTTTTTCCGTTGCAAATTCTGTCACTAATCAGCTTTTATTTTTTGTAGTGACATAAACTAGCTTCAATAAAATAATAGAAACATGCTAAGGTGTGGGGAGGTGATGACAATATTGTCTTTACACGCACACACATCCTTATACCTTGATTGGTTGCAGGATTGGTTAAAAGGTAATTTTGTCCTGTAAGCATTCATACAGGAACGTACAGCTGGCAACTTGGTTTGAATACTCCTATTATCCATCATGAGAAAACATAACAAGTATGAATTGATTGGCATTTCGCATGAGAAAATCCAATAAAAGCAGTGTGTGTGTATATATATAAAATAAGGTTGTATAATACATTTCGACTATAAAAATAGAGGAGCCAATTAGCATATGCAAATTCTCCTTCACACTTTTTGATTTTCATGTGCATGATTATCACTAATTACTTCAAATAATGTCTGCTCCTTTATGAAAGATTGTAGTTTCATGCGGATTTCCAACCTAGTCGGAATCCTTAAGAAGCATGCTACATGAAGAGAAATATTTACTTGGAAGGGAAATAAAGGAGTCAGTTGATGGACCATCCATTGCTTCAACTCTTTGCTCCACAATTTCATGTGAGAATGAAGAAGAAGCTAGTGTTTGGCTATGACGTGATGATGGACCATTCATTGCTTCAACCTTTTGTTCCATACTTTGGTGTGATTTTGTAGAAAAATTAAAGGTTTGGCTATTGCTATCTTAAGATGATTGTATTCCAAAGGCCTTGAATCTCACATCCTGGTCATTCTCTCGATGTTTGATTGTTAGGGCTTGGATTGGCAACTTTCCTTCAAGCATGCTAACAGCAGAGGACATGGATGGCCTCAGAGTTGGAGATGGGCTAGTGCATATGAGTGCCAACTCCAGCATTTTCATGGCTTCTTGTGAGGAATAGCTTGAACCAAGATTTGAATCCACTAGTTCAAGAAGGTTTCCTTGCTTTTGGAGAACATAGGCCTTTGATTACATGAAACCATGGAATCATTATAAATTCAATCAAACCATTCATTTATGAAGAAGAACAGTGAACATCACTATGTTGATAAGCACAACTAACCCAATCAAGAAGATAAACAAACTCTTCTTTTGGCATGTAACTTGTGTTGCCTTTTCCACTGACAATTTCTAAAATAACAACTCCGAAACTATAAACATCTGCTTTGTCAGTCAAGTATCCTCGCATTGCATATTCAGGCGCCATATAACCACTAGTAAGGGAGATCATGTAATGTTAGTAGTTAAGTCACAAAATAGGGAAAATGCACAAAAGTTATAAGAAGGAAAAACCTATTAATGTTATACCAAATTTGAAATTTGATATAGTGAAAATATGTAGTAGAGTACTGACATTGTTCCGGCTATTCTTGTGCTTATATGAGTATTCTCATCTTCATCAAGTTTGGCTAATCCGAAATCTGAAATCTTGGCATTCAAATCTTTATCAAGTAAGACATTTGTTGCCTTAATATCCCTGTGCACAATTTTCAACCTTGATTCCTCATGAAGATAAGCTAATCCTCTTGCTATTCCTATGCATATCTTCATTCTTGTGGGCCAGTCCAAATGCATCTTTTGTCCTTGGCCACCTAACATTAATATCAATATTATCTTAATCAATAACATATTACTATCAAGTCATTCAATAAAAATTAATTAAATATTTGTAGAAGTTGTTTTAAATGAGTAAATTTATTTGAATCGAAAAAAAAAAGCCTAAAATACAACATCTAAATTTTGTCTTTTAAAAAATAAAGATATAAGTAAAAGTTCCTGACAAATAATATAAACATGATTTTACATTTTTTGTCACAGCAATTTAATACTGTAACACACACAATAAGAATATGTATATCAAAACAATTTTATTTGTTTACACTCAATCAATTTTATCCTTTTCCTATAATACTACATATATGGTAATTTTTAATTGTAAACAAAATCAAGTTCTTACCAAAAAGAGCACTAGCAAGACTATTGTTCTCCATGTACTCATATATCAACAACAATTGGTTTCCTTCAACACAACATCCATAAAGCTTTACAAGGTTTGGGTGTTGCAAAGCAAATATCATTCCAATTTCATTAACAAATTCACGATTCCCTTGCTTTGATTTAGAGGAAAGCTTTTTCACAGCTATTGCAATACCATTTGAAAGTATACCCTGCAATTCAATCAATTATCTAGTCTCAGTTTTCATAATCTTTCTTAGATCAATAAATGCTAAAGATTTAATCTCTTTATAAGTTTGTTCGGTATGCTATTTGATCTTGATTAAATATAAATATGATACATTAAAAATCACCTTGTACACCGGTCCAAAACCTCCTTCGCCAATCTTATTTTCTGGGGCGAAGTTATTAGTTGCATCATTGATTTGTTTTAAAGAGAAATAACTTGTTTTTAAATCCAAAAGTTCTGCATAAAAAAAAAAGTTATATAAATAAAAGGAAAATACATAGGAAATAATAAATAATTACAAATATGCAAAAATGACTATTTATCCATTTGATTTGATTGGTATGTTAGCGTTTATGCATATAAAAATCATGTTTTTTTTAATTGTATCTTACCAAAGTATCGATAGATGTACTAGTTTTATATTTTGTTGGATTTTCATCTTACGTTTGTGTTTTGAATCTTTGCCACCTAGAAAACCCATCTTTTGAAGGATGAATACTATTAGAATGAGGAATACACATGATCCAACCACAATTCCAGCAATAGCTCCAGTAGAAAGCCTTTCTGAAGGAATTTTGAAGTCTACATGACAAAGTAATAATACTTACGGTTCATATCAAAGCCAAAATCATTATCACTTAACTTAAGCTAGAAGGAGAGTGAAACAATAAATATATGAGATGATACTTACTTGGGGTGACTGAAATAGCAGATATAAGAGGTCCAAATGCACCATAATCGGGAACAGAGCTAGTTCCTTTCTGTCTATAATATAAATGAATCCCCAAGGTGTTATTAGTGACATCAATGTTAAATTCCTTAACTATGCCATTACCTACGCCATTAGCTTCCTTCATAATGTTGAAATCACTCAAATATTGCTTACTCTGTCAATATATACATCCATAAGTTTCAATCTTTGTGAACTTTTGTTAACGTACATAGCAACAATAATTGAAAGCATACTGAATCATTCTATATAGCACTAATCCTTTAAGAGTTAGTTTGTGAAAGATAGAGATATTAACTAGATTCACTTAACATTGAAGTCTCACCATAAACATGTCTCGTCTTTATAATTACCCATTTAGCTAGCCACCCATTGCAGAGATAGATAAACATAGTGGTGAGCTGACTTGATAGTTGACAAATCCCACAATATTTATTTCTCTTCAACTCCATGGATGCATGGCTAAAGAGAGTCTTATTTTCTTGCTCTTCATTGAATTCTCTAGTCACTAGAAAAGAAAAATTTAGATTCACCAAAATAAGACTCACTTGAATTGAAACATCAAATATGCGGCTTCCTAGGCTGCTGAAATTTTGGTCATGAGAGAGCATAATCTCAGCAAAGTGTAATTTGACGTTGTAATTTCCATTAATCATACAGAGGCCATAGTACTTAAGAGACAAAGGGGATAAACGAGCTGTTTGGTAGAATCCTGGACCGGTAATGTTGAGAGAATATCTATTTTTTGCCATGTAATAATTATCATATCTTCTGAAGTATACTACTCCTGTGCTGCTATAAGCCCATTTCTCATCATCACTAGCAAAAAAGTATGAGATACTCCCAGGATTTGTGTCGGCTTCGTATTTATTTCCGTCATATTCAATTTCTGGTCCTCCACAATTTATGAACAATGAATGATCTGCATATGTATGTTATGACTGCCTCATCAAAAATCACATCTATATATAGGAAAACCCAAATTACTATCACTATCAAATTCATTAAATCATGTAGGGCAGTGATGGGTTTTTTAAGAGGGTTAATTTATTTATTTTTGAATATAAAATACAATTAAAAATGATAATGTCATGGGAAAGTCTCAAACATGCAAGAAAACATTCATATACAAAGTTTAAACACTCACACTTGGGTTTTCCTCCACAAGGAAGGCCCCTTTTCAGGCAAGTACTTCTGCAAGATGAATAAAAGTTACAAGAAATGGATAAAATGGGTGTAGAATGATTGCAATAGGACCGCCATGAGCATAATCTTACGTGGTGTTTGCTGAAGATGATAGGCTCGAAGCCAAGTTTCTGTGTAAACCAAAAAAATGGCTTATAGTTGCTGCATATAATACCTTTAAGAAAAAGAAAAATAGTTTTCTTTTTTGTGGGGGCAACTTACATATTATTGTACTGACAATTAGGTGTTGAAGTCTCGGAAAAATTGTTGTAAGATAGATCACTGAAAGAAAAAGTAGTATGAAATTACACATGTAAGTTTTTCCCCTGTTCTATAATTTTCGTATTAAAGTTTAGATTGGTTGATTATATGGATAAAGCAATAAAAAGGGGCTAGGGAAAGAAGTATTTGAATTTAAGAAAATATGCTTGAATGGACTTTTGGACGTCTTGAATTATCAAGAAATTTTAATCAAAATAGTGTTGTGTATTGTCCAGACAAAAATTTTAAATTCCAACAACTTAATTTTTTTAATTATAAAATTTTCAAGTTTTAAATAAAAAATGAACATTATGCAAAATGGATTATAGTCACAAATGATGACAGATTTAAGTGACGTTAAATTTTTTTTTATGATTTAATGTAATTAATTTTAAATAATCGTATTGAACAATAATAATAAGAAAGAAAATTAAAATAAAAAACATTATACTAACAAATAATCAAATTTGTTTTGCACTATCCATTCAGGAATTTTTCCACTCAGACAATTTTCAGTTAGAAACCTGCATGCATGATTAACAAGATCAATTAAAATAGAGCAATTAAGTTCCAAGAAATTAAGTTATATACTTATGCAGAATGCTCCCTTACATGTACGTTAGGTTGGTCAAATCATTTATATTGTTTGGGATTTTACCGGTCAACTTGTTGAAGCTCAAATCTCTACAATTAATACACGTGACATAAGTATTGCTTCTTAAAAATAATTGAAGGATAAAGAGAAAATAAGAGTATTAGTAGTCAACAATATAAGTAACTAGAGTAAGCTATTATCTCTAAATTAGGAATTAAGTTGTCAATATTATAAAATCTAACATGCTAGTCTTTTGGAATTGTATTTTCTATTCAAAGTAGTTAGGCTCGTAGCATTGCTTTCATTGAGAAAGCCATATTTATGGAAAAAAATGCTATCCATGGAGAATTCTGACCGAGAAGAGTCCTGGTGAAGTGTTATGACGTGGAGCTATTGAAAATGTCAACTCTTGAATAGGGCTGCCTTGCTATCTCACATCGAGGAGTAGTCTCACAAGAAAAGTATATGATCATAAGTACGAAGAGTTTTTCCACCCAATAGCTTAATCTTTTGGGATTGACCTTCCCCAGGTGCTTTTAAATTGAAAATATTCTTTAGAGAATTCAGGATTGTTAATACATGATAAAGAAGCAACTTACAGAGTAGATAAGGCTTCCATTTTACCAATGTAATTTGGAATGAAATCATGGATGGAGCAATTTCTCAACACCCTGAGAGTAAAGCAAGAGTATGAAAAACAATATAAACTTCACTGAAAGTAGCTCATTTGCTATAAACAGATTTTCACCTCATTGTTAAACTCTCAACTTACAGGAATTGCAAGGATGTCAAATTCTCCAAATTAGGAAATCTCATGGTCTCTGGTCCATACAAATCAGATATCATCCTGAATTAGAAATAAAAAGGCATAATTAATGGCAGGAAAAATGTTCTTCTGTTGTTGAAATTAATTTCATAGCCATTAACATTACAAATGAATAAATACTCACAACAAAGTCAAATTTTTTAGTTGAGATATAGTTGTAGGAATAGGGCCTTCTAAAGACGTTCCTTGTAAATACCTGCACAGAAAAATATTTAGAAAATAAAAAGGAAACACTCCAAAAAGCATTTGTCCATGTAACCCTTTTATTTGTTGGGATTAAATGAATTGTGAGAATTAAAATTATTTCATTAGTTTGTTTACTAACTTGATCTATATATATATATATATATATATAACATAGTCCCCAGTTCAATTTTATATCTTATTTTCATTTCATTAATCGCTCCCACTCAGATATGTTTATTTCACTCCCACTACGGACTATTGAGCATTTAACAAGTTCAATGCTTCTATAGGTAAAAATTGTATTATTCTGTGATAGAGAATCACATGAAATTAAATATCACACTAGAAAAAATAAATTATGTGAGTTTTATATATACCACGTTTACTAGCTTTTTCTCATCTGACAGTATGACGCGAATTTTTCATAAATAATTATTGATCAAATTCGATTGAAGCAGTATCTTCTTCAAAAGGCATTGGCCAAAAAAAAAAATCCTTCAAAACGAAAGCATCATAATAGAGTAAATTAGACTCACAATTTTCGAAGCTGCGTCCAATTCCCCATAAAATTGGGTAATTTTCCTCTTATATTGTTCCCATCTAATGAACTACAAAAATGCTAGGAAAAATTTTAGAATTTAAAAGAGACTAACACAACATCAAACTCTTTTCCGGATGTATAAAACACACACAACATCAAACTGAAAAAGATTATACCACTCACATAATTTCCAATGCTTTCAGATTACAAAAATTTTCTGGTATTATCCCAGACAAATTATTCCCAGAAAGAAGCCTGCATGCAGATAGAAAACGCATTCAAAAGAAATATGAAACTCATCCATAACAAGACCATGTAGTAGTCACAATGCAACTAAGCTAAAGAAAATCACTTCTACATAAAGTAATATTCTTACAATACAAGTAACAGCTTTAATTTTCCGAGACTAGAAGGAAGAATGCCTTCTAACAGATTATCTTTCAGATGTCTACAAAAAGCAGCAAAACCATATATAACCATTTCTCAATACAACAAATTTCAAAAACTGTGTGTGAATTGCACTTACAGCTCTTCCAAAGTTGTAATTTCACCAATCTCTTCTGGAATTGAACCCTTGATTGGGTTACCCGAAAGGTGTCTAAAGCATTAGTTTAAAAAACGAATAATGCATTAGATAGGGAAAAGAGACTCTACTGCGAAGGAAAGGAAAGTCAAACTCCTAGCGCTAAGCCTAGAAAGCTCTCAGGCCCGCAATAGACTCTAATGTGGTCAAATAGTTCAAACTTGTATGCATAAAAATAACTATATTCACAACTTTTTGATCACTTACAATGTAATAAGGGGGAGACTGGCAAAGCTCTTCGGAATTGAACCATTTAGATAATTGCGAGATAAAATACTGTGACATATAAAAGTCACATTTCAGATCACAAATCCCCAAATTTCAATCAAGCACACACATACCTAAGTTAATATAGACAAATAATAGAACTAACAAATTTTTATTACTTACAGTCGTTGTAGATAGGTAAGGTACCCAAATTCACTAGGTAAAAATCCAGATAAATCATGAAACAAAAATCAGTTTTTTTTTTCAAAAAAAAAGTCATTTATCTTAAAGCAGTAATGAACAAATGAATAAAACTAAATCACTACAGTTCTCAACCATTGGAAGTAAGAAATTACAGACAGGGGTTAATTAAGAAACCTTCATCTTCTGCTATGAGTTGAGCATTAATGGATCCATAGTCTGTGAAAGCGTTCAAGGCAAAGCATCCAAATACTAAAAGATAAAAGAGTTCAGAGCTTGGAGTCCCAAACTTCATTTATGTTGATGCAGTTTGGGGAAAATAACTTTGGGCGGGAGCGAAGGAAGAATGAGAAGGAGAAGCAGAATCCGCAGATAATCACAAAACGCAAGAGGAGAAGGATGTTGTTATAGAAATAGGGGGGCGATAAGGAAAGAAAAGCAGGTGGATTTTTAAATGGACTTCTAATGTTATATATCAATTAGGGAAAACCATTTTAGAGGAACCTATATATTTTTTTCAATTTTTAATTTGATACGTATGTATTTTTTTCTCTTAATTAAATTTTTAATTTTTTTTTTGCTATTAACATTGTTATCCTTTGCATAGAGACTAAAAATACTAATAGAACAAAGTTAGAAGAATTAATATTACTAAAAAAATCAAATTAAATTATTTCATTAAAAAAACACATAAGTACTAAATTAAAAATTGAGAGAAAGTATACTAACTTTCAATATGGTTTTCCCTACCAATTAAATCAAACAGAACACGTAATGACGTAAATTGAGAAGATAAAGCCAAATATATAATTTTACCAAAAAGAAATATGCTGATTTATTGGATTCTTTTGTCAATCCTTTAGAAAGCGATAATATGATTTTTAGATGAACGTGGATCTTTAGTATTTTAATTTTATACAAAGTTTTATTTTAAAATATTAATTTTAGAAAATAGATTTTTAGCCCTTTAAGTCTTTAACCCTAATATCACTAATAAAAAAATAATGATATTAAAATTTTAAATATTAATAAAATATGCTTAAATACTAACAAATAAAATTTAATTTTAAAAAATATTAATAATTGACCCAAAAAAACATCATTTAAAATTAATGAGATAATGTGGTATAATTAAGGTTAGAAGACTGAGAGAATATTTTATAAAATTAAGAAACCAAAGTGAATGTTATATAAAATTGGAGGAGAAGGATATACTTTTTGCCTAACATATTTTGAATGCGCCCTATACGTAGCGGTGGGAAATAGACACATTTAAATCTTTTCATTCCCTATAGTAATTAATATTATCAAAGTAACATCGCAAATCATTCATTACTTTTCGTGATCGACGCTTATTCTTTTCGATTAGCCCGCCAATTACGCGCGAGCATTTTCTAAAATAGACTTGTCTAGGTTCATTAGTTTCTAAGTCTTCTTTTGACCAGCCATTATTTTCTAAGTCTACCGTCGAAGTTTACATTTACATGCATGATTCCACCCGTTAACCTGGTTTCAGTCCATTCACTTCCCAAGCGGATTCAGAGTCAAAGAATGTCACCAATCAAATCTGAATAAATCTTTGACGTTTAATCAATCCAGTATATAATGTGTGTGTATGTTGCGCCGCTTGGCAAGGAGAAAGGAAAATTACAATGAAGTTTTAAAAAAAAAACAATATAACTATTAAAAAGTCTCAATGACAAGTTAAAAGTTATAATTTTTGACTCTGATATTTGTCGTTATAAACTGTTAAATTGTTATCCAGATTTTTTTAATAATTAAGCTTTTTTATTAGGATTTTATTACAATTCTGCCTAAGGAAAAAGGGATAAAGGCATTGGAGGACCTATGTTGTTGTAAGGGTGGGCAAGTGGCCGGTCTCGATCGGGGGAAAAATGGTACGTAAATATGACAAAATTATTTTTTTTACTAATTTTAATATATTTAAATTATAAATTAACTTCCATCTTTTACTTTGTGTTGTAAAAAAAATTCTTTATAAAAATTCTTGGCAAATTCCTACAATTTTTATGTAATTCTTGCGCAATTTTCAACTTCTCTATCTTCAATGACATGGCTTTTAGCACTCGCACCGCGTCAAACTAAAATCAACTTTTAAAAAAAAAAATCATTCACCATTAAGTTTTAATTTCCATTCTTATATGTTGTGACTTTAATTTAACTTAAACAATGAAGTCATAGGAAGTAAGTTGAAGCTTACTTTAATTGAATAGCTTTCCATTCTTATACGTGACAAGACTTTGACTCAGACAATGAAGTCCCATGAAGTGAAGCTTACGCTAATTAAATTGAAACATAAATACATCAAATAATCAACGAGATAAATGTATGATAAACTAAGACTTTATAATTTTTTAAAAGGCATAATTAATCTGTAAGTCCTTATAGTTTTAACCAATTTTAAATTAGATCCCTATAGTTTTTTTTTGTTTTTATCAAATCCTTATACTTTTACCTGTTTTTAATTAGGTCCTTTATTTATTTTTCTTTTTATCAAGTCATTATAAGCTTACTTTATTTTTATTTAAATCCCTAAATTTTTTATTCTTTATTTTATAAATTGTAATAATACTATTCTATTAACATAAAATAGTATATATTATTTAATATTAGTTTATAAAAAAATAATATTCTAAAAATCATGAATTATTATAATAATTTTATTTTTTGCCAGCAAGAAAATATTAATTGTTGTAAAAAAATTTCCTGAATTAATTAATTATATTACTTATTTTTATTATATAATTGCTAATTTAATTTCATTATCAATATTTTATATTTCAATATTAATATATTTAATTAAGTTTATATTTAATTCATAACTAAAAATTAAAACTACATGGACCTAATTAAAAATTTAGTGAAATTATAAGGACTTGATAAAAAAAATAAATTGAAGGACCTCATTAAAAACAAGTAAAAATATAAGTACTTGATTAAAAAAAAACTATAGGGACTTAATTCAAAATTGGTTGAAATTACAAGGACTTACAGATTAATTAACCTTTTTTGAAAATTATCATCAACCTTCCTTTTGCTATACATTTTAAAAGAAAGTTTACATAATTTATTCAATAAATTGAATATAAAAAATATATTAGCCAGAATTATTTTCACCTGTTTTTTTAACTGTTAAGTTTTATTCATTAGGGGACGTATCCTGCATTGATGATCCCACTTTGTTGACTAGCCATATAGAGGAAACTAAGCAAATAAAGATAATGGGACAGAAGTCCTATATACAGCTATTACTAGTCAGTGAACACTATGATCTGTGATATGTGAATTTTTACAATGACTTTGAAGTTTAAGAATGTGTCTGTATTATTCATATGCATAATTAACAAATCCGCTCATTAATTAATAAATCATTATCGAACCCTTTAAAAATTACAGCATAAGTGATAAAATAAACTACAAGCATAAATTGATTTTTTGGCGGGGGGGTGCAATGACAAACAGAAAACAAATATCAGCCGACGCGCAAATAACAACAAAATAAAGATGTCAATACATGAATGGGCTTTATATTATTGGAAGCTTCAGCCACGAGGAGGGGACAAATGGGCCTGCAACTATTTTAAATGGCCTTGTATTTGGGCCTAGGAGAAGTGGGGTGGATACTTTGCTCTTGGGGGAAAAAAAAAGAAATTGTGATTAACTTGTAATGCCCTAGTCGTGCTTGAGATTATAATCATATATACAGAACTGTGATATATTATTCGTATTATTATTTTTTTGCCAACTAGTATTCGTATTGTTTTGTCTCCATATATTGTGCGGACTTATACTATGACATAACATTTTTGTTTCGCAGTAGTCAATGATTTGTGTTCATGTGAAAAGCAAATTTCTGTTTGAAGAAAATGGCAGCACAAACACCAAGAAGTCGTGGTGAGTGAAACAAACTTGTGATGTACGTTTTGACTAATTATATATTTCCCTTTTCTTATAGTATTCTCTATATATATATATAAATATATATATATTCTATTCTAATCACAAATATTTACATCACAACTAATTATGACAAGAAGACATGCTTGGTTATATATTTTGCAGGTTTTTGCTATGTATGTTTCAGCAAGTCTTCTCGGCAAATCTTTCAGATTGAACATTGCAAGGGAGGGCAAAGTGAAGCTATTGAAGGCATAGGGGTGTTCATGAAGCTCAATTGCCCGCTATGCCTGCCCAAGCCAGTAAAAAAATGCCCAGCCCGTCCTAAAAAAATGGCCCGAAAGAACTATTGGGCATGTTTGGGCTGAGCAAATTATTGGGCAGGACTAGGTATTGGGCACGGTATGCTGCCCTGCCCATTTGGCCCTGCCCGCAAAAATATATGTAATTTTATTTTTATATATATTTTATTTGCCTTATATTTATTTCCTAAATCAAACGCATTGTTGTATCAATATTCAGTATTCATTATACTTATTTATTTTTGAATGATTTTGAGAGCTAGAAACTAGAAAAACAATTGAGTTTAATAAAATATACTAACATTTTTTTTGTCATAGTCCACTCCTCTTAGTTACTACAAAAAGTAGTTTCATAGTATATTAATCAATAATAACAAAATTAAGGCCAAGTTTCCATTTTAATATAAAGTTACATTAGATTATTTAGATGGACATAAATAATTAGTTAATTAATATAATATATTGACTTGTTGGGCATAGAAGCCCGTCCTACCCAGTCCGTATTTGTCCAATCCAAACTTATTAGGGCTTTTCATGGGCAGGGCTAGGCAACAGGCTGTATTTTCCAGCCCATTCATTCTTCGGGTTGGGTATCGAGTAAGAGTCCTGCCCTGCCCATGTGCAGCCTTATGAAGACATATTACAAGTGGAATGAAGCTTATGAAGTTTGTCGCAATGATTTTAAAACTGGACTGGACCGGACGGTCAGACCAGTCTGGCTCGTGACTGAAGGACTCCTATGCTCATCTTGCATGGTTCACCTGTTCAGTCAGTTTAGTCGTCTTGGGCCGCTTTAAGTCAGCTATTATGCCTGTAGCCGGAGTTCACTCGAAAGTCGGGGCGGTTTTTCAAAAACCGAACGGCCGAATTATAACGCAGACGAAAAATCAAAGTCCATCTCCAAAAAGCCCCCCTTAATCCCCAATCTGTGTCATTGTCTCTTGTTCACTGTTTAGTCTATCCTCTCTTGCTCTAGACATTAAACAGAAAGTGAGAAACTGAGAATTCAGAAGCCCCATTCCCCCAATTTCGACAGTCGCTCTCTCGCTCGACTGTGAATGTGAAGACGCAGTACGCTGCTGTCGAAATTTCAACCTTCCATCAGCACTCATGCAGAAGCAACCCGCCGTCGAAATTACTACCTCATGCTTCAAGCCTTGTCGTGCGACTCCTCCATTGTTCTCTGCTTTCAAGATAACGAGTAATGAGTTTTAGACTTGTAAGTAAGGTGAAGGGTGAACTGTGAATGTGAAGGATTGAGTATTGACGTAGAAAGAGAAAGTTGGTGATATTTTATATATATATTTTGCCTTTGGTGGGATGCACTGAAGTGTGAGCCGAGGGGGACCACCCATTAGCATCTCTACTATTAATCTAAAAAGAAGATCCCCGGTGGTTTGAGGATGAGATACCACCATAGTTATCTTTAATTTCATATTTATTTTTAACCAGCATTTAACTCCCCGTGCGATGGACGGAAAAAATATACTTACCTACAGCATATTCAAACAAAATATGTTGTCATGAAGTTAAATCTCATAAATAAAACAACCTAACCATCAAAATTGATTTAATAAATTTATTATAAGATACGTATTCAATGGTTTTACATCTCTTGTGTGTGGTATTAATACAAAGACATTAAGGATTAACAGTACTTAAATACAAGATTTTGTGAAAAAAAAATTATTATTGATGTTGATAAAAAATATTTTCCATTTAACCCAAAAAATTTGTTTCACAATGACAACAATATAATTAGACATGACTATATTATTGCGCTAGATTTACCTTTTAGTTTCATAATGATGAGAAAAAAAAAAATAGTATTTGTGACAAATTAATGAACGATTGAACTTTATAAGAACTTTTAACAACTAAGAAATAATTAGAATTACAAACAAAGCAACAACGTTTTTCACTCAAAATAAATCTCTTCACTTTGGGATCAAAGGGCACCAAACGTTTGAGTTGTATGTACATTTTTTCAGAATTCTGAAGCATTTTATACTACTGAGTAAGAAGCACAATGTTTCTCTAATTAATGGTAAAGCTACAGAGTTAGATGATATGAGTTATAGTAGCAGATGCTTACCAACTTCCTAATACCATGATTGTCATGTGTATATTACATGCTAGGTAATACCACACACCATGATCTGACATTGTAATCACTACGTGACTACTCTCACGATCGGTAGTAAAGCAATTTTAAACTCTATTTTTTAATTCTTGCTAAATCCTACCCCCAGTACCTACAATTTCAATGTTGAAAATGATTCACCCGAGGGACTCTAACTCTCAACAATGTGTATTTTCTAATGCGCCTTGCATGTATTTAAAAATCACACTAGGGAATATAGAATTCACAGCTATTAAAGAAGATTAACCTGATTGTGAAATCATGAATCCACATACTCCTGTTTGGATATGTCGTTCCCATAACATTATACACACACACCATTAGTATTTTTTTCTTTGTCTAATAATGTTTATATATCTGGGCTAAGTCACATCACTGCACATTAAAAAAAACCAAACAGTAAGTTTTAACGGCAACTAAGGGAACCATATTGGACAAAATATATTTCCTCTATTTCATTAATTGATAAGTTAAATCACAAGCTATAATTGCTCATATACAAATTTATATCTTTAGACGAAGAGCCAAAGATTAAAAAAAAAAATGTATTGTTCATCAATGGTCATAGAACATTTATAACAGAAGTTCTGAAAAAACAATAGATAGGGACAAGACAATTCGGGCCGTCTATGACTGTTAAAATCCATGATGATACAGGGATATTCTTGAAAACCTATCTGCTCCAACTTTCGGCATGTCGTTCTAAATGACCATTGAGGTACCTCAAGACTCCAGATCCAATCCTACTATAGCGCTTCTTGGATCACTACGGAGCCACTTTACTGTCAAATGTCAGAATATGAAGGTTAGGTGACTCCTAGTGCAGTGCCAAAGAAATCTTCTTGAAGTCACAGGGTCATACTTCTACAAACATACACGAGAAAGAATTTTTGGCATATAAACTTATGTCTTCTTTGAAAGACAACATTAAGCCTATTATAAAAATAAAGTAAAAACCACAAGATATATCTTTTTTTAAGGCTTGAAACCACAAAATACATCTACTTGGTTATTAAAAAACCTCAGATTGACATCATACATGTGAGTTCTATCAAGAATCTCAATAAACAACCCAGCCCAATAGCCAAAATTGGCTTAGTTTGAATGTAGTTACTAAATTCCTATTCCTTATTGGGCTATATGCATACCAATACAGAGACAGAGACAGGAAGCATTATAGACCAAAGATTATCTTATTTTCGTTATCACAAGTTGTCTTTTCATCTGTAAGGATTTAACTCTCAAACATATTCTGGATTTTGCAAATATGAGTACAAGCTAGAGAAATTAAAGACCAGGACAAGTCAAGTTTAAGGCACCCCTTTTTCATGGACAAAATTCTTTGTAGGTATTTACTGTAGAGGCTTGGAAAAAAAAGATTGATGCACGCTAACTGGCTAACCACTGAAAAATAATCACCAAATCCTTGATACAACCAAAATTTGGGGATGTTTTGACACATATCTCTGATGAACGCTCCAATTATAAATACTAAAGTAAGAAACTAGATAATAACATAATTAGATATCCGTGCAATAGGAATGCTTGCAGTTTCATCATAAAATATGGAGAAGAAATCACATAAAGCTGTAGTACCATAACGCAACGAAGATTTATATCAGAACTTTATCATTGAAAAAAGGATAAATAGTTAGCAAACACTTCTTTCAAGTCACATTTCACCATAACAGCACCATAATAGCAAATAAATTGTATTTTTTTCTAGTTATATAAAAATATAATTGGGAAAAATATAAAGTCATCCACTTTTCATTTATCTCTGAAGGGAATCAACAAACAAAAAATGATGATTAAAAACAATGAAACAAATTTAAACATCCATGTAGCTAAGTATGACAGGAGATTGAAGCGGAAAAAATATGACAGGAGATTGAAGCGGAAAAAACAACATGCATATAACCAAGTTGATAACTGGAAATTGGGAAAGAAATAGCATTTGACATCAAATTAGATTCAAAAGTATGTTTATCAGAATCAAAATAAAAACTTAAGCTCTAAACAAACAAAAAAAGAATATTACAATCAATTGTGCATTCACTATAGTCAGCTTGCAAAAAGTCTACAAATGTATGATATCCTGTAAAATTTAAAACCACGTCAGTGACATTTGATATGGTGTAAATAGATAACGTTGGAGACATTACCATAAAAAGAAGAAGAAGAAGAAGAAGAAGGTGCTTATGAATCATGCAAGGGTTCTGAAAGAAATACATATAACCGCAACTTGTGGCAATGAATGGACCCCAAGAAGTTTGACCAAAATTTATTCCCCCATAATACTGGAAGAAACAAAACAAATGAACTTAGTAAGTTTAGGGAAAACAAAATATTTAACTTAGTATTTCAATATAATCTGAAGTTCATATAATAGTTCACCATTTGCATAATTTCAAAATTCTAGACAACTGTTAATTGAAACATTGACAATAGAACAATATAACTGATTTTATCAAATATCAAATAGTATAACTAAACCTCTTTACTTCATCACCCAAACTGAATTTTTTTTCCACAATTGCAGTGAACAAATAATGATCACTGTTACCCCATTTTGTCTGCAAAAATTCTACGGCACAATGTTCCCTTCCATGGCATCTTCTTCATTGGCATGCCATCACCATCACCAAGTCAGCCAACACAGGATAATGAGATATGCCAAAACAAAAGGCAAAATCAAAAGTATGAGCAAAGAATCAAACCCAATAAAAAAAATCTTGTATGAAAAAATTAAAAGGGAAAGCAGGAAAAAGGACTAGAAAAAAGAGGAAAGCAAAGCAAATCAAGAAAGTAAAGAGGATGTAGGAAGGAAGAGGATAAGCCGCTAAAAAATCCATCAGAGAGAATGCCATAGGATTGGACGAACAAAAAGTTGTTTGGAGCCCTTGATTTTGAACTTGAAGAAAGAAGGACGTAAATATTGACCCTGGAAATGGAGTTGAAGAGATTTGACAGACCAAAAAAAAAGAAGAAACAATTAAATAGAATGAGGGAGGAAGAAATACATACCAAATGATGAAGATGAATGTTGTTGGTGTAATATGGAAGAGGCACTTGTTGCAATTTGAAATGGAAGGGACATCATGAACAAGGTGGGGAAGGAAGATTTGCTCATCCATGTATTCCCAGTTCTGCCTCTTCTCTCCCGTTCAAAGCACCTTTGGAAAGAAAGAGTAACCACTTTATATGTTAGGAAGAAAAAAGTCTTGGGAGGAAAAAAATGCAAATTTAAAAATGTGAGAGAAGAAGATGAAATTAAACACCCGCAAATGGAGGGAATTTCAAAATTTGAAACTCAGGACACCAAGCCCAATACATGAGCTGATACTGTGCTGAGCTAATATAAGAGCTGCACTATTCATAGAACAGTGAAAATAGAGAATAGCCATCCCATGAAATCGGCTTTATGAACAGTAACTTGATTTTTATTTATTATTTAGGCTTGATTGATTGATTGATTGATTGATTGATTGATTGATACTACCTCCCGTTTTAAATATAAGAGCTAGTGAACTAATTTGAAGAGATTAAGAAAATAAGTTAAGCTAGTTATTTGTAATAAATAGATGTTGCCTTTCTTAAAATATTTTTGCTAATCAAGTATATTGGTTAAAATTATCATTATTAGAAGGACTACTTTGAGGGAAAAAAAGCACAAATATGAGAGACAAAGTGGATTGGGGTCTTATATTTAAGATGAAAATAAAAGTTAAATAAGATCTTATATTAAGTTCTGGAGGTAGTATTTATATAATTATATAAGTGTATAATATTATTTTTTGTTTAGTTATTACATTACTAGTTGGACTGTTGGTTTAACCGGTCCAACCGTATGAACTGCAACCCGTTGATCTTTCCAATTTTATGTCTAGTCCGGCTTTTAAACCATTAGTTTGTTGCGGTACTTAGAAGTTGTGTAATACAATTTTATTTTCTGCATATAAAAATTGTACCGCAATAGGTACATGTCCTTATATGAAGAGGAAATTAAATACTCCTCTGATCCTTAATGTAAGACTCATTTAACTAATTTGATTAGGTTAAGAAAATTAGGTAAGTTAGTTAATTATAAGAAATATGATATGTTTTTCCTAAAATACCATAATCATCTTTCTTAATACCCCTCTTCTTCTTCTACTTGATTATGGATGAGAGAGTATCCATAGGAATAATTTAGAAAAAAATTAATAAATATGATAAATAGATCTTATATTTATAATCAAAATCAATTTAATAATTAGATCTTATAAAATCCCGTAAAATGTACAAGTCATAGGAGAAGAAGGCACAGAGTCTCTCGACCAAAGAAGCAAGGGCCCGAAGAGGCATGCTAATCGATGATCTACTGACACGGGTGTGGGGCAGGAGCGTTAGGAAGCACTGCTTAGGACCAGAGGAGTATTTCTTTTTACTAAAAATGTAAAATGTTTTCTTTATAAATTATTGAACTTTTAAATGGAAAAATGTTGATGAAAAATTATTAACAACGGATTTAAGGTTGAATTATGCTGTTTTAATTTTAAAAAGTCTGTCTAGATTCGTTTTTTATCTTGGCAAATTTCGGAAAAAATTATTTGAACCTTTATTAAATTAATTTGAGACAGAACCAGAGAAATTTTTTTTCCCACTTTTTTTGGGGGGGGGGTTGTTCTTTAAATAGTCAGAGGCGAAACTCAGACCATTTTCAAAAGTGTCCGTGAAGTGTTTTTGGTTACATGTAAATTATAGGACATGCCCTTGCAATTATTTGTAATAGTCCATATAAAATATATCTTTTTTCATTCTTACCTTGAGCCCAAGACCTGGCAAAAATAATTATTGATGCATTCATTGCTGAAGACTAATTCAAAATATTTTCTTAATTCTTGTAAATTGATTAAAATGGTCCTATATTGGAAAAAAGGGGACAATTATGTAAAAACAAAAAACCATACTGGAAACTAAATCGATTGAAGTAGTGGTTCTAGAATTAGTTGGTCAAATTACGGTCAACTCAGGGTCAAACTAATCATATTATGATAATATAATTTAATTAAAAATAAAAAAATATAATAACATTAATAATCACTAATAACAAAATACAAGAAAATACAGTAATAGTTTGATTATAATAATAACAAAATACAACAATATTAAGAATGTTGATCCTTATGATTTCTTAATGGCTAAAATTCATTCAAATTTATAGTGACTGAGATATTAGAAGCTGAATGGGAAAAAATAAAACTAATAACAATATAATCATTTAAACCGGTTCATTAATGGTTCACATTAAGTTGATCGAGTTGATACCAATTCAATTTCTGAACGGTCTAGCACCCAAACCAAATTGAACTACTAACCAGGTCACCAGTTTTCCTGTTAAACCGGCCGGTTTGGTCTAATTTTTTTCTTGTGCAAAACGGAGGGATTATTAACTCAACATTTAAAATGAAAGGCATCATTATGGCCCTGGGATTTTTTTTTTCTGCGGATAAAAATTTGTGTTGAGCAAATTAGATTATGAGTCCTTATGAAAATAAACAAAACTCATGGTAAGGAAGTTATGTTGTTTTGAACTTTTAGTACTTAACTCACCTAAATTTTTTATTACAAAAAAAAGGAAGAAATTATGTTGTTTTGGTGGTCCGGGCAGGTTTTGGTCTTCTTGAACTACGCTTTTTGGTAAGGTTTGATCTATATTTAGTCCAAGGCAAACATTTATATTAATGTTTAATTGTAGCCATTACCGCTGGGGAAAAAAAAAGCCATCACCATTTGAGTAAAAGTTAATATCTTACTATTAGACACACATTTAATCCCAAATTAAACGTTTTGTTTTAATTTTACACTAACACTATACTCTTGTTGGGGTGTTCAAATGAGTAGACTTGAATTGATTGTGAGAACTGGCCGGATAGTATCACATCGAGTAGAGCTAGATTTATAAATAGTATACAGTAAAGTAAAAAGAGAATCGAAAAGGAAATGTGTATTTGTGTGTGAAGGAGACCACTGCCGTTCATGGAGGATGAGCTGTGAGATATTTTTATTTATTTAATCATTTTTATCTTCAAGTTAATCAGCTATCCGCGTACACCTGTCTCTGGAGCCTAGCTTGCTGATCTCTACTTTTGAAGTCGTCCTCAAATGTCATAAAATTGTTTTTGCACTGGCCAAGTCTTTTTTTTTTTTTTTGCCTGAACACTGGCCAAGTCTTAGATTCTCTCTCTCTCTGACACACACACAATGATTTTGTTAAAAGAAAACCATTAAAATTTACTCTTATGATCCTATTTATAAAATAGGAAAAAAAAGATATTTTTTGTCTTATTTATAAAGTATTGAGAGAAATTTTTTATATAAATATAAATTTGACTCCTCATTTATTTTTGTGTTGATTTTGTTTATATGAGATATAATATATATTAAATACGGATAAAATTAGAAAGTTATTAAATTTTAAATGAGAGTTAATAAAGTTTAAGATTTTCTTTGATCTGTGTAAAACATGCTGGAAGTGCCTTACAAATAGTACTAGAAAAGTATACTATAAATTTTTTCCAACAAAAGCGAAGTTTAAATTTCATATTGCAAAAAATTTACGTAGTAAGCTCCCATTTAATTTCGGTACCAACTTGTATATAATTTTATTAGAAAATGAAGTAAAAATTTAAAAAAAAAAAAGGCCCAATTGCAGCATGTACATTAAACAAGTCGCCGCGAAAACGTATAAAAGTTTTTAGCCATGATCGTTGCAACAACGACTTTGTGGCACTGATTTTTTTATCACCGCTAAAAACCAAGTTTTTGGTAGGGCTATATGTGTAATAATTGATGTTTTTGCGTTTATTTTTTTGTTCAATGATATTTATTTTCTTCAGCAAAAGGAAGACATTCTATTTATCGGTTGATTTTCTTTTTTTATTTATCCTTGTAGTTTTTCTTGTCATCAATTTGTGCTTGTCACAATCTACATGCTTAATCCTTAAGCTTTAGCAAGGACATGATGGGGAGTCAACTTTGTCATGCGGTCAGTACACAGTAGACCTAAAGGGACAATTCATTCTTTTTTTGGAATAAGCCAAGTCAGTTAAAATATCTTCTTTTTGGAATAAGACAAATCAATTAAAATTGAGGAAGTAAAGAAGCGTCAAACACGAAAAGTAATGAATGATAGTAGTTTCAGAAAACAGTCAGAAAAAATTAATTAATAGTTGAAACTTGAAATGGAGGCGCAAGTGCGCAGCATTAATTAATTAGGCATTCAAAAGGGACGTTGTGAGAACTTCATTAAGGAAAAATTTATAAATATTTTTATAATCCTATTTATAAATCACTTACAACATATTTTACATATATCAAGAAAAATTTTAAATTTTATTAACTCTTATTTAAAATTTAATAACTTTCTAATTTTATTTCTATTTAATATACATTATATGTTATGTAAACAAAGTCAACACAATAATAAATAGAGGGTAAAATTGTACATTCATATAAAATTTTTTTAATACCTTATAAATAAAACCAAAATATATCTTCTCTTTATCCTATAAATAAAACTAGAAGAGTATTTCTGTAAATATTCTTGTTAAGATATATGATGTATAGTATTGTAACTGTCATTCGGTTATGTTAAGGGGTAATTAGGTCCTTTAGTTGTTGGGCCAGGATGTATAAATAGAGCCCCCAAACCTGTTTCAAGTTTATGAATGTACAATGGGCTTTCGCCTGATTCATCAATAGAATACAGAATTATTCAGTTTTAATTTCTCTAGCCCATCTTGACATGGTATCTAGAGCTTCGGTTGTACAGGCCAGAAAACAAAGAGCCTGTTTCTTTTTCTAAGTATTTTCTGTTGGTCACCCTGTTTAGGTGGATATGACGTTGTCATCGTGAAAGAAGGGATCCGCAGTGACGTGCTGCGTTTTGGAATCCCGTTTGTAAAAGAAACCCCTAGCCATCTTGTTTCAGTAGACGGCTTGCGATCAATCTTGAAGATTTCGCTCTAAAGGTTTCTGCCATCTTACTCTGCTCGTTATCGCACGACAAATCTTGAAAGTGCAGTTCAGAAATCAATCACTTTACCCGGTAAAGAATCCTCTCTTTTAACCATTTTTTTTCTCACCGTCCCTCTTTCTGAGATTTCTTTCCTTCAACCATGGGTAAAGATGAAGAAGAAACCCAATCGTCCACTAAATCTACCATTGATTTTACACATCCCTTATATCTCCATCCTTCCGACACCCAGTCCCTCACACTCGTCCCACAGCTTTTGAAAGGGACTGAAAATTACGAAATTTGGAGTAGATCCATGCGACTAGCTTTGTTCGCCAAAAATAAACTTGGGCTCATTGATGGAACTTGCCTCCGCCACCAACAAGAGACATCACACCGTGATCTTTGGGACCGATGCAATGCAATCATCCTTTCCTGGCTGATTAACTCGGTTGATAAGCAGATTGCTCCTGGTATAATTTTCTCTGACAATGCCCGCTCCGTTTGGCTTGACTTGAAGGAACGATTTCACAAGGCCAATGGGTTGCGCATTTTCGCTCTACATAAAGCCATCATTTCCTTATCTCAAGGCACCATGAATGTCTCAGAGTATTTCACAAAACTTCGAGACCTATGGGACGAGTTCGATGCTATAGCCCCACAGCCTACTTGTGAATGTTCTACTACTCAACAGTACGCCCAAATGATCCAACAACAACGGCTCATTCAATTCCTTACAGGACTCAATGACCATCATCATCAGGCAAGGACGCAAATTTTACTCCAATCCCCTCTGCCCTCACTCAATCAAGCATACTCCATCGTTTGTCAAGATGAGTCCCAACAACAGCTCTCATCCTATAATATTCCTCCATCAGTTGATAGTGCCACTATGGCTGCTAGAGGGGGTCGACAAGGAAGAGGCCGAGGAAGGGGGAGAGGACGGACACAGGAGGAGTGTACCTATTGCCACCGTAAGGGACACTCAAAGGATCATTGCTATCACCTTGTGGGATTTCCTCCTAATTTCCGTTCTAAACAATCCCAGGCTTCTACCACCATTCATGCTCCTACCTCGTCTCCTTCTCCTTCTGCCTCTCGACCTGAGCAAGCGTCCATCACACAGGAGCAGTATGATCAAATTCTCAAACTCCTCCGGAAGGAACAGGATGATATAGCAGTAAGCATGATTGACTCTACCGATGAGACCTTTTCAGGTTTGGTTGCTGCTCTTCCTAAATCATTTTGTGAATCTCACTGGATCCTTGATTCTGGTGCCACATGTCATGTGGTCAATAGTGTAGATATGTTTGATACGGTTGACAGATATACTGGTCCTGTCAAAATGATTAAAGTACCTAATGGGAATAGAATGCTTATCACTCATATTGGTACTGTTAAAATCTTAGATAATATTGTTCTCACCAATGTCTATTATGCTTATGGGTGCTGCTATAACTTGATTTCTGTGTCTCGACTAACAGCAGGGAAAGAGTTTATCGTTTCCTTTTATTCTGATTTTTGTACACTGCAGGATCTCATACGTGGAAAGACGAGGGAGATTGGTAAACTTCATGATGGACTTTATATCGTTGAAAGAATTAGCAAGACAGACACAACTCTTAGCATTTCTGCTAACCAAGTTCAGGACATTTGGCATAAACGATTAGGGCATGCACCAATAGACAAACTTAGGCATTTAGATCAAATTAGGAAGGAAGTTCCTACCATTCACACTGATAAGTGCATTATTTGTGCTCGTTCTAAACAAACCCGTCTCCCTTTCCCTTCTAGTACCTCTAAATCTCAGTGTTGTTTTGACTTGATTCATGTTGACGTGTGGGGACCATATAAAAGGCCCAGTCACAAAGGCTATCATTACTTTCTTACTATTGTTGATGATTACACACGTTGTACTTGGACTTTTCTTTTGATCAATAAAAGTGATACTGCTTATCATTTAAAAAATTTTCTTGCCTATGTTCATACTCAATTTGCTTCTGCTGTTAAGAGAATTCGTAGTGACAATGGGTTAGAATTTGTTAATACTGACTTGCGAAATTATTTGCATAGCAAAGGCATTATACATGAGACCACTTGTCCCTACACCCCACAACAAAACGGTGTTGTGGAACGTAAGCACAGACACCTTTTGGAGGTTGCTAGGAGCCTTTTATTTCAATCTGGTATACCATTAAAGTTTTGGGGGGAAGCTATTAAGACTGCTACTTTTTTAATTAATCGCACTCCCTCCTCAACTCTAAGTAATAAGACTCCTTTTGAATTGCTATATGGTCATCAACCTGATTTGTCCTTTTTAAAAGTTTTTGGTTGTTTGGCATTTGCCACAAATTTAATTATTCAGGACAAGTTTCAAAACCGATCTGATCCATGTGTTTTCTTGGGCTATCCTGGCACTCAAAAGGGTTACTTACTCTATAATCTTCAAACTCACACCTTTTGTATTAGTAGACATGTTATTTTTGATGAAACCAAGTTCCCCTTCCTAGATGCAGCCGGTCTCAATCAAGGGGGAGCTCCTAATGACATGATTGACCCCTTGGAGCAGTTCAGCCATAAATATGTTGAAGAATCTCTTCCACCTATCACCTTCAGGCAGGCTACTCCCTCTTCTGACCACCAAGACACTATTGGAGAAGAACATGGTGACCCAATTGTTCCAAATGAAGGGGAGGAATCTCTGGACAGACCAGTGAGGCACAGAAAACCCCCTACTTGGATGAAGGACTACACATCCAGTGTTGAAACATGCTTCAAAGGCTTAGTTGGATATGCTTGTACATCTCAAGCAACAGAAACAGTAGGTAAAAGGGAGGTAAAATATCCTATGCAAACTGCCCTCTCTTATTCTCGCCTTTCTACTAATTACAAACATGTTCTGTCAAGCATTGACAGTGTCACTGAGCCTTGTAGCTATGAAGAGGCCATAAAAGACCAACGCTGGATTGATGCCATGCAAGCTGAAGTAAAGGCATTGGAGGATAATGCAACGTGGAAGATTGTAGATTTACCAAAAGGCAAGACACCCATAGGGTGCAAATGGGTCTACAAGGTTAAGTATGAATCAAATGGTAACATTGAGCGTTTCAAGGCTAGACTTGTTGCTAAAGGGTATAGCCAACAAGAAGGAGTAGATTATTTTGAAACTTTCTCTCCTGTCATTAAAATGGTTACCATTCGGATTGTGCTTAACATTGCTGTGATGAATTCTTGGGACCTTTTTCAAATGGATGTGCATAATGCTTTCCTCCAAGGTGACTTGAAGGAGGAGGTGTACATGCACATCCCACAGGGACTCGGTAAGTTTGGAAACAATAAAGTTTGCAAATTAACCAAGTCCCTATATGGCCTCAAGCAGGCATCGCGGCAATGGAATGCAAAGCTCACTGAAACACTCTTACAAGGTGGTTTTAGACAAAGTTTTTATGATTATTCGTTGTTCATAAGGCAATCTGAGTCTGAAACTACCCTAGTACTAGTTTATGTAGATGATTTGATAATCACTGGAAGTAATTTGGATAAGATTAGTGAAGTAAAGCGACTGTTGCACAGTAAATTTAAAATTAAAGACCTGGGAGAGTTGAGATATTTCTTAGGAATAGAAGTAGCTAGGTCAAGGCATGGAATAATTCTTAACCAACGTAAATATACATTGGATATTTTATCTGAAATGGGCTTGACTGCAGCCAAACCACTTAATATACCCATGGAGCAGAATATTAGATTAAGTGGCAGCCCCAAGAAGGAGGCAGATGATCCTCTGCTTTCACAGCCAACCATGTATAGACGACTAATAGGTAAGCTCTCCTATCTTACAGTCACTAGACCTGACATCAATTTTTCTGTGCAGACCCTCAGTCAATTTTTGAATGCACCAAGGAGATCACACTATAATGCTGCAATTAGAGTGGCAAGATACCTCAAGGGAAGTCCAGGATTGGGAATAATGATTTTTGCATCCAAGTCAAGCAAACTGGAATGTTATGTTGATTCAGATTGGGGAACATGCCCAGACACTAGAAGATCAGTTACTGGCTATGTGGTGAAGTTTGGAGGATCTCCAATATCATGGAAATCCAAGAAGCAAAGTACTATTTCAAAATCTTCAGCTGAGGCAGAGTATAGAGCTTTGGGCAGCGCTGTATCAGAAGTAGTTTGGGTTACTAGATTGATGGAAGACCTTCACATAGATGGATTGAAACCTGTCAATGTATATTGTGACAGTAAATCTGCCATACACATTGCCAACAATCCTGTCTTTCATGAGAGAACCAAACACATAGAAATTGATTGTCATTTTGTAAGGGAAAAACTACAGCAAGGGATCATAAATCTTCAACATGTGAGGAGCAAGGAACAACAAGCTGACATATTAACAAAAGGGCTTGGGAAACAAGATCATGACAGGTTACTTAGCAAGTTAGGGACAAAGAACTTGTTTGCCCCCCTAACTTGAGGGGGAGTGTTAAGATATATGATGTATAGTATTGTAACTGTCATTCGGTTATGTTAAGGGGTAATTAGGTCCTTTAGTTGTTGGGCCAGGATGTATAAATAGAGCCCCCAAACCTGTTTCAAGTTTATGAATGTACAATGGGCTTTCGCCTGATTCATCAATAGAATACAGAATTATTCAGTTTTAATTTCTCTAGCCCATCTTGACAATTCTTACAGTGTGAAGACACATGCATACAAACTTTGTGAAGCTCCCCTTTCAAAGAATTGTACAAACGAACAAGAAGCGGACCCGTTGAAAGAAATAACAGTCAAGAAGATGAATTTCTATCTTCCTTCTGCATTGGGCTGGGTGCTGAAAGTTTCTATTGCCATTTTCTTCAAGAGAAATTTCAGGCGTCCTTAATATTCTCTTACCACATCATAGACAAACTTTATGTCATAATGTTTCCAGGATGAACCGTTCTCATTTGAAGACCTAGTGGTGGGGAGCAAAACAAACTTGCGACGTAAGTTTTGACTAGTTATATATTTCCGTTTTTCTTGTAATATTCTACACACACACACCTTCTATTCTGAGAACAGATATTTACATCACAAAATGTAAAAATAAACTTGGTGTAAAATGGACCACACTCTTTACTCAGATCCTATTTATGAGCTTTAAATTTGAAGAGCGGTGTGATTCATTTTATAAATTTCAATTTAAGATTTATCTTCATATTTAATGTATTTTTTATTTTGTTTTTGATTATTTATTTTCTCTCTTTTATCATACTATATCTTATCATATTTTTTCACACATTTTTTATATTTTTTATTATTTATTATAAGGATATATTTGAAAACAAAATTATATTTCTAATCTATTTATTATTTTTGATGAATTTTACTTAATAATTTATTATTGATAAATTAGCTATTTAAAATTTATAATACCGATAGGAGGGAGAATCTTCTTTTTGGAATAAGCAAATAAATTAAAATAGAAGAAGTAAAGAAGCGTCAAACACGAAAAGTAATAAATGATCGTAGCAGAAGACAATAAGAAAAAATTCTTAATAGTTGACACTTAAAATGAAGACGTAGCATTAATTAAATCTGCATTCCAATGAAAGTCATCATTTCCAATTGTGAGAATTTCATTGGTCGACCATTTATAAATATTTTTATACGCATTTTTTGAATTTGGAGACATACTCTGACGTCGATAAACTCTCAAGTCTCAATACCTAACTCACCTATATTTTTTCATTAAAAAAAAAAAAGTCATCACTTCCGCAATGGGATGATTTTTGTGTCTGATGAAAAACAAAATTAATCTCTTCATTTTTAGTATTGTATAACTATGATTCAGTTTTTTTTGTTGGCGGAAAAATCTATGATTCAGTTTTTAAGCTATACTCCTCTGGTCTTATTTATAGGGCGCAGAGAGAATGTATTTTTTGGTCCTGTTTATAAGGCACTGAGAGAAATTTTTTGCATAGATGTACAATTTTACCCTTCATTTATTGTTGTGTTGACTTTGTTTATATGAGGTATAATGTATACTCCTCTGGTTCTATTTATAAGGCACTTCCAACAAATTTCACACAGATCAAGAAAAACCTTAAACTACATTAACTCTTCATTAAAATATAGCAACTTTCCAACTTTACCCCTATTTAATATATACCCTTTTTAAAAAAATAACTATCTACACTATAATAAATGAAGGACAACATGGTAAAGTCATAGTAAAAAGTTAATGAGGTGACTTATAAATAGAACCAAAAAAAAAAACCTTCTCTCTCTGCCCTATAAATAGGACCAGAGGAGTATTAAATAGGGATAAAGTTGGAAAGTCATTAAATTTTAAATAAGAGTTAATGAAGTTTAAGGTTTTTCTTGATTTATGTGAAACATGTTGGAAGTGCCTTATAAATAAGACCAGAGGAGTATCACTCAATGTCACTGTCCATAACTCAATACACATGGCACTAATTTTGAGCAACACTATTAAAGAATGATTTATATGGCATTGATGTTAGCGCATGGTAGGACATTATATTATAATTATGATATATATCAGGTTTTGCACTTGAAAATCATTGGTTTTAACTTATCCAATTGTATTTGAACACAAACTAATTTATCCCCATGCATGCACAACAATAACCATAGCCCCACATCGCCTTGTGTAAAAGGCCAAGAACTGATCAATTCAGAATACGCAGTACATGCTACTCCCTCCATTTTTTTCTCTCATAAGAAGTAATCAATCAAATCATGTTGATAAAAAAAAAAGTTATAATTCGTTAGAAATAATAAATATGTAAAAACTATAACTTTTTTTTAAATTACCCTTATTTATAAGGAAAAAATAGTATGGCGGCTTTTTTATGGAAATGCTTCGAATAATAAAATAAAATACCAAAATGTTACACTGTGAGAAGTATTTACCAAGACGCCGCGCTGAAAATCATTCAGAACCCGAATGAGTTTGGATTAGTTCGAAGGTCATTCTTACTAAGAATGAGTTTGTCCTTGCACCTCTGCCTCCTCCAAAACTGTGTTCTTCTCTTTCCCAATCCTCCTTTTACCGGTCGCTCTTCACCTCTAATTCTAAAGTCCAGCCTCCTCTTATGCGCACGCCATATATGTTTACTTTGTTTACACCAGATTCCCACTTCTTAAAATAAAAAATTGCCAACTAAATTCCCATATTCATTGCATATATAACATGTTGAATTTATGGTGAACCCAAATCACATGGGTCAGTTGAATTCAACATGTTAGGCCAGGATTTGAAACTCGTTCTAAGAATGACTTTCGCGCAAATCTAAACTCGTTTAGGCCAGGATTTTGAAAAGGAAAGAATGTGTGGTAGAGAAATGTTTCAGGCGAGCCATGTGATGATAAATGTATTAATATTAAAATGAGTAATTAAATGATAAAAATGAGAAATTAACAAAGAAAATTTAAGATACCCTCTAAATGTCTATTATAAATTTATAATTATAGAAATAAACCGTAAGTGGTAATTGTTTCTTATAAAAAGAAACTTAGGAAGTGTAGATCCATCAATTAATAATATATGTCGATCTATACCACCCACAAATATTTACACTCCTGGAATTGTAATATAGTGATATGTTTCTTTTGACTCAATTTGAAGATTTTTTACTGGCCAGGGCATATATTAATGTAAGCTTCAATTTGCTGCATCTGTAACTCCGTACCATACCTTGTTGCCCAAGTCATGACGGAAAAAGAAAAAGAGTAAGCGTCATCTGGGCATATATATACACATATATATATGGGTGTCATATGTCACAATACCATCACACATGAAACCATATCTTCAGAGATCATGCATACCTTATTCTTCCCCTATATTGCTAACGCTTTGCTGCTATGCCCTCTGATAATATTCGCAACCATGCTCTCCCCAGGCATGTGCAGCAGCTTGAGCATTCAATGCAATGAAAGAGACCGTCATCTTCTCCTAAAATTCAAACACGCTGCTTCTGATCCATACGCCATCCTCTCTACTTGGGCTGATGAACAAGATTGCTGTCAGTGGGAAGGAATTCAGTGTGACAACACCACTGGTAGAGTGATCATGCTTAACCTCCCATGTTCTCCACAACCCAGTGCTACTGATTGTGATGAAGAGGACGAAAGGCAGTGTCTTACAGGTGATCTCCACCTATCTTTGCTTCAGCTTGAGTTTCTAAATTACTTGGATTTGAGAAATCATGACTTCCATGCTGTTATCCAAAATGATCGTGTGGATATCTCAAACTCTACCAATCCATCTGTGTTTGAGTGCCAAAATTCCTCTAATCTTGGTTATCTTGATTTATCCGATAATGAGCATCTTCACTTTGATAGTCTTGATTGGCTTTCCCGTGTTCCATCCTTGAAATATGTTGACCTCAGTGGCATTAGTCTTCGAGGGAGAGTTGACTGGCCTCAATTAGCAACTCTTGTTCCTTTCCTTTCGGAGTTGTACTTTGATAGTTGTCAGCTTTCAAACATTAGTCCTTCTCTCGGTTATGTCAATTTTACTTCGCTTGAAGTTCTTGGCCTCGCTCATAATGATTTTAGCTCTGAATTTCCAGATTGGTTAGGCCAGCTTGAACATCTACAGGTTCTTGATGTTGGTGAAAATTCCTTCTCTGGTCCAATTCCAGATTGGCTAGGCCAACTTGAACATCTACAGGTTCTTAATGTTGGTGAAAATTCCTTTTCTGGTCCAATTCCAGATTGCTTAGGCCAACTTGAACACCTACAGTTTCTTGATGTTAGTGCAAATTCCTTATCTGGTCCAATTCCTTCAACTTTGGGAGATATCTCATCCTTGATTCGCTTGGATGTTAGTTCAAATTACTTAAATGAACGTCTACCGGAAACTATTGGACAACTCTTCAACTTGGAGGAATTACATTTTGATGATAACCACTTGACAGGGTATGTGTCTGAAAAAAATTTTGCCAACCTCTCTAACTTGCATTATCTTTCCATGGGGTCACCTGACTTAATCTTTGACTTCGATCCTGTATGGGTTCCTCCTTTTCAGCTGAAAAAGATTTATTTCTATCACATGGTGGCCTCAAAACTTCCCGCATGGATATACGCCCAAACGTCTCTTTCTGAATTGGTAATTACGAACTCAACAATTTTATTTGAGCCTCAAGACAAGTTTTGGGACTTTGTAGCACGAGTGCCATACATACAATTACAATATAACACAATTCATGGGGAGATGTCTAACGTGTTACTAAACTCTACAATCATAAATCTGAGTAGAAACAAAATCAAAGGCAATCTCCCTCTATTATCACCCAATGTTGCGATGTTCAATGTGTCACATAACTCTTTCCAAGGGCCTATCTCTCCATTATTGTGTCAAAAAATGAAAGGGAAGAGCCAATTAAAGTATGTGGATATGTCTATTAACCTTTTATCTGGAGGGCTTACAAATTGTTGGATGCATTGGAAATCATTGGTTTTTGTTAGGCTAGATGGCAATAATCTAACAGGCACAATCCCCCCATCAATTGGTTTGTTGCCTGACCTTGCGGTTTTGCATCTCAATAAAAATAATTTATTTGGAGAGATACCTTTGTCACTGGTAAATTGTGGGAAGTTGCAGATTCTTGATGTAGGAGAAAATAAATTATCTGGATTCTTAATGAATTGGATGGCGCAAAATGCAAAGATTCTTCGACTAAGATCTAATCAACTAAGTGGAAATATACCACCTCAGATATGCCAATTGGCTTCCCTTAGAATATTGGATTTTGCAGACAACAAAATATCAGGTTCATTACCCATTTGTCTGAAAAATCTGACAGCTATGACTTCCCCTAATTCTTCATATAATAGGGTTTATGGAGTTTGCGTTAAAACTCCAGGATTGTTGAGCTATATCACTGACAATGTTATGGTGCACATAAAAGGCCAAGGATTGAGTTATGAAAACAACTTGAAGTTTTTGCATGCTATTGATCTATCAAGTAATAATATCTCTGGATCAATACCTCCAGAAATATTTAGCCTCAGTGGATTAGAATCTTTGAACTTATCTCATAATCAACTTGAGGGAAACATACCAAATGAAATCAGCAACTTGAACAATTTGGAGTCTCTTGATCTCTCAAGCAATCAACTTTCGGGTGAAATTCCTCAAAGCATGGATAAATTGTCTTTTTTGGAAATCTTGAACCTCTCCTTCAACAATTTCATTGGAAAGATCCCATCAGGAACCCAACTTCAAAGGTCTGATGCACTAAGCTATATTGGGAATCCGAAACTTTGTGGTGCTCCGCTTCCAACAAACTGCATAGACAAACAAGACGTGGAACCCATTGAAAGAAATGACAGTCAAGAAGATGAATTTCTATCCTCCTTCTACATTGGGTTAGGAGTTGGGTTTGCCACAGCTTTTTGGGGTGTCTGTGTTGCCATTTTCTTCAACAGGAATTTCAGGCATTTTACCTTCAGATTCCTCTATCACATCAGAGACAAACTTTATGTCATAATGGTCCTCATGATGAACCGTTTCTGTTGAAGACCTAGCTGGCAGTGTGGTGATTTAAACAAACTTGCGATGTAAGTTTCGACGAAGTCTTTTAAATGTTATATATTTGCCTTTTCTTCTAGTACGCTAAAACTAGATAGATCTTTTATTCTAATCACAAATACCTACATCACCAATAACTATAAAAAGAAGACATGCTTTGGGTTATATATTATGCAGGTTGTTGCTATATAGGCATGCATGTTTCAGGAAGTCTCCTCATCAAGTCATTTAGACTGAACATTGCAACGGAGGGCGAAGGGAAGCTATTGAAAGCATATGACAAGTGGAGTGAAGTTTTTAGTTTGTTGCATTACTTTGAGGCCGTGTACTACTATAGTTCCATTTTCTGCAAAATAAATTTGTATCTGTAATAAGTATGTGTCCTTAAATAAAGAGGAAATTATTTCAGTCCTTAGATAGACTTTTCATATTGACTTGAAAGGCAATTTGGGATGGCCAGCGCTGCCATTATACTCCTAAAAAAAAAGGGACATATGATTCCAATTCAGATGTTTTACATTCAAAAACAAATAAATACGCGTAATTATATTCCTTCCAGAGAGATGGGTTTGATGAGTCACATAGATGGTACTCAGGCTGATGCGAATGTTGTGGTTGTGCAGCTGTAAGCTTGTCAAGATGAGTGAGTTGTAGTCACTGTCAACTAACAGTTGGTCTAATGTTTCGGTAAATCCCCACAATCACTGAAAATTATTGAACTCTTAATTAGAAAAATGATGATGATAATTACTAACAACTGATATAGGGATGGATTTTTCTGTTTTTAAAAGTCTGTTGCTAAATTCGTCTTTAGTTTGGCAAATTTCAGATAAAATTATCTGAGCATTTGTCAAATTAGTTTGAGACTGATCCAGAGAACTTTTCTTGGTCCTTTCTTTCTGATGAAACTTGAGACGAATTTAGCAGGAAATTTTCTCTCCACAACTGTAGTTTCTAATAAGTTTTCTTAGTTTTTTCCTAGCCATTCTCGGTTCTGTGAGAAAAAGCTGTGATGAAAACATTGTTAATGCACTGCTTATTAGTTAAAAGATGATAAAAGATGAATCCAAACATGCTTATAAATCGCATGTTTTTCTTAATATTTAAAGGTAAGCGTATCGGTGCACATAATAATAATACCTTCCACAGAGACAGAGATAATAATAAGAATCCCGTTTGAAACCCCACACTACACAACCAACTTGTACAAGAAGCCAATAATGCATATTATTCAAACGTAAATCCTAACCTTCCATAACACCCACCTGAGTTTTATATCATAGTGGTCCTCAAGATGAACATTATAATTCGTTTCCAATGAAATTAAAACCTTATTGGTAAATTTTAATAAGTGAACAAACTTCGGGTTTAATTATATTTTAGGATAATTGATAAGTAAGTCCTTATAGTTTCAATCAATTTTTAATCAGGTCCCTATAATTTTTTTTAATCAAGTCCTTATAATTTCACATGTTTTTAATCAAGTTCTTCTATTTTTTTTCTTTTTATCATGTCCTTGTTATTTTAACTTATTTTTAATTTGATCTTTGTAGTTTTTATTCTTTATTCTATAAATAATAATATTCTATAAAGCATAAATTAGGATAAGAATATTTTTTAATATTCTTTTAAATTTTTAGTTAAACATATATATTATTTATTTTTAAATTCTAATTTTTATTATAATAATAAAATTTTCTAAAATTACAATATAATTATAGATAATTTATATTTAATTATAATTGATTATTCTAATTAAATATTAATTTCTAAATGATTACATTAATTATTTTGTACAAATAATTTATATTTAATTATAATTTATTATTCTAATTTATTATTAATTAATAAATCATTATATTAATTATTTTTTCTAATTATATAATTATTAATTTTCAAGAATAAATTTTATAAATAAAGTTTTTAAAACTACAAAAGACCTAATTAAAAAATAAGTGAAACTATAAGGACCTGGAAAAAGGAAAAAAATGGAGGGGCTTAATTAAAAACATGTAAAAGTAAAAAGACATGATAAAAGGAAAAAATTTTATAGGGACTTGATTAAAAATCAAATAAAACTGTAAGGACCCAGAGATTAATTATCCCTTATACTTTTACTGAGTTTTTTTTTTTTTTAACTTTGAAAATTTTATATTATATATATATTTTTCCCACTTTTGCAGAAGGCACTGCTGCTAGTTAAGTCTAGTTTTTATTTCGTTAATTCAAACAAGAGCATGTGCAGCTAAGGCAATTTGCGCATTCCATAATTTGACGTGAAACAAGCAAAATTAAAAGAAATCGGCCATTCTTGCATAATATAATATAATATTTAATCTCATTATTTAAATTATCACTAAAAATCTTTCATTACATACAATTAATTCTTCCAGTATTTACAATTATATGTTCCTGTCCATCTGCGTAGGCATTTTCATGAATTTATTTTTTAATTATGTAAATAAAATTTTAAGAGTAAAATATATCATTTTAAAATTTCATGATACCAAAACGTTGATCATGTGATTTAAATAGGACTATAGTATGGTTTTGCCCGGCAGGCATGTGGCCAGAAGTAAAATTGAAGTCCATAGTGTAAGTTGGTCACTTGGCAAAAGTATAACTTCTTCAGTCTTCAATCCTTCAGTTTTATACAAGATTTTATTTTAATCTTCTAATTTTATAAAATATCTTTTTAATGATTTAATCTTAACATTGTTAACAAAAAATGCTGACATTAAAATTTTAAATATTAATAGAGTATTCTCAAATAATAATATATTTATTTTAATTTTCAAAATAATAATGATTAGTGCAAAAAATCGTCATTGAAACTGAAGGTTTTGGGATTTGAATAACTAGAAAAAATATAGTTTAAAATTAAAAAACCAAATTAAAATTTTGTATAAAATTAGAGAACCATATGAATACTAATCATTGCAACCTTTGCATGATAGACCCCTAATTATTGAGCCCAGACAAGAGATAATTAGCATGGGAACAAAGCTTATTTAGTACGCTGATTAAAAAGATGAGCATGAAACATGGTTAATAATAAATAATACATTGATCAGATGAATGATAGTACACATCTGTATGATTTACCTCCTTATTGCTTCGGCCATGAAGATAACTAAAAATGACCACACTACCATATACACTACTATAAATAGGACTTTTAACATCAGTTAAATAAGACTTTTAACGTTGATTATTAGTAAAACTTTTTTAATGACTGTGTTTTGGAATTTTAACGTCAGTTGATAAATAATGTCGTGAATTGAATCGAATTTCAAGGGAAATTGACGTTGTACTTTAAGTTGCCACGATTTTTTTTTATTTTGTTGGTTATCTTGCTAAAAAAGTAAAATTAAATGATTTAATTAAGAGGAAAAAACACATAAGTACCAAATTAAAAATTAAAGGAAAGTATAGGTATCTCAAATATGATTTTTCCAAACTTTTACATACAATTTTATATACCTATTTAGTCTCAACAGGAAAATTTATCTTGGTCCATACAGAAAGGGCAGCAAAGCTATATCAAGTATTTTAACTTTTTTAATTGTTAATTGAAATATTTTTTTGGCCTGATTTTAATTGAAATATTTGATGATAGAGTTTGGCAAAGCTATGTCAAGTATTTTAGTTGTTTTAATTTTTAATGGAAATATTTGATGACAGAGCTTCGCAAAGCTATATCAAGTATTTTAGTTGTTTCAATTTTTAATTGAAATATTTGACGAGAGCTTCGCCTTCCTTCATGGTCCTATTTGGCTCAATTTATACTATGCTGGACTGCTAATAAACTCTACAGTAATAATTAAGGCATAGCATTCAATTATTCCCATACGTCTCTTTATCTTTGTCCAGCTGGAGAAAAAGGAAAAGCTAATTGAGTGAAGGATAAGGAAACTAATTAATCTTTGCCAAATTCGAGCCATCAATTTATGATATGTAATGAACAAACTACTAATACCAGCAAAGGAAGGATATAAATGATCGATCATGTTCAATTGACGTCTTTGTTTTATTTATTTGCGTGCGTGACTGGAGATATATATATATATATATATATATATATATATATATATATTCAAATGCATATTCAATGAAAATATTGTAGTTTCATTTGCAGTGTGCTTTTTTGGGCAGAGGCAAGGCGAGTGATGGATGAAATGAAAGGAAAGGAAAGAGGGAAAGATATATATTCCCTTTATTCTGTACTCTGAAATAGAATAGTACGTTGCTTGCTCTTCTCTCTCATATTTCAAAATAATGACAATCAAATAATGATGATGATGATGATGATGCTGATAATGATAATGGAGTTTCTATCTTTCTTAGTGATAGTGAAGCTGTATGGCCATTCCTTTCCCATTTGGTTGTCCTTCAAAAGTTAATGTATTTTCCCATTCCTTTCACCGTGAACGTCAAAAGCCAAAAGAAGGGGCTTGGTGGTACAGCTGTTTGTATTTAATTAATTGAAGGCATGTTATCTTTTCTTTTCTCCTTTTTTTCGAATTAAATTAAAGATACATAGGTATTAATAATAAAAAAACAGTTAATAACTCATTAAATATGTCTTAGATTATAAAGAAAATTCAATTTTACCCATATTCAAATTTGCCTATTTATACTAGTTTCGTCACTAATTCCATCATTAATTAACTCTTTTTTTCATAATCACGATATGATCTACAAGTTCTTGAAAACATATTAAGGCATATTCAATTCCCACACACCTCTTTATATATGTCTTCAATTATTAAAAAAGAAAATTCCAACTTTACCTCTATTCATATTTATCTCTTCCAATTCATAATATAAGATGTTAGTTAAATTTTCTCATGAATTAAGAAATGTTAATTAAGTTATTAAATATGTTTTAAATTAATAAAAGTTACCTATTTTACCTTTATTAAAAAATATGATTGAAAAGTTATCTCCTCTCCCTCCCTCTCCCCTCCATTTAAAACCCTCTCTCCTCCTTTTCACAAGAGATAAAAGTAAAAAAAAGTATCGTTACTTACACTGTTAATCTCGTACTTTGGACTAAAATTTTCTTCTGGATGACTTCTTATATTTTGGAGCAGAGGGAGTATCTCTCACCTCTCTCAATTATCACCAAATTAATGTTGTTAGGTTCTTGAGCCTAAACATCTCACATATATATATGTTTGGCTCTCCATGGCATGAGATATATTGCCAGTTGATCAACAACCGAAAGTGTGTTCACACTAGAATTATTGACTTCACAATGTATGTTCAATTATGAATAACTAATTTCCTCATAATAACGTGTAAGTGACGTAAGGCCTGTTTATTTTAATTTTAAATTAACGTTCATACACAATTAACACAATTAACAATTTGATTTTTTACCAAAGAAAATAATAATTGACAAAAAGTGCAATACTATGATTAATACCTCCCGTATCTTTGTGACTCAATTATATTTATTCAAAATTTTCATAAAATGATTTACTTAAATTGTAGTTCCTATTTATTTTTAGTTTTGACTTAAATAAGATTTAAACATGCAAATTAAATTTTCCGTTTTCTGTCCATTTAATAGCACTGGTTTAATAAAAGATTAGATCCAAATTTTCATCAACCGTAATGAATGGGTCTACGAATTGCAACGAGATCCCAAAAATAAAATAATTACTAAAAAATCAAGATAACAAGGGAAAAATTATTGTTTCTTGATTGCTTTGTTATCATTAGGATTTTTTTAATAATTATGTCCCTTCTCCTTCACTGGCTAATATTAGCCATGAAGGTTACGAAGAATCTTATATTTGTGATAAGTCTCGTATTATTTTATTTCGGACATTGTACCAAGACAAGATACAATCGAAAGAAGCAAAGCTTATATTTTCAGCACGCTAATTAAACATTAGTACTACTATTTTCCAAAAGCTGTGCATAAATATCTGTCATTGAAGCGATCCCTTCTCACATAGATCAAGCCATATCTTGAGTGATCATGGATATCTCTATCCCCTCCTCTCTCTCTCTCTCTCTCTATATATATATATATATATCTAATGTTTTGCTGCAATGCTTTCTAATATTTGCAATCATGCTCCGCAAAGGCATGTGTGGTTTGAAATTGCATTGCAAGGAAAAAGACCACCATCTTCTCCTAAGCTTCAAGCACGCCATGGTTGATCCATCTGCGATCCTCTCTAGTTGATCTAAGGAGCGAGATTGCTGTGAAAGGTAACTGAAGTTCACTGTGACCATATCACTGGCAGAGTCATTGAGCGTAGTCCCCCTTGTTCTGCAAAATTCAGCTCGAACAAATTTATTTGTCATACATGTAAGAAGTTTAGGACCCATCAAGTATGACAAATAAATTTGCTCAAGTTGAAAAGGAGGGACCCGAAGAGAATCAAAGTCAAAGATCAAGTTTCGGGGATCCCATGGAAAGAAGAGTCAGCTTCGAGAGTTTGGCAAAATTTCGTTCAGATACATGCACTGTCAAGTGATTATCATTAAATTCTAATGTGTCCTAGTTGAAGAGTTGCCCCAGACTTTCTGGAAGACTACCATTTAAATGATTCGAAAAGACATGGATTGAGGTGAGTCGACGATGACAAAATTCCCAAATCTGAAGGAATAGGACCAAAAAATAAATTTTCACTAACATCAGCTCCATGGGAAGACTACCATTTTCAGTCATGCTCTGTCTGCCACATGGAGAAGGAGAACACCTTGTCTGAAAAGAATATTCGCCCAAAGAATAATTACAAAAAAGAAAAGCCAATATTGTATGTTTTAATGTTAATGATGATCACTTGGTAAGCAAATATATATGTGTGTATGTAAAACATGAATATGTGTGTGATAGTACAAACATACCCTTTGTCATCGTTGACTCATTTCGATCTTTCTTCTCAACTCATTTAAATGGCAATCTTCTAGAAAGTTTGGTGCAATTCTTCAACTTGGACACATCAGAATTTAATAATAATTACGACATACAGGAGATGTGTCTGAAAAAAGCTTCACCAAACTCTCAAAGTTAACTCTTCTTTCCATGGGATCCCCAAACTTGATCTTTGACTTCGATCACTTTGGGTCCCTCCTTTTCAGTCTGAACAAGGGAGACTAAGGTCAATGACTCTATTAGAGTATCAGTGGCGTTGTCCCACTGAAGTCCAGTTCATTCACCGCAGTATAATCTGGCTCATAGCGGACCAACGCGAGAGGATGGCAGATGGATCAACCATGGTGTGCTTGAAGTTTAGGGCTTAGGAGGAGAAGATAGTATCTTTTTCACTACAATGAGAGGTATCCATTCTCACTCAAAGGTATATGGTTTGATGGGAAGTGATGGATCACCACCAATGACAGATATTTATATACAGCCTTGGGAAATAGTAGTGGTAATGTTTAATTAGCGTACTAAATAAGCTTTTTGCTTCCTCTTTTAATTGTCTCTTGTCTTGATGCAATGTCCCAAATAAAATAATACGACACTTATCACAAACACAAGATTCTTCATAATGACCTTCACAGCTAAGATTGGCCAATCCTCGGGTGTTCAAAATACAGAAGAAAAGTGCAGAAACGGAATTACAGAAATGGAAAATGACAGAAGCTGAAATTAGCAGGGAAAAGAATCCATTCAGAAGGAGGTTTTTAATTGAAGGTTTCCTTATTAATTAGCTGGTGGGTCCCACGATCAACATGTTTTTTTCTTACTGCCAACTTCATTTCAACAATAATGGCATCTTCATTATTGCTTTGGACGCAGCACGCCCTTGCATGGAATCGGCCCAACTAAATCCATAAATTTGTGGTACGTAGTAAACCATTAATGGCAGCAAAAGGAAGAATGAGAATGCTTTCATATGGTCTCGTCATCACTTTACTTTACGATATTCCACATTAATAATAATGCGGTCTAAACCAAGGCAAATACTGTCACATCATCACCACTATTATTTGCTTTCGCTCAATGCTTGCATATTATTTCTTCTTTTTGTGGTTCGAACCACATATCAGTAGCTTCATTTTCCCCCCTATTATTATATGCTGTTGGGTTTGCTGAATCCTGATGTTCGATGATGCACTTAATGACTTGAATGGGATCTTCAGACTATTTTAAAGAGGTTTCATATGCTCAATGACTTTGTAGCCAACAGCATGAAAACTCTTCGTTAGCGGGAGGTTTTAGGTTTGATTCCATTTTTCTTTTATAAATTATTAAGCTCTTTGTCAGAATATATATATATATATATATATATATATATATAGAGTCAAAAATTTAACAGCAGAGTCGAAAAGCCCTCAAGAAAGATATGTAGTATTGAATGTAATCCTTCCAATCCATTTATTCACGGGAACATAATTAATTATGCTGATTCATTGGGGAAGCAAAATCTATTGTCAATATGGTAAAATATTTAGATGGTAAGAAGTAGAGTCTGCACAAGACACATATTTATCTTTTGAGAAACCATTTATTGATTATGCAGAATTTTATTCAGATCGATAAGCAGCGAAGTTATTTTCAAGGTAGACATCCAAGAAAAAGAGTTTTTAATGAACAAAAGAATGCATGAAAAGAAACTAAAGAGAGGAAAGCTCACATATGGCCACTTTGAAGTGCTGTTTACGTAGAAAAGATTGTCACAAATTTAAGAGAAATGTGGAAAAGTCCTCAGGAAGTAGAAATAACGTTAAATATGATTGTGACACAAGAAATGTCTATGAGATATAGGGAACGAATTTCAGTACTACGCAGCGGCAAGGAGCTCATCACCACTACGCACCGTTTCATTGAAGTTAGGAATGATCTTTTCCGGTCGATGATGAGCGATCTAGTTGCACATAGAAATTTTGAAAGTTTACGCCGTTTCAATCCTCTCTCTTCGTTCCCCATTCCTCTTCAGCATCGTCTTCAGATTGGAGAAATGAAAGAGGGAGGAAGGAAGCAGGGTAGAACGTCACCGTGTGTGGCATGCGAGATGCTTCAAAAGAAGACGCGGATGAGCCCCACAAGTTTGCTAAGGTGCTGTTTGGTATAAAGTATTGAAAATGAGAGATAGAATTGGGATTGAGATTCAAAAAATACGTTAAAAGAATATTTAATATGAGTGATTGGTTGTTACTTGGAATTGACCAAATGCTCATATGTGGGATTGCCTAATCTTATATAATAAAAAAGCACTCATAGTAAACACTCTTTAATTAATATTTTTTCTCAATTCCAACCCAAGTCTTGTCCTTCATTTTTAATGCTTCGAACCAAATGGCACCTAAGGTGGCATTTGGTGGGAAGCATTGAAAATTAGGGATGGGGATAGCATAAGAGAAATTGGTATTACCAAATCTCACGTCTCTGAGTTTGTCTAATTCCATATAATAAGCAATTATTCGTGCTAAATACTATTTTAATAATTTTTCTCAATTGCAATCCTAATTTCTCTCCCTCATTTTAAATACTCCACACCAAACAGAATCTAAATGTTCACAAAGTATTTGGAGCCAATAATGTCGACAATATGCCTGAGGAGGTGCCTATAAAGAGTAAGTTTGGAGGATCTTGCTTGATAGTTTGGGTGCATGGTGCTGTGGCTTTGCCTTCCCTAACATGAAAAATTTAATGTCCTGATCTTTTAGAGATATTTTTTCTGCTCCTGCTGGAGCTGGAGTAGTCGCCACTGGTAATCTTCTTCAAAGAGAATAGAAGCGAAAATTTGGAACTTGCTCCTTACTTTAAAAAATAAAAAAAATAAAAATAAAAACTTGCCTTGCATGGAGGGAACTTCATTGACTTTATCCCATAGAACGACGTCGCTGGGCAATCGAATGGATGGAGCTCATTCTTGACTTCATTAAAATAGTGCGCATAAATGATGAGCTCTTGGTGCTCATCATCATGCTTAGCACCGAAATTGATTCTTGGGAGGGGATATAGACCTAGCGTTCTAGTATGATCCTTCTGACGTGACTCATTTATTAAGTTGATTATGCTGAATTTTTCAGAATTAAAAAAAAAAGATTTCCTAATTAAATTGAGAGTGCACGTCAAAGAAAGGAGAATATATTGAAAAATTGGGAAAATAAAGAAGAGAAAAACTGACATGCACCCACTTTGAGATGATGTTTAACTGACGGGGAACAAAAAAAGAAGAAGAAGAAGAAATCTATAATCACAAAGGGCAAAGCGGAAAAGTCCTCGAGTCAATACATAGAGACATAATATTGAGCATGATACTTGCAAGTCCATTTATATCATTAATTATGCAGAATTTTTGAAAATAAAAAATCTATTGTAAATTTAAACAAAAATAGCCTGCAGAGATAAGTACTGGGTCTGGTCATTAATATAAGAGAGAATTAAAGAATTAATTTAGTTTTAAATATAAGATATCAATTCACTTTGCGTCAAATATTTATCTATTTGACTCTCGAATGATCCTTATAGGCTGTTGGTGACTACATGTGTTGAGGAGTTTTCACGAAAGAATATCAATGCACATGATTGATAGGGTATTTTAAAAATGACAATATTAATTTATTACAAATAATTAAACAAAAATAACCCGTAGAGATAAGTATTGGGTCTGGTCATTAATATAATTAGATAACTGAAAATTTAATTTAGTTTTAAATATAAGATCTCAATTCACTTTGTCTAAATATTTATCTATTTTGTCTTAAGTAATCCTTATAGGCTATTAGTGATTACACATGTTAGGGGCATTTTAGAAAAGATAATTTCAATGCACATGATTAATAGAAGTATTTCAGGAAAGACAATATCAATTTATTATAAATAATTAATTTAACTAATTTTTTTAATATTCACAAATTAGTTATCTAACTTTTAGATTAATTACTTATTTATTGTCAATTTAATATTGAATATGTTCCTCTGCTATCCATTTTATTCGATTGAAAGCTATCTTGCAAATGTACGCCAAATTTTTAAAAGAACTACATCGCTCACAATTTGTTGTCACTCGGTGGGCTGTAAGACGTTTAAAGTAGTCCCCACAAGGCTTTTGATCAATGGTTACGATTTATCATGAGAACCCCCATGACATAAAGTTTGTCTCTAATAAAGTACAAGAATGTGAAGTAAGAATGCCTGAAATTTCTGTTGAGAAATATGGCACCGCAAACTCCCCAAAAAGCCACGGCAAATCCAACTCCCAACCCAATGTAGAACAAAGACAGAAATTTATCATCTTGGTTGTCAGATCCTATGTTGGAATTCTTGTCTTCATCGTCAGTGCAATTCTTTTGAAGCGGAGGTCCGCATAGATCAGGACTCCCAATATAACTTTGCGCATCAAACCCTTGAAGTTGAGTGCCTAATGGGATCTTTCCAATAAAATTGTTGAAGGAGAGGTTCAAGGCTGCTAGAAAAGACAATTCGGCCATACTTTGGGGAATTTCACCTGAAACTCGATTATTTGCAAGATCGACAGACTCCAATTTTTTCATGTTCCCAATCTCTTTTGGAATGTTTCTCTCAAATTGATTATGAGACAAATTCAAAGATTGTAATCCCGTGAGAGCAAAAATTTCTGGAGGTATTGTCCCGGCCATCATATTACTTGATAGATCAACATAACATACCAAATTCAAGTTTCGTTTATAGCTCAATCCTTGGCCTTTCATGTGTAACAAAACCTCGTCTCTCACTATGAAAGTGCAATTTGGAGTTCTAGAGCAGTAGTTTAGAACTCCACTATTTGAAGAATCAGGGGAAACCAGGGCCGCCATGTTTTCTAGGCAAGTTGGGATTGAACGTGATATTTTGTTGTCCGCCAAATCCAATATTATGAGGGAAGTTAATTGGCGTAATTGTGTGGGATATTTCCGCGGAGTTGATTGGATCTCAGTATGATAACCCTGGCTTTGTCCCCAATCCAACTTGGTATGTGTCCTAAAAATTTGTTTTCCCCTAAATCAATGACTTGCAGGATTTGGATTTTTCAGTGACAAAGGTATCTCTCCAAATAAGTTATTTTTATTGAGATGCAAAAATGTAAGGTTGGACAATAAACTCATTGAGGGAGGTATTCTAACCCTTAGACTACTGCCACCAAGCTTAAGCACAACCAGTGATTTCCAATTCATCCAACAATCTGACAGTTCCCCAGATAATAAATTACTGGACATATCCAAAGACTTCAATTTGCTTCTCCCCTTTATTCTTTGACACACTAACCGAGAAATAGATCCTCGCAGGTAGTTGTTTGCTATACTGAAATGGACAACATTTTGTGATAACTGAGGAACCTTGCCTTTCAATTTGTTTCAATCCAAATTTATGGCTGTCGAATTCAGTAACACATTAGACATTTATCCATCAATTGCGTTATCCTCTTAGTGTAAGTATGCTAGTTGGGTCGCAAATTTCCAAAAGCCGTCTGGGGACTCGAATGAAATTCTTGGATATTTAATTCCTAAGCTGCTTAGACGTGTTTGCGTGTATATCCATGCAGGAAGTTGAGGAACCCTCATGTGTTCCAAGTGAATAGTTTCAAGTTGGAAAGGAGGAACCCAAAGAGGATTAAAGTCAAAGATCAAGCCTGGTGATCCCATGAAAAGCAACTTCAGATTCGAGAGTGTGTCGAGATTTTTTTTCGACACATGCCCCGCCAAGTTATTATAACTAAAATCTAGTTCCTCAAATTCAAGAGTTGTCCAAGATTTGCAGGAAGAGCACCACTGGAGTGGTTAGACCTGATAATAAAGGTTTTCAACGATGAGATATTTCCCAAGGTTGAAGGAACGGGGCCAGAAAAGAAATTTTCACTAAGATCGTGAAGTTGTAAATGTTGAAGTTGTCCTAACCAGTCGGGGAATTGGCCCACTGAGTCTGTTGTCCCCACAGCCAATTCTTGTGTTTTCCGGAGGTTCAATAAACCCTCTGGGAATCCCCCTCCGAAATAATTTGAGCGTAGGTTGAGAACAGTGACACCACTAAGATTGAACAGCCAGTTGGGAAAAAGTCCGAGCTAAATTCATTACTAGTGAGGATAAGAACCTCAAGCGAAGTAAAATTGATAAACTGGAGAGATGGATTTATGTTTCTAAGCTGAAAGCTTTCCAAATATAGCTCTGCGAGGGAAGGAAGTAGAGTTGCTAATTGAAGCCAGTCAAGTTTTCCTTCAAGATTAATACTCCTCCAATCCTAAATATAAGACCTACTTTGTAGTATAATTTATACTATAAAATGGGTCTTATATTTAGAACCAGAGGAGTAGCACTGTAGTCAAGATATTCCAAGGAGGGAACACGAGAAAGCCAATGAAGACTATCAAAGTGAAGATCTTCATTACTGGATAAATTGAGATAATGAAGATTGGAAGAATTTTGGCGTTCAACCAGAGATAGGTTGTTAGAGTTTGTGATGTCCACATGATCATTTTGGACGATAGCACGAAGTTATGATTGCTCAAATCCAAGTAATTAAGAAACTCAAGCTGATCAAGCAAAGACAGGTGGAGTTCACCTGTGAGACAGTGTGATCTCGTCTCTCCACAATCACCGTAAAAAGATTGTAAAGGACAAGGAAGACTGAGCTCGATGACTCTGCCGCTGGTGTTGTCATACCGAACTCCTTCCCATTCACAACAATCTCGCTCGTCGGACCAGGTGGGGAGGATGGCTGACGGATCGACAAGGGTGTGTTTGAAGTTTAGGAGAACGTGGTGGTCTCTTTCATTGCACTGCATAGCGCCTTTGCGTAGCGTGATTGAACATATCAGGAACCATAGAAGCATAATATTAGAAATACGGGAAGGCAATGAGGTATCCATGATTGCTTGAGATAGAGCCACCAATTATGGCACATATATATATGTGGCTGCCACATATAGCGAGTTTGGCCTTGATATTAAATGAAATGTAATGCTTATCTCTCTGGTATATACCATGACTCGTGGTAGCAAATGGTTGAATGGATGACTTTTGAAAAGTTGCGTCAACTTGATCCATCAAACAGCGGGACTACTCAAATTATGGGACTGAGAGGAGAGGATCTTGTATCCTTCCCTTGCCATCCTACTTCTCACACCTCTTTTTCTTTTTCTGGTCATTAAATCAATATTTCAATGGTATATGATTTTAAACATATGACTTAATCTATTTCAGTACGCGCGCAGAAGGTGAAGGGTTCAAACCACCACTCAAAATACACCTTTGAGCGGAAGGTCATGTAATCACTAGGTTCACTTCAAATTGCAACATTCTATGGTCGCCGCTGAAAGTGAACTTTCAGCAGAGACTATTATTGTCGCCGCTGAAAGTGTAATATGATAATATATATTTTATTTTATAATAGTAATAAACAAATTCAATTCGGCTCAATGGCAAAAAGATTGGACACGAAAGGAGGTGGTCACGAGTTCGAATTTTGAAGAAGACACATTTAAGGTGAAAATATTTGGACGATGACATGGCGGGGAGGAGTGATGTGGCAATGATGTGGAGGTGCTAGTGATGACGTGGCACCTAGTCGGTGATGAGGTGGAGGTGGCTAGTGATGACGTGGCGGCTAGCGATGATGATGTAGCAGCCAGCGACAATGACGTGGTAGCCGGTGGCGATGACGTGGCATTGGTAAAGCCAATTCTTCTTAGGCATCACTTTTAGCGGCGACAAAAAAGTCACCGTTGAACATCTCTTTTGGTGGCGACAAATTGTCGCCACTGAAAATTCTTTTAGCGGTGACATCCGAAAGGGTCTTTCAGTAGTGACAAATGTCGCCGCTGAAATTTCTAAAAGTCACCGCTGAAAGACACTTTCAGCGGCAACCTTTTTAGTCGCCGCTAAAAGTTTTCAATCACGGCTATTATAGCAACAACTTTTCAGCGGCGACTTTTTGTCACCACTGAAAGTCAACTTTTTTTTTTTGTAGTGATGTGAGTTCAACATACAAATAAAATATGCTCAATAAATTAATACGAATCCATAAAATAATTCCAATATAGACCCCCTAAAAAAGAAATATATAAAAAGTTAAAAAATGGGTATGTTTAGTCTAACAAAACGATCTCCACATAGTCATTTAAGTTTATTTATCTGTGAAGAGATTAAAATTGAAAATGCGATGCATAATTCTTACCAAACTTGACGTCCATTGTATATATTTAAGAAAAAATTACGGTGAGGTTTCAAAAAAGAAATGTAATCATAAACAATTTTTAATAATAAGTGAATATCATGAACCTATTATCATTTTTTATGCTCAAAGTTGTTATTGTTTGCAGCTCATTTGTTATAAGACTTTTTGATAGTTATAATTAGGAGATGTTGTGGATCTCTGTACATTTATTAATCCAGGTCTTTTTTCCCCCTATCTTTATATGGTTAATTTCCTTAACATATTCCCAATCAATTACTATGCGGTGAGTTAGCAGGGTGGCGCCATGCATAACTGGCTAATAGTCAGTGGTAGTAGTGGTAGACATAGAAAGTAATGAACCAACACAAGCCGATTAAAAAAGAGCAAGTAGTGTTGGCAAAAAGAAAAAAAGCGAGTAGTAAAGCTTAATTAGCACACTAATTAAAAAGAAGCGTCAAACACGAAAATTAGTGAATGATAGTACTTTAAGAAGATAATAAGCCTGGATTAATTATTAGTGGATGAAATGGTTTAGAGCTTAGACGCGTCTATTTTACTTCAGAGCCATCTATTATATTGTCTGAATAAAAGGATCCAAGAAAAAAGAGTGAAGATAAATAGAATAGTCGTTGCAGAATATCAAAGGTGAAATCTAGGCCAATAAATAGCTACCGTTGAGGGCAATCCCTCCCACATACATCAAACCATACATCGTGAGTGATCATGGAAACCTCATTCTCCCATAGCTATATTGCCAATCTTTTGCTTCTATGTAATGCGACGAAAAAGACCGCCACCTTCTCTTAAACTTCAAACGCACTCTTGTTGATCCCTCGACCGTCCTCTCCGATTGGACCCGTGAGCATGATTGCTGTGATTGGGCCAGAGTTCACTGCGACAACACCACCGGCAGAGTCGTTGATCTTAGGCTCCCTTGTTCTGCCGAATCCTCCTTCCCTGATGGTTGTGAGAGTGAGAAATCACGCTGTCTAACAGGTGATCTCAACCTATCATTGCTTCAACTTGAGTTTATAAATTACCTGGATTTGAGCAACACTGACTTCCAAAATATTGTTCAAAAAGGTTATGAGGATGCGACAAATTGTAGTAACATGTCTTTTATTCATCATCCTCATTCTTGTGAAAATTCTTCCAATCTTCATTATCATGATTTATCTGAAAATGAGAATCCTTGTGTTGATAATATTCTCTGGCTCTCTCGTGTTTCCTCCCTCAAACATCTTTACCTCGGTGACATGGGTTTTCAAAAAGAAATAGATTGGCTCCAATTAGCGACTCTCCTTCCTTCATTCACAGAGTTGTCCTTGGATGGTTGTTTTCTTGGAAGCATCACTCCGTATCTCCCGTTGTCGATTTTACTTCCCTTGAAGTTCTTAGTCTTCCTTATAATGCTTTTGGCACTCAATTCTCGCCTCATTGGTTGTTTAATCTTTGTGATCTCACAATTGTCGACTTGAGCTATAATCATATTCAACGTCAACTCTCAAAAAATTTATTGAATCTTCAAAAATTAGAAAAATTGTATTTGAGTGAGAATAAACTCAGTGGATTGATTCCAGATTGGCTGGGCCAGTTTGAACATCTACAAGAACTTATCGTCGATAGAAATATATTTTCTAGTCCTATTCCTTCAACTTTGGGAAATTTGTCATCCTTGACTGCTTTGGATGTTAGCTCAAACTACTTGAAGGATAGTCTTGTAGAAAGTCTTGGAAATCTGTCATCCTTGACTACTTTGGATGCTATCTCAAACTACTTGAGCAATAGTCTTCTAGAAAGTTTTGGGCAACTCTTGAACTTGGAGGCGTTAGGTTTTGGTGATAATCAATTGACAGGGCATTTGACCGAAAGAATTTTTGTCAATCTCTCAAATTTGAAATACCTTTCCATGGGATCTCCGGGCTTAATCTTCGACTTTCATTCTCTTTGGGTTCCTCCATTTCAACTTGAAAAACTTATTTTGACAAACATGACGGGTCCTAAGCTTTCTTCATGGCTATATACACAAAACGTCTCTTATAAGTTTAGAAATTGCCTCCTCGAGAATTTCATTTGAATCTGCAGACAACTTTTGAGGCTTTGCAATCCAGGTGGCATACCTGCATTTACATGATAACAGGATTAATGGGAACTTGTCGAACATTTTACAGAACAACAGATGGATATTTTTAGATTCAAATAAATGTAAAACTGGCCTCCCTCGATTATCACCAAACGCTGTCTTTTTCTGTGCAAAAACCAACTCTTTTTAAGGACCCCTTTCTCCACTGTTGTCTCAGAAAATGAATGGGAGAAGCCAATTAAGGTATATAGACTTATCCAAAAATTCTTTATTTGGGGTATTGACGGATTTTCGGATGAATTGGAAGTCATTGGTTATTGTAAGCTCAGCGACAATAATCTAACAGGCACAATTCCGCCATCATTGAGTTTTCTGTCCAAACCTACAATTCTGCAGCTCAACAAAAATCTCTTATTCGGAGAGATACCTTTGTCACCGGAAAGTCGTGAAAATCCATAGATCCTTGATCTAGAGGAAAATAAACTTTCCGATTATTGTGGTAATGATCCTTAGGATGAACCGTTTACGTCGTTGAGTACGTACATGGCATTTGTGGTAAGTGAAACAAACTTCTGATTTAAGATTTGACTAAGTTTTTTAAATGCTATATAGTCATTTGTTTATCTTCTATTCTGATGACATAGCTTTGGATTATATATCATGCGGGTACTTCGTATGCATGTTTCAGTAAGTCCTCATCAAGAGTGTTTTAGACGGAACGTTGCAAGGGAGGACGAAATGATGCTATTGAAGGCATATTACAGTGAAGTTCTTAGTTTGAGTGCTACTTTGAAGTCGTGTAATATATATAAATATATATATATATATTTATATATTTATATAGTTCCATTTTCTGCGTAAAATTTGTGTCCTTAATAAGTAAGTGCCCTTAAATAAAGGCGAAATTAAAATATTTCTTTTTAGTAAGCAATAGGAAATGGCGTAAAGTTTTTTATTTATCACTTTTAAAGGAAATTAAGCACTGCCATGAAATCCTATAATCCCGGTAACCTTTGCTTATTTTTTTTCTTTTAAAAAAATGGGACATATGATTCCATTTCAGATGTTTTATATTTAAAAAGTAAATAAATGCATATAATTCCTTCTATAGAGAGATGGAGTTGACAAGCCAAACAGACGCTAATAAGCATCCACCCAACTCACATGAGAAGCCATTAAAAACAAATCAAGATTGGAGTAACGACAGGTAGCCACAACAAAAAATATTCATTTAGTTACGGATAATCCGTCTTCATTGGAGATCGAAATTAAAAAAATGTTTTTTTTGTATAATTATTAAACTCTTAAATAGAAAAAGGATGACGAAAAGTTAAATATTAACAACGGATTTAGGGATGGATTTTTCTGTTTCTGAAAGGCGTGTCTCCAAATTCGTCTTTAGTTTGGCAAATTTCAAATAAAATTATCTGGACATTTGTCAGATTAGTTTGACGCTTATCCAGAGATTTTTTGTTTTTTTGGTTCTTTAAGTAGTCAAGAGGCGAAACTCAGTCTATCTCCATCGCATGACACATTTAGATTAGTTGCAGAGAAATAATTTTATGCTGTACGACATGAATATGCGAGATTTTTTTCCAGCGAAATATGTTGGTTACATGCGTGCCCTTGCAATTATTTGTAATATGCAGCCCCACTTGTCCTAAGCCCAAGACTATTTAAATATTATAGAGGCCTTTGGTTCTGTGTCCATGTTCGAAGTTTAATTGAGTTAGTAAGAAATCGACTCATAATTTATAAGGTCATAAGATCAAGATACTGTAAGTGCTTTTAGAGCCCGTCTATGCTCTAGGCCTGATTAGTCCTTGAAACAAAACTCATCTAAACTTTTTATGTTAAAAAAAAGAAGTAATATAGTTATTAAACCCATTAATAAGGAGTACTTTCTTCTTGTTTTTTTTTGGGATGAAAATAAGGAGTACTTTCAAACAGTGGAAGTACAGTGATTCTTTAACAATCGTTGTGAAAGTCACGCCAGCATGTAGGCAACAATGCTCAAGCATGTGCGTATGTTATATGCACGAAGTTGAGAACTTGAAAGACTTTATAGTGAAGAGACTAATAAGATGAAAATATATCAGTATATGTTATAAGCTGTTAAAGCTTCCTCTATTGGCGTCTTCCATCTTCCACTCCTTTTTTTTTTTTTTCCTCTTTTCTGCTTTCTTATATTTAAATTTATTTTAATTTAGAAAATATAAAAACCGATACCTACTGCCATATCCTGTCACTCTCGAGTGATAATTTCTTAAATGATTTTATATTTTAATTTTATCTTTCTTTTAAATTCAATTTTTTCACTTTCTTTTAAATTTTAAATTTAATGTTATAATTATTTAAATTCATTTTTTTAATTTCATTCAAATCCGAAATTTTAAAATTTTTCAACATTTTATTTTGCAATGGTAATTTATTTTTATTTATTTTTAATACTTATTCATTTTGTTTTTTCCTGTCACATTTATTTTATAAAAAATAAAGTTCACGGTTTCTTTTTTGGGGCTTAACATGAAGGTGATGAGATTGTGAAAAAATGTGGTGGCACGCTGGTCAAAAAAAGAAAATATGTGGTGGCACCGGACTCCTGTTATGATATTGTTGGGATTTGGGAAGGAGTGAACCCAGAATCAACGTGGCCTTCGGCGAAAACAAAAAGAAAACAAAAAGGGCCCAAGTTAGTAGAAAGCAAGAGAAAAAAAAATATTGCACCATGAGGTTATTTTAGGCTGAGGGCATTTGGATCACTCCAAGAAAAATTATTTTACATTTTTACAAGATCAAACTTTTTTTCTTTTGAAATATTTACTTTATATGGCGAAAAATCTTTTGAAAAACACTTAAACCAAATACTCTTGCATGGAGATTATTGTGAATAACCTTTTCCGCAGGCTATAGTTTTTGAGACTGGATTTTTTTTTTTTTCTTTTCTTCTGCTTGTTGCTCTCTTTTATTATGATTCATTATTTCTATTATCTAATAGCTATATAAATAGCCAACTGAACTAAGTTCCTAATAAATTTAATAAAATATAAAATATAAAAAAATATTTTTCTATTATCTATGTATTTATAATTATAATAATTATAATATAGCCTTCCGAATTAAACCATCACCACATTCACTTTATTTTAAGTTTATTGACGAGAAATAAAGGATTATTTTCATTCCACTAATTCCACAAATATGTCTAAGTTTTTTTTTTCCTTTTCTTTATACGTTGCATAAAATAATTCCCCAAGATTTGTTTCGCCGTACGAATAAGTAAGTGATCATGTATATATATATTTGTAATTTTTAGGGATGATCAAATGTGTTATTTTATTATATTATTATTTCTTTCATTTTAATTTTTATACGCTCGTACCAAACAAAATAACTCTTCTCTGCTTCTGTTATTCTTTTGTAGTGCCGACATATATTTGAATATATTAAAAAAATTGGGATGGAAATCTCTCTCCTTAATTCTCTTTCCTTAAATTTTATTAATTAATTTTTTAAAAAATCCCTTCGAGAACAAACCTGACCAAAGAATATGCTGGTCTTAGTTCGGCCCCAACCTGCCCAAAATGCACTCATCATTTTCGCAAATAACACATCTGTTTGAGTTAGACTTAGAAAATATGCATGCCCGCATGCGTTCGATTATATATTATGCAGGTACTTCGTATGCATGTTTCAGTAAGCCCTCATCAAGAGTGTTTTAGACTGAGCATTGCAAGGGAGGACGAAGTGATGCTATTGAAGGCATATTACAAGTGAAGTTCTTAGTTTGAGTGTTACTTTAAAGTCGTGTAATATATATATATATATATATATATATATAGTTCCATTTTCTGCATAAAATTTGTATCCTTAATAAGTGTATATATCCCTTAAATAAAGACGAAATTAAAATATTTCTTTTTAGTAAGCAATAAGAAATGGCCTAAAGTTTTTTATTTATCACTTTTAAAGGAAATTAAGCACTGCCATAAACTCCTACTGTTCCCTGTAACCTTTGCTTATTTTTCCTTTAAAAAAAAAAGGGATATATGATTCCAATTCAGGTGTTTTATATTTAAAAAGTAAATAAATGCATACAATTCCTTCTATAGAGAGCTGGAGTTGACAAGTCACATGGACGCTAATAAGCATCCACCCAACTTATGTAAGAAGCCATTAAAAACAAATCAAGATTGGAGTAACGGACAGGGAGCCACCACAAAACATTTTCATTTAGCGATGGATAATCCGTCTTTATTGGCGATGGAAATTTTTAAAAAAATGCTTTTCTTTTATAATTATTAAACTCTTAAATAGAAAAATGCTGATGAAATGTTAAATAATAACAACGGGTTTAGGAATAGATTTTTCTGTTTTTGAAAGGCATGGCTCTAAATTCGTCTTTGGTTTGGCAAATTTCAAATAAAATTATCCAGACCTTTGTTAGGTTACTTTGACACTTATCCAGGCAAACTTTTTTTTTTGTTCTTGTTGTTTAAATAGTTAAGAGAAGAAACTCAATCTATCTCCAAAATAGGACATACTATGTCCACTCTTTATAAAGTAAAAGCTACTTTGACTTTAATTTAATTCTATTAATAAAGAGTCGACTCATAATTGATAAAGTTGAAAGATCGAATTTTACTACTGATATGAAGATTTTATTAGCGGATAGCCCGTAATTACTTCTATGAGTGCTTTTTGAGACCCAACATGTCATGGGCTTAATTAGTTCTTAGGAGCTAACTCACCGAAACTTTTTATATTAAAAAAAAAAATATGGTTATTAAACCCATTAATAAGGAGTACTTTCAAACACTGGAAATAATCAATGATTCTTTGACAATCGCTGTGAAAGTTGTGCCAGCATGTAGGCAGCAATTCTCAAGTATATGCATATGTTGTGTGCATGAAGTTGAAAACTTGAAAGACTTCTTGGTGAAGAGACTAATAAGCTGAAAATATATCTATATATTATAAGCTGTTAAAGCTTCCTCTATTGGCGTCTTCCATCTTCCACTCCTTTTTTTTTTTTTTTGCCTTTTCTCTTTCTTATATTTAGATTTATTTTAATTTTGAAAATTTAAAAACCGATACCTACAGCCATGTCCTGTCACTCTCGAGTGGTAATTTCTTAAATGATTTTATATGTTAATTTTATCTTTCTTTCCAATAAAATTTTTTTCAGTTTCTTTTAAATTTTAAATTTAATTTTATGATTATTTAAATTCAATTTTTTTAGTTTTATTCAAATCTCAAATTTTAAAATTTTTCATTATTTTATTTTTCAATAGTAGTTTATTTTTAATAATTATTCATTTTTTGTTGTCACATTTATTTTATAAAAAATATAGTTGATGGTTTTTTCGGTTAACATGAAGGTCATGAGATCGCGAAAATATGTGGTGGCACCGGACTCGCGTCATGATATTGTTGGGCTTTGGGAAGGAATGAACCCAGAATCAAAGTGGCCTTTGGCAAAAACAAAAAGAAATCAAAATGACCCCACTTAGTGGAAAGTAAGAGCAAAAACCAAAAAATGGTCACGCCACGAGAGGGACTTCAGGTTTAGGGCATTTGGATCACTCCAAAAATATATTATTTTACATTTTCACAAGATCAAACTTCTTCTTTTTTTTTTTTGAAATATTTACTTTATATAGCACAAAATCGCTTAGAAAAAACTTAAATGAAATCCTCTTACATAAAGCCGCAGGCTATAGTTCTTGAGAGTTGAGACTGGATTTTCTTTTCTTTCTTTTCTTCTGCTTGTTGCTCTCCTTTATTATGATTCATCAATTCTATTATCTAACAGCTCTATAAGTTTTGTAGGACCACTGATTTTTTTTTTCCAAGTATATCATAGTATCATTTGCATCTAAAATAATTGGAAGACTTTTCAAAGTTGAATTGGTTTGTCATCATCAGATGGGCGGCCATTTGAGAGAGTCTCAATCACGATAATGTATTAATGGGTCAACTTTTATGGTCACCTTATCTTTGTTTTTGATACTCCTCACTTGGACGAAGAATACTGATCAAAGTCATTCATATATTTTTAATTTATTCAAATACTCCTTTTGATCTTAAACATAAGAGCTAGTTTGACTTTTAATTTGGTTTTAAATATAAGATTCCAATCCACTATGTCTCTTATATTTATCTATTTTTTTTCAAAATAGTTCTTATAATAGTTGCACATATTAAATATTCTATCAAATAATAGTTCTAACCAATACACATGGTTAGCAAGAGTATTCTAGGAAAAACAATATATGTTTATTATAAATAACTAACTTAATTTATTTTCTTAATTTATTAAAATTAGTTAATTAGTTCTTATATTAAAGATCAAAAGTAGTATAAATGTGTCTGCGTGCGAGCGTGGCAACTGGAATCATAAATGAAGTATTGACAAGAAGTTATGAAAAGACCATATAAAATTCAAATATGGTGGCATCATTTTTCCATCAAGTGAAAGAGATCTTTGTTAGACTTTTCAATAATATATGGGAATTATGAGGGGGGAAAACAAATTTGTTGCCTGTTTAGATTGAAATTGATTTTTCATTTATGTCATTTGAATAAATAAAAAATATACTCTCATATATACATTACAAAAAAATTGACTTTCAGCGGCGACAAAAGTCGCCGCTGAAAGTATAAAAGTCACCGCTAAAAAGTCGTTGCCGTAGCAACCGTGGCTGAAAACTTTCAGTGGCGACTAAAAAAGTCGCCGCTGAAAGATACTTTTAGCGGTGACTTTTAGAAGTTTCGGATGTCACCGCCAAAAAGTCTTTTAGCGACGACAACAATGTTGCTGCTGAAAGACACTTTTGGCGGCGACATTCTTGTTGCCGCCGAAAGACTTTTCAGCGGCGACAAAAGTGTTTTTAATGGTGACTTTTTTGTCGCCACTGAAAGTAATGCCTAAGAAGAATTGGCTATACCGACGCCACGTCATCGCCACCGGCCGCCACGTCATCGTCGTCGGCAGCCACATTATCACCGCCGACTGCCACATCATCACTAGCCACCTCCATGTCATTGCGACATCACTCCTCCTCGCCATGTCATCGTCCAAATATTTTCACTTTAAATGTGTCTTCTTCAAGGTTCGAACTCCTGACCGCCTCCTTTCGTGTCCAATCTTCTTGCCGCTGAGCCAGATTGAATTTGTTTATTAATATTGTAAAATAAAATATATATTATTATATTACACTTTCAGCGGCAATACTTTTGTTGCCACTGAAAGTCTTAGTTTCAGTAGCGAACTTTCAGCGGCGACAAAAAAAGTCGCTGCTCAAAGTTTACTTTCAGCGGCGACATTTTTGTCGCCGCTGAAGTTCTTAGTTTCAGCAGCGAACTTTCAACGGCGACACTTTTGTCGCCGCTGAAAGTCTTAGTTTCAGCAGCGATAAAAAAAGTCGCCGCTGAATGTCCACTTTCAGCGGCGACTTTTTGGTGTCACCGTTGAAAGTGGACTTTCAGCAGCGACTTTTTTTGTCGCCGCCGAAAATCATCTCCTAAAGTCTGTTTTTTTTAGTGATAGTTGATGTCTTCATGAATATCTTTGCTATTTTCAGCATCTCTCATAATTGAGGCAACTTTTTTCTTTATACACACAAGACCTAAGTTTTTCTTTTCAAACTTTTAATATGTACAATAAATAATTTTGTTGAAAAATTACAGTCTAAGAGATTGATATAAACTTTTGTCTCTTTGGTTTGGTCCTCAGAAACCTCTGTCTTAGTCTTGCTAATCTGCTTTTGGGTTGGGGAAAAAAAATGGAGGAAAGAAGATGGGAGAAAGGAAGATGGAGAGCTTACCATTAATAATGGTTGGCGACCTGGCGTCACGTGTCAATGCAAACCAATTCAATTCTAATTAAAAGTCATCCATTTTCTGCTTAGTCCTTATATTCTACGTCACTTGCGTGTGTTAGCGTCATGGTTTATGTCATGAACATTTGAAGTCGGAAAGCATTAAAGACGAACTCACTGTGGGACCTGGGAATATAAATATATCTCAATATAAAAGTGTGGTGGTGGCAAGCCCTTCCCATCAAAGCATATCAATCAGTGATTATGGAAACCTCATCATTTCTCTCCTATATCTCTAATCTTCTGCTGCCATGGTTATTAATATTAGCAATTATGCTCCACAATAAGGGCACTTATAGTTTGAGAGTACAGTGTGATGAAAGAGATCGCCATCTTCTCTTAAATTTCAAACAAACAGTTGGTGATCCATCATCCATCCTCTCTGGTTGGTCGGATGGCAGAGATTGTTGTGAATGGATAGGGATTCAGTGTGACAACACCACCGGTAGAGTCATCGAACTCAGTCTTCCTTGTTCTTTAGAAGCCTATGATTATGATTGTGAAGAGAAGAAATCACACTGTCTCACAGGTGAATTCCACCTATCTTTGCTCCGACTTGAGTTTTTAAATTACTTGGATTTGAGCAATAATGACTTCCATGTTATTACCCAACATGATTCCTCTAAAAATTCTTCTAATCTTCATCACCTTGACTTATCATATAATGAGGATCTTTTCATTGATAGCCTTCATTGGATTTCTCGTTTTGCCTCCTTGAAATATGTTAACTTCAGTGGCATTAATCTTCAAGGGAAACTTGATTGGCTTCAGTTACCAGCTTTACTTCCTTCCCTTACTGAATTGCACCTAGATAGATGCCACCTTGAAAACATCAGTCCATCCCTGCAGTATGTCAATTTTACTTCACTTGAAGTTCTTAGCCTTTCTGATAATGCTTTTAACTCTGAAATCTTTCCGAACTGGCTATTCAATCTCAGTGATGTCACTTCTGTAAATTTGAGCTATAATTATTTTCATGGCCAACTTCCAAATAGACTGTTGAATCTTGGAAAATTAAAAAGCTTGGATTTGCAAGGCAATCAACTAAGTGGACCAATTCCAGCTTGGTTAGGCCAACTAAAACACCTACAAGTTCTTGATATTAGTCATAACTTACTTTATGGTCATATTCCTCCTCAATTGGGAAATCTATCATCCTTGGTTATCTTGAATCTCAATTCAAATAACTTAAACGGTAGTCTTCCAGAGAGCCTTGGGCAGCTCTTGAACTTGGAGATGTTCAACTTTTATGATAATCATTTGATGGGGTATGTGTCTGAAAGGAATTTTGTCAAACTCTCAAATTTGAAAGCGCTTGGCATGGGATCTCCAGGCTTAATCTTTGACTTTGATTTGTCTTGGGTTCCTCCTTTTCAACTTGAAGGCATAAATTTGGTGCACATAGTGGGTTCTAAGTTTCCTGAATGGATATATACGCAAAAGTCTCTCAGGGTATTAGTTATTATCTCCTCAAGTATTTCATTTCAATCTCAAGATAACTTTTGGAATTTGGCAACACAGTTGAGATGCATATGCTTACAAGAGAACACGATTGATTGGGACATATCCGATGTGTTACTGAACTCTACATACGTAAGTTTGAGTTCTAATAAATTCAAAGGCAATCTCCCTCGTTTGTCACCAAATGTTGTCACATTCAATGCAAGAAATAACTCTTTTCAAGGATCTATTTCTTCATTGTTGTGTCAAAAGATGAGTGGCAGAAGCAATTTAAAGTATTTGGACATGTCTAATAATCTATTATCAGGAGGGCTTACAAATTGCTGGATGCATTGGAAATCCTTGGTTATTATTAGGCTAGGTGGCAACAATCTTACGGGTACTGTTCTCCCATCAATCAGTTTCTTATCTAATCTCAAGATTTTGCATCTCAATAACAACAACTTCTTTGGAGAGATACCAATGTCACTGAAAAATTGCCAAAACCTGCAGATCCTTGATGTTGCAGAAAATAAATTTTCAGGATTCATACCAAACTGGATAGGTCACAATGTAAAGATTATCCAATTTAGATCCAACCAATTTAGTGGAACTATCCCATCAGAAGTATGCCAGTTGGAATCTCTTATAATATTGGATTTTGCAAATAACAAACTCTCAGGTTCAATACCTAAGTGCTTACATAATATGACAGCCATGAGACAAGCTGCTTCAAGTAATGTGGTTAACAACTTTTGTGGCAGAATATTGTGTTCAAATTCTATATATGGAGACAATGTTGAGTTGCATATAAAAGGCCTTGAACTAATCTATGAAGAAAATGTAAAGTTGTTGCGTGCTATTGATCTATCAAGTAATTATATGTCTGGAACAATACCTCCAGAAATGTTTAGTCTCAGTGAATTGCATTCCTTGAACTTGTCCCATAATCAATTAGAAGGAAATATATTGAGAGAGATTGGAAACTTGAAACAATTAGAATCTCTTGATCTTGCACACAATCAATTTTCAGGTGAAATTCCTCAAAGTTTGGCTCAATTGTCTTTTCTGGGAACCTTAAACCTTTCCTTCAACAATTTCTCTGGAATGATCCCATCAGGGACTCAACTTCAAGGGTTCAATGTGCTAAGCTATATTGGGAATCTTGGACTTTGTGGTGCTCCACTTCCAAAGAATTGCACACACAAAGATGTTAAACCCACTGAAGGAAATTACAGTGAAGAAGATGAATTTCTATCTTCCTTCTACATTGGGATAGGAGTTGGATTTGCCGTGGCCTTTTGGGGAGTCTGTGCTGTCATTTTCTTCAACAACAATTTCAGGCATTCTTACTTTAGATTCCTCTATCACATTAGAGACAAGTTTTATGTCATGGTGATCCTCAGGATTAATCGTTTTCATTGAAGACCTAGCTGGTACTAAGGTGAGTGAAACAAACTAATGATTTAAGTTTTGACTAAGTTTACTTAAATGCAATATATTTTACTTTTTCGTTGCCACATATTCCCTTTTTTAATAATATTTTAGAAGCGATAAGGTACTTAAATATTAGGAAATATTGATAAGAAGTACCTAATACTTGAAAGTTTTGTTTTTTTGGCTCTTAGACATAATTTAATGGTCAAACTTAATGGTGGATATCAACTAGGGTAGTTTTTTTAATGAAGTAAAACTTCCAGGGCATAAAAGAGCTAAAACAAAACAACCAAGTACTAGATGCTCCTTCATGGATGCTTCAGGGGTATTTATTCAAACACCTTATTCGTATTCTAGAACTATATAAATACATAAATTTAATATTTTGGAGGTGTAACGCCCTTGTAATATTTTTTATTTATATATTATGCAGTTTCTTGCTCCTCATCGGGTCTTCTAGACTGAGCATTGCAAAGGAGGACGAAGTGATGCTGCTGAAGGCATATTATAAGTGAAGTGAAGTTTTTAGTTTGTTGCGTTACTTTAGTTTGAAGCGGTGCAATATATTGTATATGTCCTTAAATAGAGAGGGACATATGATTCCAATACAGGCGTTGTATATTTAAAATGTAAATAAATGCACGTCATAAATTAGTAAGTTGATAATTCACATTATAGATGTGTATGAATCGGACCGAACCAGGTTGGCCATCACAGCGTAAGAAAGACCTCTTACTGAACATGATCGCCTGGGGTATAGTCTGATCCAATATCAACCTGAGGTTGGATGAACCAGACTTGATCTATCAGATATACAGATTGGTCCATGCATTTCAATATCATAATTTACTTTCTTTTTCCTCTCTATGTGTGTGTTTTAAGAGATCAGACGCAGAGACGTAGGGAAAGGAATGATTGAGGGATTTGAATTATAAGAGTTGAAATGCCTCAGAAACAGGGGAACTCTGTTCTATTTTCTGCAAATAGGATAAAGCAACTCAACGCAATCCTACCAAAGAAAACAAAAACACTCTTGCTTCTCTATACGCTGGTCTCTTCTATGATACAAGAAGTATAGTGAACGAGTTCAAATCAGCAAATGGCCAAAGTTTCCAAAAAACAAATATACAGAAACTGACGAGTTTAAAGTCACATGGACTTTATTCAGGCTGATGAGAATGTTGTTGTTGTGGAACTCTAAGATTGTACTTCAAATGTGAGAAGGGCACGCTGGAATTCAAGCGAATAAAGAAGAGTATAAAATTAATTAAGTTGATAAAAATTTCTTGTAAAAATTTACGACAACAATCAAGTATGATATTTTTTTTTAATTTTATGTGATCAAAATCAAGAAAAATAGAAAGTTGGTAAAGAGTCACTAAATTTAAAAAACCAACGAAGCCCGGAAATTATTTCAGGATATATAGTTTTTGACAATTTTTTTTGGGTCAAAAAATAGTTTTTGACAATTTGAATGTTGAAGGTAAATATAAATATATTGGGTAAATAAATTATTTGCCGTTTCATATTCACAATATTATATGTAAAATATTTTTTTAGAGACGACGCATTTAATATCTTTTGCCGGAAGAAATGACACCCCATAACCCTTTCCGCATGTCTGCATCTCCGTCCCAACACACATTATTCTTGCATCATCCTCCGAAGACCAAGCCCATTCAAATACGATCCGGCCCATTTGTTTTCAGAAATGTTTACAAAATAATGATATATAGATGTGTTAATCAATCGGATTTTTTTTTTTACCAGTTAATCAGTGGAGTTGGACCCTTACAAAATAATAATATATACTTGTGCCTTTTTTTCATTAAATGAGAATACATATGCTTAGGATGAATAAATATATAAATACATATATAGATGTGTTGATTTCTTGGTTCTTTAAATTAAGTCTTGACAGTTTGGCCCCAAAAAAAAAAAAAGAATTAAGTCTTGACAGGCTAAAGCCTATACAATTGAAAAATCGAACCGAAAAATAAAAAGAAGAAGAAAACCTCCCACCAATATTCCATATACTCACTGCAAATTAAGGATTTTTTCCCCCTCAAAACATGGCAATTCATTTGGGAACCAAGAACTGTAGAAACCAAATCAAGTGATTATTGTTCACTGTTTGGATATAACTCAAAGGGTCATAGCTAATCGTCCTCTTCTTCTGCCATTAAAATTTATGGGGCAATCCTCTATATATCTTCAATTTTGATAGAAAAATTAGATGCTGCTGAGTTCTTTTAATTGACAAAAATAATGGTTTCTTTTTCATCTGTGTGTGAAAATGTGATGCTTTTGCTTCTTCTTCTTTTTTTTGCCAATGATATTTATTTTCTTGAGCAAAAGGAAGAGATTTTATTCATCTGCTTGTATTTTTTTTTTTTTAACTCGTAGTTTTCGTTGCGATCAAATTATGCTTTAATATTTATTCCGTAATATCTAAAGCATTCAATAATCACTTTTTATTTTTCTACTTTTAATTATATGATTTGTTAATTATACATATAAATTATATATCTAGACATTCTTATACTCCAAATTCAGATTATAAAATTAAAAATATATATATATCACAGTATCATAGTGTTCATATATCTAATATATGTGGATTAAAGTGTATTACATTGTCAAATAGGGAACATTCTCAGAGGCATGGCAAAGGATATTTTAAGGAGTAACGAGTATATTGATGACTCGACGTCAACGAGTCTCCTCTTTCCCATTATCTTTATTTGTTTAATTTTATTTCTCAGCTTTTTCTCCATCTGACTAGTCAACAAGGTGGGATCATAATGTAGCGGAGATCACTAGTCTCAAATAAATTTAACAAAACTAAAGGAAAAACAATTCTACATTTTATATTTAATGAATAAGTTATGCTAACTTTCTTTTAAAGTGGATAGCAAAAGGGAGAGGTTGACGATATTTAAAAATTTATGACGTCTTGGTTTATCACACACACGCATACACACACACATGTCGCGTTTTTTGCTTCAACTAATAATATAAGAATGGAAAGCTATTGTGTTAGAAATTCCACAAACATATTTTAATGTTTCGTAAGTTTATAAGTTTGTAGTAATGTTTTAAAAATCGGATTAGATATTAGACTGAAGAGAGCAGTGAGTCATGGTTTAATCAGTCAAATTGATTGAATCATTCGATCAGATCAATAACATAAAAATTAAATAAATTTAATATTATATACCTATATGACAATATAGGTATAAAAATAAAATGTCAAATTTTTTAAAAAGTTAAGAAAAAACTTAAATATCTCAATTTTATAATAAGTTAACAAGCTCGCGCAATATTAATATACCTCAAATTAAAAAATCTTGTAAAATAATATATTAAATATATATAACTTTATATTAAGAATTTTACATAAAAAAAAATTTACATAAAAATAAAATATCAAAACATGCAAATAAATTTTACGTAAAAATAAAATAAAAAACATAAAAAAAAAAGGAAAAACTGTATAAATTGATGGGGAAAAAAAATGACCCCTTGATCGACGTGGGTGATGTGGTCGGCATTAAATGAAGGTTATTTACTTTTACTGCTTTACAGTAGTCAAAGCAATTTTTCTCTCTCAACAACTCAACACCATCAGACATTCAGGCGAAAATCTCAAGCCGTCGCAGCTTTCATTTTTCTCGTTCATTGGCATCGCAGCTCGCAATATTGGAGGATTTGAGTGTTTTAAGGTTTTCTTTTGTTTTGTTTTTGCCTCCTTCAATGCTATGATCTTCCATCTTTCCTAATTTCCTTTCTTCTTCTTCTTCGGTTTGTTTGGTCTCAGATCAGATCTAGTATTTTTTTTTTTTTTCAACTCACAACTCCACAAGTGCATAACAGATTCAGGCTGTCTGGTTTTTGAAAAACCGTTCCGGTTCCCAGTCCACATGCTGGCTTAAAGGGAGTCGAAACGGCTCAACTGATAGAGCGGGTGAACTATGCTAACCAAATCAGAGAGCGCTCCGGTCACCGGCCAGACCGATCCAACCGTTCGGTCCACTCCGGTTTGGTTCTTAATTCATTGGTTCGTAACTCTATTCGCACACAACGCAATTTCTCCATCTAATTATTCATCTGGTTTGATGATTTAAGATCGCTCATTGTAGCGTTAAATTAAATATACTATTTATTTAATGAATACCATAAAAAAGTTTTTTTTGAGCTGAAATTACCAAAAAAAAAAATTGTACATGGAGAAGTGTACGTATTGAGGAAAAATGTGGAGAGAATCTAAATTTGCCAGGAAGACTAATAACGCAACAGGTCCCCCTTCTTGATGGGTCAAGACAATTTGTTTTGTCTTTTTGATCATTCTAGCCACTCGTGTCATGGTTAATAATTTTCATATAATATCAAACAATACCCACACTGAATTAAAACAGAGCTAGAATGGGTTGAAATAATTACATTGAAGCAAGCTTTCATCCATTGTAAGCAAAAGTGGAGAAAATGTTGGAGAGAAACAACCCACTTGAGCCAAGATACAGCTTTCTAAAGTTTGATCCTAAGAGCTCATTATTATTAGTGTTTACGTACAGTTTTGATTGAATGAATTGCAGTTTTGGTTACGTTTTTCTAATTTTAAATTGCGATTTTTTAGTTCTAGTTCATAAGGACTTAATTTGAGTTAATAGCATTAATTATATGCACCAAAACCAAAATTCATCTGTTTCCTATACTTTTAATAAGTTTTAATTTTAGTCTTTATACTAACTAAAAGTTAAAGTATTAAATTTAGACTAAGTACATATGATATTATAGGGACCAAAAACCATGGTTTAAAACTATAGAAACTAAAAGTAAATTTTAAACAAACTAACCCTTATTTATATTATCTACTGAGTATAAGCTCATGTTATTAACAGGATTAGAACAACAATATGCGTGCCATTCTTCAATTTTTTTAATGGAATGCTTAGAAAATTTTATTTATCACAACAATAGCTTGTTGAATCATAGTAGCAGATTACCTGGCTATAATCAGCCTGTCAAATTAAAAAGCTGAAATAACAACTAAAAGAATAAATGACAAATTGATTGATCTCTAGAAATAATATCAATATGGAGCATGACTACAAAATTTTTAATCCAGGCGTTCTTTTTCACTCTCTTTATATGCTTAATTTCCTTAACCTCTTCCCGATCAACTAGGACATGGTGGGGATTCGACTTTGCCGTGTAGTCAGTGGACCTAAAAGAAAAATAATGAACCAGGACAAGTCATTCTTTTCTCAGAATAAAACAAGTCCATTAAAATACTACCTCTAATTCTTAATATAAAAGCTAGTTGACTAATTTAAGTAAATTTAAAAAATTAGTTAAGTTAGTTATTTGTAATAAATATATGTTGTTTTTCCTAAAATACCATTGCTAATTATATATATTAGTTAGAACTACTATGTAATAAAACTTCTAACATATACAATTATTATAAGGAGTATTTTCAGAAAAAATGAATAAATATGAGATAAGGTTTATTAAAGTCTTATATTTAAGATTAAATTAAAAGTCAAACTAACTTTTATATCAAGCACCGGAGGTAATATTTTTTTGATAAAGATAAATCAATTCAAATAGAGGAAGGGAAGAAGGTTCAAACACGAAAAGTAATGAATGATAGTAGTTTAAAGAAGACAAGAAGAAAAAATTAATTAATAGGAGTGGATGAAATGGTTTAGACGTATCTATTCTATCAGAGCTGTTTATGGAGTGCATTCGAAAAACTATTCGCGTGCTATGGGCTGAACAAAAGGATCTGATAAATCACCAGATTACTTTTTGGCAAACTTGTCGATTTGGGCTTTCTCTTCTCAATTTTATGTCATTTCGTGTCTTTAAATACTACTTACAAATAATTTTTTTCCAATGGCAAATAACAAAATTAATTTATTTTTTTAATCCTAAAGAATTAGTTGACTATGCCCTATCTATATATATGTATGTATGTATATATATTTTTTAAGATCATATGAAATATTTTCTTTAGATCTACATACTCCATCTGGTCTCATTTATATAACCAGGTAAAAGTGCATTCAGCCTGACAACAACCACACAAAAAAATTACATTCAACCCCTTAAAATATTTTTTTTAGGTATATTCAGTGTGGTTCTCTTAGAAATGAGGATGTTAAGATGGATGTGTGGTCATACAAGAAAAGATAGGATTCGAAATGAAAAGATCAGGACAAGAGTCGGTGTGGCACTTATCCAAGAGAAAATGGTTGAAAATCGCTTAAGATGGTTTGGACATGTGCAGAGAAGGCCTTTGGAAGCCCCGGTGAGGAGGGTGGATCAAACAAGATGGAGTCCCATAAAGAGAGGCAGGGGAAGACCGAGAAGAACGTCGAATGAGGTCATTGAACGAGACCTCCTAATTAACAACATATTTAAGGATTGGGTTGTTGACAGAGCACGATGGCGTCGTGTGATTCATGTAACCGACCCCACCTAGTGGGATAAGGCTTGTTGTTTGTTTTTTTTGTTTCAGTGTGGTACTCTTAAAATATTTTTTAGTGTAATTTTACAAGTAGTAATTTAGGTCTTGACAGTTTGGCCCCAAAAAAAAAAAAGTCTTGACAGGCTAGAGCATATACAATGGAAAAATCGAACCGAAAAATAAAAACAAGAAGAAAACCTCTCATCAATATTCCATATACTCACTGCAAATTAAGGATTTCTTTCTCAAAAAATGGCAATTCATTTGGGAACCAAGAAACTTTAGAAACCAAATCAAGTGATTATTGTTCACTGTTTGGATATAACTCAAAGGGTCATGGGTAATCGTACTCTTCTTCTGCCATTAAAATTTATGGGGTAATCCTCTATATATCTTCAATTTTGATAGGAAAATGAGATGCTGCTGAGTTCTTTTAATGGACAAAAATTATGGTTTCTTTTTTATGTGTGTGTAAAAATATGATGCTTTTGCATTTTTTTGTTGCCCAATGATATCTGTTTTCTTGAGCAAAAGGAAAAGATTTTATTCATCTGCGTGTATATATATATATATATATATATATATATATATTACTTGTAGTTTTCGTTGCGATCAATTTATGCTTGTAGTTTATTTCTAATATATGTGGATTAAAGTGGATTATATTGGTTTTTCGAGGACTAAACACATTGACTTGACCTATCAAATAAGGAACATTCTCAGAGGCATGGCAAGGGATATTTTAAAGAGTGATGAGTATATTGATGACGCGACGTCAACAAGTCTTCTTTTTCCCATTATCTTTATTTGCTTAATTTTATTTCTCAGCTTTTTCTCCATCTGACTAGTCAACAAGGTGGGATCATAATGTAGCGTAGACCACCAATCTCAAATAAACTTAACAAAACTAAAGGGAAAAAAAGCAATTCTACATAATGTATTTTTTTATATTTAATGATTAAGTTATGCTAACTTTCTTTTAAAGCGGATAGCAAAAGGGAGAGGTTGACGATAATTAAAAATTTATCAAGTCTTGGTTTATCCTTTTTTGACCAGAGGTCTTGGTTATCATATATAAATATATATATTTATATCGTTGATTATATGTCGTGTTTTACGCTTCAATTTAATTAATCAGCACAAGTTTTACGTCCAGGACTTCACTGTTCGAGTCAAAGTCACTACAATGTTCTTTTTCACTATCTTTATATGCTTAATTTCCTTAACCTTTTCCCTACCAACTAGGACATGGCCCAGGGTCAACTTTGTCGTGTAGTCAGTGGACCGAAAAGAAAAATAATGAACTATGATATGACAAGTCATTCTTTTTTCAAAATAAGACAAGTCTTAAAATATTACCTCTTATTTTTAATATAAAAATCAGTTTACTAATTTAAATAAATTTAAAAGGTTTATTAAATTAGTTATTTATAATTAATATGTATTGTCTTTTTTACAATACTCTTATTAATTATGTATATTAGTTAGAACTACTATTTAATAAGACTTCTAACATGTGTAATTATTATAAAAAGTATTTTCAGAAGAAATAGACAAATATAAAAAATAAAATTAATTAAAATCTTATATTTAAAATTAAATTAAAAATCAAACTAATTTTAATATTTAGTTTTAAGGACCGAAGGTCAAACTCATCGTGTCTATTCTATCAGAGCTGTTTATGGAGTGCATTCGAAAAACTATATTGATGCTTCCTATAGCCTGAACAAAAGGATCCGATGAAATCATCAGATTACTTTTTGGCAGACTTGTCGTCGATTTGGGCTTTCTCTTCTCATTTTTTATGTCATTTCGGTTTTTAAATAATAATTACAAATAATTTTTTCCAATGACCAATAACAAAATTAATTTATTTTTTTAATCCTAACGAATTAGTTAATTATGCCCTATATATATATTTTTTTAAGATCATATAAAATATTTTCTTTAGATCTACATACTCCCTCTGGTCTCCTTTATATAACCGGATAAAAGTGCATTCAGCCTAGCAAAAAAAAAAAAAATTAATATCCTAAAATAGTTTTTTAAGTGTATTCAGTATTTTAAAGTATTTTTTGATGCACCTAATATTTTAAAATATTTTTTAGTGTAATTTTACAGTTAATAATTTAGAGTGCTACACGTACAAAAAAAAATTAAAGTGGTGGACGTGTATTAAAAATATACTTTTAAATGTTAGATGCATTAAAATATAATTTAGAGTGTTGTATGCACTTAAAAAATTATTTCAAAGTATTATATGCATCACAAATATTTAAGATTTTAGATGCACATGAAAAAAAATACTACTTCAAAGTGTTGGATATACCTAAATTTTTTATAATTTAATTCCAATATTTTTCATTGATACAAAAACAATATCATAAACTTCATTTACTCTGTCTAAAAACTAAATATGTTTCCTATTTTGTCCACATTAAATACATCATTTAAAAAGTTTCCTGCTTTCCTACGTTAACATTGAATAAGGATAAAAAATTATAATAAGCAATCAATGGGACGCTTTATTAAAAGTACCATAGTGTATTTACATTACAATTTACGTTCACTTTATTTGGCGATCGACTTATGTCAAGCCGGACGTCATCAAGACCAACTCAATCTAGACATCTGGATGCTGCTTCGGATTTCTGAAAAGCCATATAAATTGCAACAGTTTTTTTAAAAAAAAATTTTCTATTTATAAAGCACCTCCAACATATTTCATTAAGACTAAGAAAAGCCTTAAATTGTATTAATTCTTCATTAAAATATAGTAACTTTTCAACTTTATCCCTATTTAATATATACACATTTCAAAAGAAATAATTATCTACATTATAATAAATGAAGGACAATATAGTACATTTATGATAAAAATTTAATGAAGTGACTTATAAATAAAATAAAATAAAAACATTCTCTCACTATTTTATAAATGGGACCAGAGGAGTACAAAATGAACGGATTAATTATTATTAATATTAAAAAATAATTATTCATATATGAAGAATGTTGGCAAAAAAAAAAAAATTCTTGGTTGGCGGAGAAAAGAATCACCACGCGGAGTCGCGAAAGGTTGTTGCGTTTGAAAATCTGGAAGGAAAGAGAAAGGTGGTAGTTGAAACGGAGACGCAGCATTAACTAACTCAGCATCCAAAATGAAAGTCTTCATTCTTACCGTTTAATTATGATTCAGTTTTTTTTTGTTGGCAAAATAAAACTTTGAGTCAGTTTTTTTTTTTTGCTAACAATTCGGTTTATAAACTATATCACTTACTCTCTGCTTGGATTAAGAGAAAATTAGATGGGAAAGAAAATTAGAGAAAAAAAACATGAGAAGAAATAAGTTTTTACTTGCCTAGATAGGAGAAAAAATATAGGAAGAAAGAAAAGTGGGAGAGAAAATAAGATGGACCCCATGTCTTATTTTCTCCTTATATGGAGAGATTTGGAAAGGAAAACAAAATTTTCATGACTACTTCTCCTCTCTCTTCTTCTCCATACTTATTTTCTTTTAATACATTTCAAAAATTATTCACTTTTTATTTTTATCTTAAAATAATATTTTTATTAAATAATTTGATTTTAAAATATAATAATCTGAAAATATTTGTAAACCAAATAACTTGATTTTGAATAATTTGATGATGCTAATGTTAGTATAATGTTCCTATTGTAATATTTAATTTGATTTAATTTTAAATATGATATATTTTGATAAGGGTATTTTAATCATTTAGAGATTTACTCATTTTATTTTTTCTCTATTTTCCCTTGTCTATCGAAACAAAAGGGATGATAACATCTTCTCTCTATTTTCTCTCTTTTCATTTTCTTTCCTCTCAATTTTTTTTTCTATCCAAGTAGAGCATCAATGTGACTTAGTTTCTTTCAACTGTTTTACATATTAATACCTATAATTAAAAAAGAAACTGATTAGTTGTCCATAACTTAACACACATGGCATTAATTTTGAGCAACGCTATTAAAGAATGATTACAAACATATGAAACTATGAAACTGCCTAAGTCAATTAATCCATGTGCATGCACAACGATAACCTTAGACCCACATTGCCTTGTGTAAAAGGCCAAGAATATTGATCAATTCACAATACGTAGTACCTATTCCCTCCATTTTTTTTATAAGAAGTAATTAATAAAATCATATTGATAAAAAAATTAGTTAAAATTAGTTAGAGCCAATAAACATGTGAAAACTGTAACTATTTCTCAAAAAATACCCTTATTTATAAAGATAAGAGAGTATAAGAGAAAGAATAAAAAAAATTATTAAAATAAAGAGGATTATAAAAAGGAGAGGATGTGTGGTAGACAAATGTTTTAGGGCATTGTGATAATAAATGTATAATTAACAAAGAAAATTTAAAATATCTTCTAAATATCTATTATAAATTTATAATTATAGAAATAAGTCGTAGTTGTTTCTTGCCAAAAAAAAAAACTTAGGGAGTATTGATCTATCAATCAATAATATGTGTGGATATATACCTCCACAAATAGAGTGCAATCTAGTGATACGTTTCTTTTTACACAAAAAAATTTAAAGTGTCTTATAACTGGTAAAAATATGATAAAAGCTCTATGAAAACAAAAGTGAGCAATTTTTAAAGCCCAACTCAAGAAATTCATTTAACTTCAAGGACAACACGCAAGAAAGGATCATAGTCAATTCACGCACACACTTTAACTTGGATATAAAGCGCACAAATCTTTTTTCTTTTTTGATAAATTGACAAAAATAATGCTGAAGCCCAATCCATGGAATACATCTGCAAATTATATGTTTCTTTGATGGTCCTAGGATGTTTCGCAGTACTTTTGAGATCATTTGTATTCAGCTACTTCCCCTCCTAAATATAAGATCTTATATTTAGAACTAAAAGTAGTATATATATGTTTGGATAAGCCATTACAGACACAAGTTTGGGTAATTAATTTAAATTTTTAATAATAAATTTTATTACAATAGTTAATTTTAATTACTTTTCTGATCCTTATTATAAGCTACAAACAACAAAATTGCGGAAAACGAATAATTAGTTTAAATTAGTTAAAAGTAATGAATAGGTTAGAAATATAATTTTATTTTCAAATATGTCCTTATAATAAATAAGAAAAAAGTTAAAAGAGAATGTGTGGGAAAATGTGATAAGACTCATAAGAGAGATTATGACAATGAAGGAGAATAAATAATTAATGGAAAAAATTTTAAAAAAATATATTAAATGTTAAGACAAACACTAAATTGAAGCTTTTAAAATGAAATATACCCTTTTTCAAATTTAAAACTTATAAATAAGACGGGAAGGAATAATAAAAAAGGACCTACTGCACCAAGAAAATGTCCTGATATTTTGTAATAACTTTTAATGGAATTATTTTTTTTAAATGCAATTGGCAAGGGGTTTAGCCAACTTAACCAGTAATCTCATGTCCAAGGAGCTATCAGAAAAAAAAAGAATGCAATTAACGAACTTTAAAGAAAAGACGTCCTAAAGTGTGATGAGCTTCAAATAGGACCATCGAGAGTCGGAAAGAAGACTTTGTTCAATTTATTTGAGATTACGGGACCTCCCCCTACATTGATGATCCCGCCACAATGACTAGCCAATAGAGAAAATGCTGAGAAAATTAAGCAAATAATTAAAGATAGTTTGAAAGAAAACTTTATATAAAGTCGTTTTTAGTCATTTTTATAATCAAACCGATTTGGCCAACTCGAGCAAACATATTTTTTAGTGACTGTGGGGATTTACCAAAATATGAGACCAATTAACTGTTACTTGACGGTGGCTACAACTCTATCTTCTTACCAATTTTACTCATCTCAATCTTGGAGCTGCATGACCACCACATTCATCAGCCAGAATCCATGACTTATCAATCCATCTCTCTGGAAGGAATATAATTACATGTATTTATTTATTTTTAAATATAAAACATCTGAATTGGAATCATATGTCCCCGTTTTTTTGCGTTTTAAGTAAGCAAATGTTACAGGAAATAGGAGCATATGATGCTCCCTCTAATTAAATGTTTTTTTATAAGAGTTTAAAATTTGAATTAATTTGCTCTTTTTTATAAGGTCTCGTTTAAAATTGTCCAATCATTAAATATATCTCAAACATGTGAGAAAAATACACTTTAATAAAGCAAGAGATAAAAAATAATTCAAAAAAGTTTCCGAAAATAAAGGTTGGCTCCATCATTCTTGGCCTATAACTTATAAGATTATATATTCAAATCTCATTAGGTGATATAAGAATCTTGTTAATAAATACTCATCTAGTTCTTAATATAAAACTTAATTAACTAATTTAAGTAAATTAAGAATGTTAGTTAAAGTAGTTAGTATGATATGTTTTTTCTAAAATATTCTAATCATCTTCTTTAATTCTCTCCGTCTCTCTCCTATGTGATTATTGTTGAGGAAACATCAATAGGGTTAATTTAGGAAAAAATTAATAAACATGTGAAATAAATCTTATATATAGGACAAACATCAACTCTCAAATTAGATTCTACGTTAAGAAATGAATGAGTAATATATAAGTATTTGTATAAACATTCTTTAAATATAAAGGCATATGTGAGCTCAAAGACTTAACTCACCTAATCTTGTTAATTTAAAAAAAAAACTCTAAAACAAATTTTCACAAGGGCTCATAATATAGTACTTAGTGGGTGGCGGCCATCAAAAAAGCGTGCTTCAATGAAGAAAGAGCAAAAAGAGAATTAAAACTTTAAAAAAAACAGCAATTCTTTTCAGGGGCCCATAATATAGGAGTTGGAATTATTTTATTGGTTAGGGCATATAAAAAATGTAAGCTTTGCTGTATCTGTAACTCCACCGTGTTGCCCAGTCATGACGGAAAAGGAAAAATCATTAATATTTTCATGGATTATGTCACGAAGACAAACAGTAATTGTCATCTTATAGGCATATAAATGGGTGTCATTGGCCACAATATCTTCACACATGCAACCATATCTTCAGAGATCATGGATACCTTATTCTTCCCCTCTATTGCTAATGCTTTGCTGCTATGCTCTCTGATAATATTCGCAACCATGCTCTCCCAAGACATGTGCAGCAGCTTGAGCGCTCAATGCAATGAAAGAGACCGTCATCTTCTCCTAAACTTCAAACACACTGCTTCTGATCCATACGCCATCCTCTCTACTTGGTCTGATGAACGAGATTGCTGTCAGTGGGAAGGAATTCAGTGTGACAACACCACCGGTAGAGTGATCATGCTTAACCTCCCATGTTCTCCACAACCCAGTGCTACTGATTGTGATGAAGAGGACGAAAGCCAGTGTCTTACAGGTGATCTCCACCTATCTTTGCTTCAGCTTGAGTTTCTAAATTACTTGGATTTGAGAAATCATGACTTCCATGCTATTATCCAAAATGATAGTGTGGATATCTCAAACTCTACCAACATATCTGCGTTTGAATGCCAAAATTCTTCTAATCTTCATTATCTAGATTTATCCTATAATGAAGATCTTCACTTTGATAGTCTTCATTGGCTTTCTTGTGTTCCCGCCTTGAAATATCTTAACTTTTGTGGCATTAATCTTCAAGGGAGAGTTGATTGGCACCAATTAGCAACTCTTGTTCCTTTCCTTACTGAGTTGCGCTTTGATAGTTGTCAGCTTTCAAATATTAGTGCATCTATCCACTATGTCAATTTTACTTCGCTTGAATTTCTTGGCCTCGCTCATAATGCTTTTAGCTCTGAATTCTTTCCAGATTGGTTTGGCCAACTTGAACATCTACAGTTTGTTGATGTTAGTGAAAATTCCTTCTCTGGTCCAATTCCAGATTGGTTAGGCCAACTTGAACATCTACACTTTCTTGATGTTAGTGCAAATTCCTTTTCTGGTCGACTTCCAGATTCCTTAGGCCAACTTGAACATCTACACTTTCTTGATGTTAGTGCAAATTCCTTTTCTGGTCCACTTCCAGATTCCTTAGGCCAACTTAAACACCTACAGTTTCTTGATTTTAGTGAAAATTCCTTTACTGGTCCAATCCCTTCAACTTTGAGAGATATCTCATCCTTGATTTACTTGGATGTTAGTTCAAATTACTTAAATGGAAGTCTACCAGAAACTATTGGACAACTCTTCAACTTGAAGGCATTATATTTTGATGATAACCAATTGACAGGGTATGTGTCTGAAAATTTTTTTGCCAACCTCTCAAATTTGAATTATCTTTCCATGGGATCACCTGGTTTAATCTTTGACTTCAATCCTGTATGGGTTCCTCCTTTTCAGCTTGAAGAGGTTTATTTGGATCACATGGTGGGCTCTAAACTTCCCCCATGGATATATACACAAATGTCTCTTTCCAGACTAGTAATTAAATACTCAACAATTTCATTTGAGCCTCAAGACAAGTTTTGGGACTTTGTAGCACGAGTGCCATACATACAATTACAACATAACACAATTCATGGGGAGATCTCTAGCGTGTTACTAAACTCTACCATCATAAATCTGGGTTCAAATAAAATCAAAGGCAACCTCCCTCGATTGTCACCAAATGTTGCGATGTTCAATGTGTCACATAACTCTTTCCAAGGGCCTATCGCTCCATTATTGTGTCAAAAAATGAATGGGACGAGCCAATTAAAGTATGTGGACATGTCTTTTAATCTTTTATCTGGAGGGTTTACAAATTGTTGGATGCAATGTAAATCATTGGTTTTTGTGAGGCTAGATGGCAACAATCTAACAGGCACAATCCCCCATTCAATTGGTTTGTTGTCTAACCTTGTGGTTTTGCATCTCAACAAAAATAATTTATTTGGAGAGATACCTTTGTCGCTGGTAAATTGCAGGAAGTTGCAGATCCTTGATGTAGGAGAAAATAAATTATCTGGATTCTTAATGAATTGGATGGCACAAAATGCAAAGATTCTTCGACTAAGATCCAATCAACTAAGTGGAAATATACCACCCCAAATATGCCAATTGGCTTCCCTTAGAATATTGGATTTTGCAGACAACAAAATATCAGGTTCATTACCTATTTGTATACAAAATCTCACAGCTATGGCTTTCCCTAATTCTTTAGATAATAGGGTTTATGGAGTTTGCATTAAAACTCCAGGATTTTTGAGTCATATCAGTGACAATGTTATGGTGCATATAAAAGGCCAAGGATTGAGTTATGAAAACAACTTGAAGTTTTTGCATGCTATTGATCTATCAAGTAATAATATCTCTGGATCAATACCTCCAGAAATATTTAGCCTCACTGGATTAGAATCTTTGAACTTATCTCATAATCAACTTGAGGGAAACATACCAAATGAGATTAGCAACTTGAACAATTTGGAGTCTCTTGATCTCTCAAGAAATCAACTTTCCGGTGAAATTCCTCAAAGCATGGATAAATTGTCTTTTTTGGAAATCTTGAACCTCTCCTTCAACAATTTCACTGGAAAGATCCCATCAGGAACTCAACTTCAAAGGTCCGATGCACAAAGCTATATTGGGAATCCTAAACTTTGTGGTGCTCCGCTTCCAAAGAACTGCATACACGAACAAGACGTGGAACACATTGAAGGAAATGACAATGAAGAAGATGAATTTCTATCTTCCTTCTACATTGGGTTGGGAGTTGGGTTTGCCACAGCCTTTTGGGGAGTTTATGTTGCCATTTTCTTCCACAGGAACTTCAGGCATTGTTACTTCAGATTCCTATATCACATCAGAGACAAAATTTATGTCATAATGGTTCTCAGGATGAACCGTTTCCGTTGAAGACCCTGCTGGCATTGTGGTAAGTGAAACAAACTTGTGATGTAAGTTTTGACTAAGTCTTTTAAATGTTATATATTTCCCTTTTCTTATAGTATGCTAAAACTATATAGATCTTTTATTCTAATCACAAATAACTATGACAAGAAGACATGCTTTGGTCATATATTATGCAGGTTGTTGCTATGCGTGTTCAGTAAGTCAGCTCATCAAGTCATTTAGACTGAACATTGCAAGGGAGGGCGAAGTGAAGCTATTGATGAATGCATATTACAAGTGGAGTGAAGCTTTTAGTTTGTTGCGTTACTTTGAGGCCGTGTACTACTACTATAGTTCCATTTTCTGCATAAATAAATTTGTATCTGTAATAAGCATGTGTCCTTACATAACGAGGAAATTAGTTCAGAAATAGACCTCTTATATTGACTTGACAGGCAATTTGGGATGGCCAGCGCTGCCATCATACTCCTATTCCCTGTAACCTTTGCGTGCTTGATTAAAACCAATAAAAAGGGACATATGATTCCAATTCAGATGTTTTATATTTAAAAAATAGAGAAATACACGTAATTATATTCCTTTCAAACAGATGGATTTGATAAGTCACAGAGACGTTGCTCAGGCTGATGCGAATTTTGTGGTTGTGCGCTCTAAGATTGAGATGAGTAAATTGGTGAGAAGGAATGATCCTCTTTGTCAGGACGATTGAGTTGTAGTCACCGTCAACCAACAGTTGGTCTAATGTTTTGGTAAATCCCCACAATCACAGAAAATTATTGAACTCTTAATTAGAAAAATGATGATGATGATTACTAACAACTGATATAGGGATGGATTTTTCTGTTTTTAAAAAGTCTGTTGCTAAATTCGCCTTTAGTTTGGCAAATTTCAGATAAAGTTATCTGAACCTTTGTCAAATTAGTTTGAGACAGGTCCAGAGAATTTTTCTCGTTCCTTTCTTTCTGATGAAGCTTGAGATGAATTGAGCAGAAAATTCTCTCTCCACAACCGTAGTTTCTAATAAGTTTTCTTAGTTTTATTCCAAGCCCAATAATTAATGTTCTCGATTTTGCGAGAAAAAACTGCGAGTGAAAACATTGTTAATGCACTGCTTGTTAGTTAAAAGATGATAAAAGATGCGTCCAAACAAGCTTATAATACAGATATTTTTCTTAATATTTAAAAGTAAACGTGCAGATCATAATAATACCTTCCGCAGAGATAGAGATAGTAAGATTCACATGGACGTTAATAAGAATCCAGTCTGAAACCCCACACTGCACAACCAACTGGCACAAGAACCCAATAATGCATATTATTTGAAAGTAAATCCTAACCTTCTATAACACCCACCTGAGTTTTATATCATAGTGGTCCTCAAGATGAACATTACTTCGTTTCCGCTGAAAACCTTATTGGTAAATTGTAGTAAGTGAACAAACTTCTGGTTTAATTATATTTTTACTAAGCTTTTTTTTTTTTTAACTTTGAAAATTTAATATATATAAATATACACACACATATAAATATGTATTTCCCTTTGACAGAAGACGCTGCTGCTGGTGAAGTGTAGTTTTTACTTCGTTAATCCAAACAAGAGCATGTGTAGCTAAGGGAATTTGCACATTCCATGATATCTCTGGATCAATACCTCCAGAAATATTTAGATTGGCTGGATTACAATCTTTGAACTTATCTCATAATCAACTTGAGGGAAACATAACAAATGAGGTCAGCAACTGGAATAATTTGGAGTCTCTTGATCTCTCAAGCAATCAACTTTTGGGTGAAATTCGTCAAAGCATGGCTAAGTTATCTTTTCTGGGAACCTTGAACCCCTACTCCTTCAACAATTCCTGGGAAGATCCTATCAGGAACTCAACTTCAAGGGTCTCATGCACAAAGCTATAATGGGAATTCTGAATTATGTGGAGCTCCACTTTCAAAGAACTGCACAGACAAACAAGACGTGGATTCCCTTGAAATAAATGACAGTGAAGAAGAAGAATTTCTATCTTCCTCCTACATTGGGTTGGGAGTTGAGTTTGCCACAGCCTTTTGGGGAGTTTGTGTTGATATTTTCTTCAACAGAAATTTCAGGCATGCTTACTTCAGATTCCTCTATCACATCAGAGACAAACTTTATGTCATATTGGTCCTTAGGATGAACGGTCTCTGTCGTTGAAGACCTAGTGGGCATCGTGGTGAGTAAAACAAACCTCTTACTTCTCTAGTATAACCCTAGGAGTTAGTTAGAAAGTTCTTTTGGTTTAAGAGTTTAATTTATTTTATCTCTCATATTTATCATTTTTTGTCTAAATTTATTTATTTAACTTATAAACTGATATGTATTCTAATATTACATTTATTCTAATTAAATAATTTATTTAGGTTTTTTAATCTACTCAAATTAGTTAAGTCACTCATACATTAAGCATTATAGAAGTTTTTAGTTACTTTAAAGCCGTGTAATATATATAGATATATATTTATAGAGAGAGAGTACTATTTTCTGCATACAACTTGAATCCTTAAGAAGTACTAGTATGTCTGTATAACTAAAGACGAAATTAAAATATTTCTTTTTAATAAACAATAGGAAATGGCCTAAAGTTTTTATATTGACTTGAAAGGGAATTTTGGATCGCAAGCGCTGCGATCAAATCCTATTATTCCCCGTAACCTTTGGTTATTTGTTTTTTGTTTTTTAAAGGGACATATGATTCCAATTCACATGTTATTTATATTTAAAAAGTAAATAAATGCATATAATTCCTTCAAGAGAAGTACTCCCTCCCGTCCACAATATAAGTCAATTTAACTAATTCGACAATATCAAAAAATGGTAGTTAACTTATTAGATATATTCCAAATTAAATTGCTTATAAAAAAAATATTCCAAATCAAATTTGTTAGATATATTCCAAATTAAAATTTTTTTGTAACTTTACCCATATCGAATGATGTTGTGAACGAGATAAAAAACAAAAAGAATTACTAATACATTTGAGCATTAATTGCAGGGATAGAACTAACAAATAAACATTAATTATTCTCCAAATGATTTATATTTTAGATAAAGCCATTTTTCTAGAAGCGATCTATATTATGGACAATAAGAGTAGTTGATACTATCTTCGGTCCTTGATATAAAACATAGTTAATTAATTTGGATAAATTAAAAATATTAATTAAGTTAGTTATTTATAATAAATATGTGTTGTCTTTCCTAAAATACCTTTGCTAATCATGTATATTAACTAAAACTACCATTTGATAGAATCTTTAATATGTGTAATTACTATAAGGGCTATTTTGAAAATAATGGATAAATATGAGAGATAAAATGGATTGGGATCTTATATTTAAGACTAAATTAAAAGTTAAACTAGCTATTATATTAAGGACTGGATGTAGCAAGTCACAAGGATGCTAAGCAATGGAGGTGAGTCAACGATGACAAATTTCCTGAAGCTGAAGGAATAGGACAAGAAAATAAATTTTCGCTAACATCAACTTCTTGTAGATGTTCAAATTGGCCTAACCATTCTGGAATTACTCTGGAGAGTTTTTGTGCTTTAAATACAACTTAATTTTCGAAGGTTTAATAATCTCTCCGGGAACTAGTCTTGAAAATTAGTATAACTCAAGTCAACATATGTGAGATTAGTAAGATTGAATAGCCAATAAGGTAAGAGAGAGCTAAAACCGTAATTTATAATTAAGGCTAATGAATTCAAGTGCAGTAAGATTGACACTTTGGAGAGAGGGATTGGTGTTTCTAAGTTGACAACCATCAAAGTATATATAACTCCCTGACTGAACCACCAACTCTCCAATGCGTCAATCTTACTTCACTTGAATTCATTAGCCCTACAAATAACGGTTTTAGCTCTCTCTTACCTTATTGGCTATTCAATCTTACGAATCTCACTTACGTTGACTTGAGCTATACTAATTTTCAAGACCAGTTCCCAGAGAGATTATTAAACCTTCAAAATTGCGGAACTTTTATTTGAAGCACAAAAAACTCAGCAGATCATCAATTCCAGATTGGTTACGCCAAATTGAACATCTACAACAAGTTGTGATGGTGAAAATCTATTTTCTGGTCCTATTCCTTCAACTTTGGGAAATTTATCATCGTTGAGTCACCTCCATGCATGTCTTCTCAAATCATCTAAATGGTAATCTTCTAGAAAGTCTTGGGCTCCTCCTGAACTTGGAGATACTGGAATTTGATGATAATCACTTGACCAGGTATGTGTCTGAAAGAAATTTCGCCAAACTCTCGAAGCTGACTCATCTTTTAATGGGATCTCTAGGCTTGATCTTTGACTTTGATTCTCTTTGGGTTACTCCTTTTCCGCTTGAACAAATTGATTTGATACATGGTAGATCCTAAACTTCCTACATGGCTACACACCCAAACATCTCGAGTTATTACAAATTAGTAACTCAAGCTTTTCATTGGAATCCCAAGACAAATTTTGGGACTTTGTAGAGCAAGTACCACGTAACTTACAACACAATTGTCGGGGACATTTCCAATGTATTACTAAACTCTACAACATAAGGTTATATTCAAATAAAATCAAAGGCACCCTCCCTCGATTGTCACCAAATGTTGTCTGGTTCAATGCACAAAAAAAAAGAAAGGTCTTTCCAAGGATCCCTTTCTCCTTTATTCTGTCAAAAAATGAATGTGGGAGAAGCCAGTTAGTCTATTTGGTTATGTCTGATAATCTTTTATCAGGTGAGCTAATAGATTGTCGGATGAATGATTGGAAATCGTTGGATATCTTTGGGCTTTTTGTCTAATCATAATGTTTTGGATCTTAAGAAAAAAATAACTTAATTGGAGAGATACCTTCATCCTTTAAAAATTGCCAGAACTTGCAGGACCTTGATGTAGGAGAGAATAAATTATCAGCATATATACCAAATTGGTTAGGACATAATGCAAAGGTTCTCCGATTAAGATCCAATCAATTTAGTGGAACTATTCCCCACAAATAGGCCAATTAACTTCCCTCATAGTGTTTATCAAAAAAACTTCCCTCATGGTATTGGATACTGCGGAGAACAAAATATTTGATTCAATAGCCCCTTGCCTGCATAATATGAAAGCCATGGATTAATAGGACCAGAGAATAAATTTTCACTAACATCAACTTGCTGGGAACTAGTGTTTGAGATATATGGAAGCGATTGATTGATGTTTCTAAGTTGACAAGTGTCAAATTAAAACTGTGTGATTGAAGGAGGTAGAGTTGGTACGTAGTTCAATCACTTTCCCCTTGAAAATTAATGTCAGAGTATACCAAGTCGAAGTCAAAATATACCTTTTAATTTACTGAGTTAATCAAAGAAATCACAATCGAAGTCATGACATGCATGTGCAGATAGATCTGATCTGAACCTTGATGCAAAGGAGGAAAAGAAGATAGTAAGAAATTAAAGAAAAATCATAACATCACGCCAACAATTCAGTTCCAAAAATCAACAAAATCCATAACGAGATAGAAAGAGAAGAATGAGAGATTGTATGGTAGACTTACCGTTTTGCAAAGCACAACAACAAATAAAACCACATCGAATGGGAAATTAATGCTCAGAGGTGAGATGAGAAGGAAGAGGAAGAGTAGAGAGGACATTGGTAAGGATGGAAATTGATGAGATGGTGTTGCAGAGTGTGAGTGGGTATTTTATATATATATATATATATATATATATATAGCAAAAGAGGGAAGATGGTCCAGTGCCAAATGGCACTTCTGCATTGGTGGGACGCCCAAAGAGAAAAATGTAGTAATATGTAATGAAAATGGATACGCAAGGACATTGCCTCAAAAAGAAATTACGTGTAGTAATTTTTTTACTTCCCTCATTTCATTATAAGTCTGGAAAAATCGGAAGATGATACTCTCAGCGTCCAAATGGCGGCTATTGAGATTTATCTAGGGCTCACAATATGCCACTTCATTATGTTAATAAAAATTAAGAATAAATCTTTATCATAGTGTACTTAAAACTATTCTTTAAGGTTTTTTAGCATGAAATATTCATTTTTTTTTGCAGCCACGTCATTTCAACTAGAAGATTTATGAGAGGTCTAGATTGATTCAGATGACCACACCAAATATTTATATACAATTTTACAGTCCTATTTAACCTCAATGGGAAAATTTATCTCGATCCAATCTGATATAGATCGAGTCAGATATAAGACCAGAAAGAGTGGCAAATTAAAGCTATATTAAATATTTTAGTTGTTTTAATTTTTAATTAAAATACTTGATGACATAGCTTTGCCTTGCTTATGGTTCTATGTAGCTCAGTTTATACATGCTGGACTCCCAGTAAACTCTACCATTAAAATGAGTAGGTTTAAGAAATTAGGTGTTTCGCTCCACAAAAGAAAAAAAAAGTTTAAAATTATACAGTAATTTTATAATATTGATCAGATTTATTTTTAATAGCATGATGATGTGTGGCATATTGTGAGCTCATAAATTAATCTGAATGAACCATATTGCCACGCTGACTGAGGGTGCCGCTAAGAGGATTCAAACCCGGAAAAATCCTAGAAAGATACTCTGAGAATTTAGATATGACAAATCAGGGTGTTGAATTTTAATAATTTCAAATCAGTTAATTATATCAAAAACCTGAGATTATTAAAATCCGTCGTCCTTATCTGTCATTGCTAAATTTCTGAAATATTTTTCCCAGATTTTTCTTATACGTTATCACCAAAAACCCTTTTATCATTTCATAATAGGTGTCATTTATATATTTTGAAAAGGTATTAAATGCTTTATTTCTTGTTTTACTTATTCTTATTAATGCACTCCTTATTGGTTAAAAATATGATAAAAGATGAGTCCCAGCTACACAGCCCCTCTATCACTTTCACTTCCTTCTAATGCCAAAACAACTTTTAAAAATGGCACATTATGTTTTTGTTTAGCTTTTCACATTTGAAGGAAGAGCAAGCAAAGGTCCAGGAGGGTGGCTTGCGTCTGGAAGCCTTTTGCTTAAAATACGATGGATACGTTAACGTTTAACCACTCACCGTTATTAAATCGTGTTTATACTATCTTGTTGAAGTATCATTAATTATTGTTGGTGTTTGATAATATATACTCAGACAATTTAAATTTTAAACTATCATATTCTACTTTAGAATACAAGGCTTTTATCATCCTACTATATAGTATATTCATTCGTTGTGAAGAATCTTGAGTCCTGAGTGTCCATATTTAAGACTCAATTTTTATGGTTAAGTTTCAATTCTTGTTTACATTCATTTTTAATTTATTATTGGACTCATGTTTGTATCTCCATGGTATGAGTGATGTTAACTCATGTGTTTAATATAAAAGCTAGTTAGGATTGAATTTGGTTTTAAATATAAAACATCAATTCATTTTTTTTTTCCAAACTTTATATCTTCTTTTTTTCAGTGCAAGGAAACAAAATATATCTATTGATTGTAAGGGTGACAAACCTATGTTTTTACATGCATTTTTATATATTTTTGGTGGGTTTTTGTCATTATTATTGGTCCTTAATTGTATTATTTGAGTATAATTTATATTAGAGTGCTTTAACTTGAATTAGTGCATAATAGGGGTAAATTTGTCATAATTGTGATTGATTGATTTTTAAGGACAATTAATGCTACCTTATTCTTGAATTTTGATTGCAGGTTTTTGGAAGATTTAAAAATAATGAAAATTAAAAAAATAAATTAAAAAGAAATAATAATAATAATAAATGGGGGAGCAAAACACATCCCTAAATCAATTATCATCACCCTCATTCGGTCATCAAGAAGAGGGAGGAGCGATGGCGGGAGGCAGAAAAAAAACAGGAGAGAGGACCAGCGGCGAGGAAGAGAGAATGAAGGACCATAGCTTCACGGCGATCACACTTCCATTCCTTTGAGTCTTCATCTTCCATCGACAGCATCTCTTCTTCTTTCTTCTCCACGACTTCTTCCTGGTGGCAGAGACAGATCAGCGATAGCAGAGAAAAAGGAGAGATCAAAGACGGCGTGACAGAACCAGAGACCAGAAAACAGTGAGCTTCCACGGCTAAATCACTCCTCCAAATTCCATCTTCATTGTTCTTCATGGCTGAACCGAATTGGAATTTTGGTGGAGCTGTAGTGATGGTTAGGAGGAGCTAAATCCTTCCAATTCTCTAGAGCAATAGTTATGGCTTGAACTTAGAGCTTTAAAGGGGAGTTTCAGCTTTTCCAATCTTTACTTTTTTTTATTGTAATTGTAATTTCTAGATCTTAGAATGAATTTTATAATGTTTGAATGTGCTGTGATGATTTATATTTGTATTGAGATTGGTTGTAGTTGTTGGAATCTTTAATTAGCATTTAACATTATGCTGTGATTAGCTTTAATTTCTTTACATTGTACTGGGTCAAACTATGTTTTGAAATTATTGTGAACATTCAGTGGTAATTCAAGGTGACTTGGTTATTGGACTAAAAATATTAATTGCATTTCTTTGATTCTCTCTAGCTAATTGTGCTGAAACAGTTTAATTGTGAGTAATTAATATACAAGGTGGCTTGGTATTTATTATTCTAACTAAACCGAGTCTAAGGGGTGGCCCTTAGAGTCTTTTGAATTTAGCTAACTCCCAAATTACTTGAAATAATGATAGCCTTAATCATTATGGTAGAGGATTGCTTTTTCATTTGCTGTCACTTGCTAATTCTCTTTGCTTATTTCATTCATATCCATTTTATAAACTAAAAATCCAAAAATTATTTACTCATTTTACATCCTTTTAAATTTTGCCAATTAGTTAGTTAAAAAGAAAATCAATCCCTTTCCAAGTCAATTCTTTATTTTTGATACTTAATTTGCTTGGGATTTCAAATAAAAGCTCTTTAAAGTGAAACGACCCGAGTTTTATACTATATTACATTGCTTGGATTTATTTTCGATCTAGAACCCCAAGGAGAATGACAAAGGCTCTCATCAAAAGGGTTTCCACAAAGAATTAGTTTCAATACACATAATTAAATAGGATGGTTTAGGAAAGGTAACACATATTTGTCATAAATAATAAACTTAACTAATTTTTTTAATATTCCTAAATTAGTTACCTAGCTATTGTATTAAGGGCATGAGGTAGTATATCGCTAGTTAAGCTGTAAATTGTGTTCGCGCTTTTAGGCGGGGAAATTAGTATTATTTATTTTACAACATATGTCCATGTATGAATAATCAATTTCCTCTTAATAATATAAGGCACGTTTATTTTAATTTTAAATTAAGATGCACACAAATGTAATTTGGCAAAAGTGCATATGCTATGATTAATACCTCTGATATAGTTTTGTCACTCAATTATGTATGTAATTCTCAAAATTAGTCATTCAAAATTTTTTAAAATGATCTATTTGAACTATAAGTCCCTTTTATTTTAATTTTAACTTAAGTAAGATTTAAACATGACAATTAAATTTTCATTTTCTGTCCATTTAATATCACTGAATTAATTAAAAAATTTATATGCAAATATCCTCTCTTTTTTTTAAGAATATCTTGCATATTTATTAAGAGCGATATTTATCTTACAGAAAATGAGATAGGGAAAACATAAAGAGTAGAAAGCTCAACAAAAATAACGAACATAATGAGAGGAGTGTTTTGAAAACATATATATCAGAGCATTCATGGCATCCAATTGCCATACATCTCTTTATCTTTGTCAGTAAAATAGAGCACCTGAAGAATAATAAGGAAAAGCTAATAATGTGTTTACAAGATTTCCTTAGTCGTACCATTAATTTGCTGCTCCTCCAGATTAGGAAAAGCTTTTCTTAGTCACAGAGCATTAACCACTAATCCCATATAATTAAAGATTCCCTCAGCTGGTGGGTTCCATGATTAATTGATATGTTGTTTTTCTTGGCAACTTCTTTTGAACGATGGCACCTTTTACTGATCAGATGCAAACCTTCATTGTGGCTTTGGACGTAGGCCCTTCCTTACATGGAATTGGAAGTTGAACTGTTCTTTGTCAAATTAAACCCATCAATTTATTACTATCTATTTGTAATGAACGGACCACCAATTGATACCAGCAAAGCAAGACCGAGAACGATCGATCATATTCAATGAATCAAGCTCATCAATTTCAAATGTATATTCAACGAAAGTGTTGTTTCATTTCAGTCTTCCTTTTTGGGCAGAGGCACGGCGAGTGATGGATGAAATGAAAGGAAATTAAGGAAGGAAAAGGAAAGAGATTCCCTTTATTCTGTACTCTGAAATAGCAGGTTGCTTGCTCTCTCCCTCATATTTCAAAGTAATAATGATAATAAGCTGTTGATATTGACAATCAAATATGGAGTTTCTATCTTTGTTAGTGATGGTGATTAGTGAAGGTGCATGGCTATTCCTTTCCCATTTGGTTGTCCTCGAAAAGTTAACGTATTTTCCCATTCCTTTAACCATGACCGTCAAAAGCAAAAGAGGGGGGGGGGTTTGGTGGTACAGCTGTTTGTATTTAATTAATTGAGGGCATGTTATCTTTCCTTTCCTTCTTTTTTTGAATTAAATTAAGACATATTTAATGTGATATTAACTGTTTTTTTCTTGATTATTAATGTCTTAAATTATTAAAAAATTTCAAGTTTACCGGATATTCAAATTTGCCTGTTTATATTAGCGATAGTATAATTTTCTATCGCTAATGTTGTCAGTAATTAACCTTTATTTTGTAATCACGATATGATCTACAAGTTTTTGAAAACATATTAAGGCAAACTCATCAATTCCCACACGCCTCTTCATATTTGTCGGTAAAATTGAACAGGCAATTGGTCAAAAAGAATAGGACGTGTATGTTAATGCTATTCTAAATTCTTAATTAGTCATAGCACTAATTTGCTGCCCCTCCAAATTAGGAAAAGCTAATTGAGTGAAGGACAAGGAATTATGTATGCACCCCATTATTATCATGCGTATGTAAGAAGCTAGTAATAGGGTCAAAACCTAAAATCTAAATATACAAATAAGAACGAAACTGCGTAGGAAGGACGCTGTAGTATTTCCATTCATAGAGACAATTAGAAGTCTTAGATAGAAGACCACAGAAATGAGAGGAAAAGGCAAAAAAACACAATAAAAAAAATGAAGTACCACTATGGTTCTTATTATAAGTTACTTGTTGGAGAAATTTTTTACTATAAATATAAGTCACTTGTATAGTATTTAATGATCATTTTGCAATTTTGTCCTTACTTGATTCTTGTTGGAATGAAAAAAATAAGATAGAGACGTGAGAGTGATTTGTAAATATAGTGAGAGTAAAAATTTTAATAAGAGTAAAATTTGAAAAAATTTATTAATTTAACACATTTATTAGCATGTGAGAATGAGTTGTAAGTAACTTGTAATAAGTACTAGAGTGGTATGTCTCAAAAGAAGGGGAAAAAAGAAGAAAAGAAATGAAGATTTGTTCGAAAATATTCTTTGAATCTTTACTTAGTGTTTGAAAATAAAGGAGGAGAACAGATGAACATACCGGATCGGGGGTTCAATTTTAGTTCACATTTACTTAATTAGGACTCCCTTGTACCCTTTTAATAAAGATCTTTTTTTAAAATTTAAAGGAATATGTGCTAATAGTTTGAGATTATGAATGAGATTAAATATCCCACTTTTTACTTATTTGGAAGCTTTCATGTCATTAAATCATAATATACTTTTGTTTACTATTAATATAGTGTGCTTTAGAAATTGTCTGAACTTATTTATGTAATTTTACTCAAAAATTAAATGCCAACTTTCCAGTATGATGGTAAACCTATAATAATTTAATGATATTCATATATAGAATGAAGGTAGTTTTTGGGGTAAAAAAAAATTAAATCTAACAGGTCTTCTGATGAAGGATTATATATTCAAAGTTATCATTCTCCGCGAAAATATCAATATCCAATCAAAAAAAGAAAACTGAATAGCTACAATTTTCAACAAATGGAACTTGTTTATATCGATCAACTTAAGAGGATAATACGCCAAGATTAATTAGACGTTTATATAACTCTATTTCTTCTTTCTTAATATCAAAATAAAGTTGGGGATGACAAGAAACTCTCCGCACTCAGTAAATGCACCACATTCGAGTAAATGATGGTGACTTGGGCTTTAATTTGTTGCAGCACAGTTCTAAGTGCCGAAAGAGATTGCAACTTGATCTTGAAAACAATCAACTCACTGGCGAAATTCCTCAAAGTATGGTCCAATTGTCTTTTTTGGAAGCCGTGAGCCTTTTTTTCAAAAAATTTTCTGAAAAGATCCCAATAGGAACTCAGCTTCAAGGGACACACAAAGTTAGTTGTATTGGGAATCCTGAACTGTGCGGGGCTCCACTTCATTGGCTTTGTATTAATCAAAGAAATCACAGTCGATGTCATGACATGGTGCCGATCTGGTAGGAACCTAAATGCAAAGAAGAAAAAGAAGATAGTAAGAAATTAATTGAAGAAAAATCAGAACATCGTACACTAACAATTCATTTCCAAAAATCGAAAAATCCATAAGGAGATAGAAAGAAAAGAATGAGAGATTGTATGGTAGGCTTACCGTTTCGCTAAGCACAACAACAACTAAAACCACCACGAACTGACATAGGATAGTACATAGCTTCAAGAATTCATGGTCACTGAGGCTCATGAGGGAAAAGGAGAAAGACAGAACCATGCACGGCAGGAGCGACTGGTGATGGGTTTCTCGATCTGCAGAATGAAGAACTGCGAAGCAGATTTGCGGTTTTTCGTTTCTGGAAAGACCAAAAATGATTAGAATTGGAAGGAAAAAGTTTGAAGAGGAAGGATCAAGAGGAGGGGAATACATAACTAATTTATGAAAATTAAGAAAATTAAATTACTTTACTTATAATAAATTGGTGTTGTCTTTTTAAAAATATTTTTATTAATTATGTATACTAGAATGGAAACCCTTTTAACACGTATAATTTTTAGATAAAAATGAATAAATATGATAAGTAAAATAGATTGGGATATTATATTTAGGGCAAAATTAAATTTTCACAAGTTAGCAATGATGGGAGAGAATGGGTGACTGTTTGGACTAAATTGCAGGCTAATAATATGCGTGCCAATTCATGGGAAGGAAAACTCATGTAGTGGACTTATGTTTGGGTCTCCATGGTATGAGATATATTATGTTGTGAGTCTAGCTATTTTAGGCAAGATTAGTATTATTTATTTTACTCTTATAATCTTTTTATAAGGCAGGAAAAAAAGTACATTTTTTATTCTGTTTAAAAATTACATCATTAAATTTTTGCTGATAAATATCCCACCAAAGAAGAAACCATTTGAATAAATCATAGGATGATATGTAAATGCCAGATAATTGTGATATTTAAATATGAAAATTAAAACTAAAATTGACATATAAATATCCTCTTAGTTTTATAGAGACTATCTTGCTGTATTGTAAGATATATATATATATATATATATATTTCAGGGAAGACATTAAAAGTAGAAAGCCCTGAACCGAAAAAAATGTTGGTCTATAATATAATAAGTTTTCTAGAAAAAAAATTTTGGTCCAAAATATTAGAAGTTGGCAGAGTAATTAATCATAGTTTTTTTTCACCAGAAAATTAATGATAGTTTTTTTATTTTTATCCTTTGTTAGAGAGAGGGGAGAGATTTTCAAATGCAGAGGGAGGAGAAATTTTTTTTCCAATCATATTCTTTAATAAGGATCAAATAAGTAACTTTTATCAATTGAAAACATATTTAATGGCTTAACTAACATTCCTTGAGGTTCTGACTCATAACTGTAATGCAATCTAGATCATCCAAAATTAAATATTTGATATGAACAGTTCATATTTAAAATTTTTAATTTGTAATTTTTCAATGATAACTTTATTTTTTTAAAAAGAAGTGTTAGTTATAAGATTATCTTTGTTTTAAATTCTGTATCTATTAAAACAAACAATTAATTAAAATATATAAAAAAAATTAAATTTAATCTAGACCATTCAAAATTGATCTAGATGGTTCAAATTGCGATAAGCATGGAATGTGCTCCTCATTCCTTAGTGTGTGAGAAAGCTCAATTAACATGTTATATTATGAACGGGAGAAAGTAATTAAGGCATGGCATTCAATTCCCATACGCCTCTTTATCTTTCTCAGTAAAATGTATAGACCAGCTGAAGAATACCAAGGAAAAGGTAATGTGTTTACAAGCTTTTCTTAGTGATACCATTAATTTGCTGCCCCTCCAGATTAGGAAAACCTAATTGATCAGTGAAGGATAAGGAACCATGCACCTCTCTAATAACTGCAAATGGATGCTATTCTTAGTCATAGCACTAATCCAATGTAACTAAAGATTCCCTCACTTAGTGGGTTCCACGATTAATATATGTTGTTTAATTATCTTGGCAACTTCATTTGAACGATGGCATCTTTTACTGATTAGATGGAATTGGAAGTTGAACTATTCTTTGCCAAATTCAACTCATCAACACTATATAATTAATACCAGCAAAGGAAGGGCGAGAACGATCGATCATAATGTTCAATGACAGTCTTTGTTTTATTTGCGTACGTACGTGCGTGACTGGATATATGAGAGACTGATAGATATTCAGTATTCACTCTACAATTGAAGACGTGTTATCTTCTTTTTATCTTTTTTTTTTTGTCAAATCAAAGAGATAGGTATTAATAACCAGGAAAGAACAGTTGACTTATTAAATATGTCATAAATTATTAAAAAAATTCCAACTTCAGATCTATCTCTCGCCTCTCTCAATTATCACCAAATTAATGTTGCTACGTTCTTCGGCCTAAACAACTCACGTATGTTTGGGTCTCCATGGTACAAGATATATTGCCAGTTGATCAGCTGTAAGGTGTGTTCACACTAGAATTATTTTGCTACCTCCCGTTCTTAATACAAGAGCTAGTTGACTAATTTGAGTAGATTAAAGAAGTTTGTTAAGTTAGTTACTTGTAATAATTAGGTGTTATCTTTCCTAAAATACCATTATTAATCATGTGTATTACCTTGAACTATTATTTGATGAAATCTTTAACATGTGTAACTACTAAAAAAATGAATAAATATGAGAAACAAAGTGGATTGGCAAAAACAAAAAAACAGAGAGATAAAATGGATTGGGGTCTTATATTTAAAGCCAAATTAAAAGTCAAAATAGCTATCATATTAAGGACTAGAGGTAATATTTCATTGTTCATGTATGAATAACTAATTTCCTCAAAATAATATAAGGCCCGTTTATTTTAATTTTAAATTAACATAAACACAAATTATAATTATGATCAATAACTGTGATAGCTTTGTGACTCAATTGTATTTATTCGAAAATTTGCAAAATGATTCAAATGAACTAAAATATTGTACAAAATTACAGAACCAAATGGATACTAATCATTCACTGCAACCTCTTCATGCGTGTTAGACTAAGAAAATAACCAACGAGCCATGACAGGAGACAATTAATAGAGGAAGTAAAGCTTCTTTAGTACGCTCAATTAAAAAGAGGAGAATGAAGCATGGTTAATACGAAATAATACTTTGATAATTAAGAATATATAGTACACAAAGACTTTATATATAGGTCCCGTTCGGTATGAAATATTGAAAATAAGAGGTGAGAATTGGAATTAGAATTGAAAAGCTATATTAAAAAAGTATTTAATATGAGTAATTACTTAATACTTGGGATTAGACAAATCCATTTATGTGGGAATACGATGGGGGCGGTGGTATTTTCCAATCCCATCTATATGGGATTAATCAATCCCATGTGATAAAAAATCACTCATGCTAAACATCTTTTTAACACATGTTTTCAATCTCAATCTCAATTCTTACCCCTTGTTTTCAATGCTTCGTACCAATCGGAACCATAGGATATTCGGGTGGAAACCAAACTATAGTTTTAAAAATAACTTTATGATATACGAAATATATGAGAAGAGTTTTATTTCAACTTACATGAAAGTACTTTTTAAAAGTGCTTTTTGGGGTCATCCAAACACCTTGTTAAATCGAGGAATGTTTTTGGAAGTCTACTTTTATTAACAAAAGGTTTCGACCTGAGATCCATTTGGTGATTTTCCTCTTTTATTTGCTTAGGCCATGAACATAATCAAAGATTACTACTATTTTCCAAAGTTGTTTATAAATATCTGTCATTGGAGCAATCCCTTCTCACATAGATCAAACCATATCTTGGGTAATCATGGATATATTGCTAATGTTTTGCTACAATGCTTTATAATATTTGCCATCATGCTCCCCAAAGGCATGTGTGGTTTGAAAGTGCATTGTAATGAAAAAGACCCCATCTTCTCCTCATCAGCTTCCGTCCTCTCTAGTTGGTCTAAGGAGCGAGATTGCTGTGAATGAACTGATGGAGACTGGCAGAGTCATTGAGCTTAGTCTCCCTTGTTCTGCAAAATTCAGCTTGAACAAATTTATTTGTCATACATGTAAGAAGTTTAGGACCCATCAAGTATGACAGATAAATTTGCTCAAGCTGAAAAGGAGGGACCCGAAGAGAATCAAAGTCAAAGATCATGTTTGGGGATCCCATGGAAAGATAACTCAGCTTCGAGAGTTTGGTGAAGTTTCTTTCAGATTGTCAAGTGATTATCGTCAAATTCTTTCTGGAAGAGTTGCCCAAGACTTTCTGGAAGACTACCATTTAAATGATTTTAGAAGACATGAATCCAGGTGAGTCAGCAATGACAAATTTCCCAAAGTTGAAGGAATAGGACCAAAACATAAATTTTCACTAACATCAACTCCATGAGAAGACAACCACTTTCAATCATGCTCTCTGTCTGCCACACGGAGAAGGAGAAGGCCTTGTCTGAAAAGAATAATCACCGCAAGAATAATCTAATTACAAAGAAGAAAAGCCAATATTGTATGCTGTAATGTTAATGATGATCACTTGGTAAGCAAATATTTATATATAACATGAATATATGTGTGATAGTTCAAACATACCCTTTGTCATGGTTGACTCAGCTCGATCTATGTCTTCTTACATCATTTAAATGTTAGTCTTCCAGAAAGTCTGGGGCAACTCTACAACTTGGACGCATCAGAATTTAATGATAATCACATGATAGGACATGGGTCTGACTTGGCGAAACTCTCAAAGTTAACTCTTCTTTCCATGGGATCCCCAAACTTGATCTTTGACTTTAATCTCTTTGGGTCCCTCCTTTTCAGGCTGAACAAGGGAGACTAAGGTCAATGACTCTATCAGAGTATCAGTGATGTTGTCCCAGTGAAGTCCAGTTCATTCACGGCAATATCGTCTGGCTCATATCGGACCAACTAGAGAGGATGGCAGATGGCAGATGGCAGATGGCAGATGGAACAAAGACTTAGGAGGAGAAGATAGTATCTTTTTCATTACAATGAGAGGCATCCATTCTCACTCAAAGAGGTATATGGTTTGATGGGAAGTGATGGATCACCAATGACAGATATTTATATACAGCTTTGGGAAAAATAGTAGTAGTAATGTTTGATTAGCGTACTAAATAAGCTTTTTGCTTCCTCTTTTAATTGTCAGTTGTCTTGGTGCAATGTCCCAAATAAAATAACACGACACTTATCACAAACACAAGATTCTTCATAATGACCTTCATAGCTAAGATTGGCCAATCCTCAGGTGTTCAAAATACAGAAGAAAAGTTTAGAAACGGAAATGGAAAATGACAGAAGCTGAAATTAGCAGGGAAAGGAATCCATTCAGAAGGAGATTTTCAATTGAAGGTTTCCTTATTAATTAGCTGATGGGTCCCACGATCAACATGTTGTTTTCTTACTGCCAACTTCATTTGAACAATAACGGATTTAAGGATGGATTTTTCTGTTCTAATTTTAAAAAGCTGCCTCTAAATTCGTCTTTAGTTTGGTAACTTTCAAATAAAATTGTACGAATCTTTGTTAAAATATTTTGAGATAGATCCAGAGAAAAAAAAATTTTGGGTGTTCTTTAAATTGTTAGAGACGAAACTCAGGCTATTTTCAAAATTGTCTGTGAACTTTTTTTTGGTTACATGTATAATTTTGGAATCGCAAGACATGTACTTGCAATTATTTGTAATTCTCCATGGGGTTAGTGTGATGACTCCATAATCACCCACTCAATGTTCACAATGCCGCAAGTAGGTGAGAGAAGTGGAGGGGGACAATTCAAGAGAAGATACAAGGGAGACTGCTATGGTAATTCTTTCCCTCTTCGATAGCATTCGATGGTGAACACCGATGAGTGCTCCGCATTTTCCGCCATGGAGTGTTCTTAGATCTCTAGGAATTTGAAGGGAGTGAAGATATGAAGTGGGGTAGGGGGAATTAGGGGCGGGATGAGGAAAGGGGTCGGGGGAGAATGAGAAGGAAGGGGCAGGAGAGGAGGAAGAAAAGAGAGGAAAAAAAAGAGAAACAGATGGAGATGAAGATAAGGATGAAAGAGGAGAAGGAGGAGAGAAAAAAGGGGAAGGGCATTTTTGGTATTTTCTCTATTATTTTATAATTGCAGTTTAAGACTTGGTCCCTTCAAGCAATTAAGCTTATTCAGGTGTATATTTAGCTATTTTACTAATTCAGGGGTCTTTTTTTGCTATTTTTCCTTTTATCTACTCTCATTCCTCCCTTGAGCCCAGGACCGTGCAAAAATTATTTGACACGTTCATTGCTGAAGACTGATTCAAAATATTTTCTTAAGTCTTGTGAATTGATTAAAATGGTCCTATCTAAAAAAAATAAACCGGACGGAGAATTATTAATTATTTCAGGATATATAGTTTTTGACAATTTGAATGTTGAAGGTGAATATAAATATATTGAATATATAAATTATTTGTCGTTTTATATTGACAATTATAATGGGTACGTTTGGATCACCGTTTGGAGGAGAAAAAGTACCTGGGAACATGTGAAACGGCGGTTTGAAGCTTTGTTGAAGTAAATATGTTGTTTGGATTGATGTTGAGTGCAAATGAACTTATGCTATGAATTGACTTTTTTTCCAACGCTCCAGAAAGTGACTTTTGCCTTCTGCAACGCAATTGATGGGGTCCACATGGGTGAATAACAAATGTTTTTACTTTTTGCCCTAGAGAGAAAATGCTTTTATATAAAATTCAATAGATTAATTTAAGAAATTTAAAAAGCTAAATAAATTATTTAATTATATTTTATATTACATGATTTCTTAAAAATACTTATATGTATTATTAGACTACATATTAGTTTATAAGTCAAGCAAATTAATTTGAAGAAAAATAAATATAAATATTTCAAAATATTTTATTTAAATTTCTTAATCTTCTCAAATTAATTATATATATTTAATTATATTCTATGTATGTTCAAAATTTTCTCACCAACAAATCTTTTTATTTTACAATTATAATTTTGATTATTTTTTAACAATTATCATACTAATATCATATAATATAAAACATTAATATTCAATAAAATTCATGTCTTTTTCAGTCATTTTACATCTAAACTTATTTTTTTATTAATCATCCAAACAACTTTTAACTTTTTTAACTGACTTTTATGAGCACCTATCCAAACATAAATCACATTATACTAACTGACTTTTACTCTAATTTCAGTTAAAAAAGTTAGTTAGACTAGAAGTTAGTTTTACCCAACGTCAATCCAAACACATCCAATATTGGTCTTGGAGTCGACGCATTTACTATCTTTTGCCGGGAAAAACAACAGCCTATACCTCCTTGTACATCTCCAAAGCCCAAGGCCATTCAAATAGAATCGGCCCATTTGGCCCTTCCTCACCGCCCACGTCTTCATAAATGTCTCACAAAATAATGATATCTAAATATAAGCAGTTTGTTAGTGAGTGATTTGTAAGTATCTTTGTAAAGACTTTTGAAAGACATATCCTAACTATGATAAGTCTTGATACTCAACTCACATAAACGTTTTTGTAGCAAGAAAAAAAATGTGTTGATTTCTTGATTAGTTAAATAGAGTCTTGACTCGAGTTTTCATTCAGACAAGATATATATCTTGTTTATTTTGTCATTATTTGCACTTGATTCCCCTTTTTCTTCTAAAACGCTATGATAATTTATCATTTTCCAATAAATAATTATACAAATAAAAAAGACTATATAATGGAATAATGGAACCCAAAAAAAAAGAAGGAGGAAAACCGCTCACCAATATTCCATATGCTCATCACTGCAAATTAAGGATTTGTCTCTTAAAAAATGGCAATTCATTTGGGAACCAAGAAACATTAGAAACCAAATCAAGCAATTGTTGTTCACTGTTTGGATAAAACTTAAAGGGCCATGGGTCATCGTTCTTTTCTGCTTTTACAATTTATGGGGCAATCCTCAATCTTCAATATTTTTTATTGAAAAATTAGAAACTGCTGGGTTCTTAATTAATGGAGAAAAGAATGGTTTATTTGTTATGTGTGTGTAATAATGTGATGCTTTTGCATTTTTTTTGGTCCAGTGATATTTATTTAATTTTCTTGAGCAAAAGGAAGAGATTTTATTCATCTGCTTATATTTGTTTTTTATTTATTTAATACTTGTAGTTTCTCTTGCGATCAATTTATGGTTGTAGTTTATTTTACTATTTATGCCGCAATATCTAAAGCATTCAATAATTATTTTTTATTTTTTTACTTTTAATGATACGACTTGTTAATTATACATATATATATAGACATTCTTAAAGTCCAAATTCATATTATAAAAATTTAAAAACAAGCATATATATCACAGTACCATGGTGTTCATATATATAACATATGTGGATTAAAGTGGATTACATTGGCTTGTAGAGGACTAAACACACTGACTTGACCCATCAAATAAGAACCATGCTCAGAGGCGAGGCGAGGCAACGCATATTTTAAAGAGTAATATTGATGACTCGAAGTCAACAAGTCTTCTCTTTCCCATTATCTTTATTTGCTTAATTTTCTCAGCTTTTTCTCCATCTGACTAGTCAGCAAGGTAGGATCATGATGTAGGGGAGATCACCAATATCAAACAAATTTGACAAAATTAAAGAAAAAACAGGCGAAAACAATTCTCCATAATGTAACTTTTATATGCATAATTTAATGAATAAATCATGCAACTTTCTTTTAAGGTGGGTAGGAAAAGGGAGGTTGAAGATAATTAAACAGTTATGAAGTCCTGGTTTATCATATATTTATATCTTTGATTATGTGTCGTGTTTTATGCTCCAATTTAATTAATCAGCGTAAGTTTTACGTCCTGATCGAGTCAAAATCACTGAAAATAATATAAGAATGGACAGCTACGTTACAAATTTCACAAACATATTTTAATGTTTTGTAATTTTATAAGTCCATACCTCTATTCACATACGACACAATTTCTTCATTTGATTATTCATTTGGTTTAATGATTTAAGATCTATAATTGTAGCCTTAAATTAAATGCATTATTTATTTAATTACTACCATAAAAAAGGTAGTAGTATTATATTATGGTATTGTTTTCAAAATCAATTAAGTGATGATGATGATGGTGATGATGATGATGATGATGATGATTGCATGACCATTAAATTAAGCTGATGATTAAATGGATGGATAAAATTGTACATGGAGAAATGTAAGTATTGAGAAAAAATGTGGAGAGAATCCGAATTTTCGAGGAAGACTAATAACGCAACAGGTCCTTCTTCTTGATGGGTCGAGACAATTTGTTTTGTCCTCTTCATCCTTCTGGGCCCTTGTGTCATGGTTATTAATTTTCATATATATAATATCAAAGAATAAAATCTAGTATAAGTTGAAATAATTACACTGAAGCAGCCTTTTATCCATTCTAAGCGTAAGATGAAGAAAATGATGGAGAAAGAGAATCCATTTGAGCCAAGATACAACTTTAGATAAGTTGTCATTAAATTCAAAACATGCATCACGCCTAAGAAAGTATTTACAAATATATTTATAGACTGAGTAAATATTATTATTAGTCCTTCCAGTTTGATTAAATTTTATTTTGATTCCTCTAATTTCAAATTGTAATTTTTTGTTCTTATATTTTTATAAAGATTTGGTTTGAGTTAAGGTCATTAAGTATATGTACCAAAACCAATGCCAAAATTCATCCAACTGTATTTTTAACTAGTTTTGATTTTGGACCTTATGCTAAAAAATCTTGAATTTGATTCTTACAATTAAGGGCTTTAACGAAAAGTTAACGTCTTTAAATTCAAACTACGTGTCTATGATATTATAGGGATCAAAAATCATGATTTAAAACCATACAGACTAAAAGCAAAATTTTATCAAATTATAAGGACCCAGGATGATATAAACCCTACCTTGTCTACATGATATACCAATTATATGCTCATGTTAGTAACAGGATTAGAAGAACAATATGCATGTCACTCGTCAAAGTTTGTAACACAATACTTACAAAATTTTATTTATCACAACAATAGTTTGTTGAACCCTAGCAATAGATTATCTTGCTAGAATCAACCTGTCAAACTGAAAAGTTGAACTAACAACTAAAATAATAAATGGCAAGTTGATTGATCTCTAGAAAAATGGAACAAGATTACAAAATTTTTAATGAAAGTGTTCCTTTTCACTATCTTTATATGCTCAATTTGCTTAACATTTTTCCTATCAACTAGGACCTGGTGGGGAGTCAGCAGGGTGGGGCCACGCAGGTGCAAACTTTTTCTCGTAGTCAGTTTATTTAAAAGAAAAGAAGGACCCAGTGCACCAAGAAAATGCCTTGATACTTTGTAATAACTTTTAATAGAATTATTTTTTTAATGCAATACTATGGGCCAAACCCTATAGCTCTGAAATGCTACAAGGCAAAGCTTGACTCGACCCATTAAAAAAAGACCATTATGAGAGGCATGGTAGTTATAGATCTGTTTCTCCCTCCTATTAAAATTTCTTTTTTTTATAAGATTTTAAAATTTGAATTATCTTGGTTCTTTGTATAAGGTCCTGCTTAAGATTGTCCAATCATTAAATATGTTTTTATTAATTTTATTCTTAACAGACTGTCTTAAAGGCCAAACATGTGAGAAAAATACGCTTTAATAAAGCAAGAAATAAAAAGGAATTCAAAAAGATTTCCGAAAATAAAGGTTGGCTGGATTATTAGGCCTATAACTTGTAAGATTATACACTCAAATCTCATTAGGCGATATAAGAACCTTGTTAATAAACAATATTCCTCCTGTTATTAATGTAAGACTTAATTAATTAATTTGATAAGAATATTAGTTAAAGTAGTTAATACACTCTAAGCAACTTTTCTAATTTCCTCCCTCCCTCTTACTTGATTACTGTTGTTGATGGTGTATCAATAGGGTTAATTTAAAAAAAATGATATGTGACAACTGGAATTATACATAGATGAAGTTAACGAGAAGTTATGGAGCGAGACTATAATTTCTGAAGTGAATATGACAAATGCCGGTCCATATGGGTTGATCGTAGAATAGGCATTTGTGGACCCTAATTCAGGTGAAAAAATCTTTGCGAGACTTTTCAACATATGGAAATTTTGAAGGGAAAAAAAAAATTTGTTGTCTATTTAGATTGAAACCAAATTTTCATTTAGGCCATCTGAGTAAAAAAAAAAAAAAAATCTTATAGTTGATAGTTGATGCCTTCATAAATATCTTTGCTAATTTGTTTACCTTTATATATATACGCGCGCCCACATTCTGTGTGTATAATTTTTTATCTATGATAAATAATTTTATTGAAAAATTATAATCTCAAAAATCGATAGCCTTTTCTCTCTATGATTTGCTCGCAACACCTCGTCTTCTTTGAATAGAAAATTTTTCCAAAAAAAAAAAAAACGTTACCATTCATCTTCTTTGAATGGACGGGAGAAAAAACTGAAAAATAAATAAATAATTGATTAATTAAAATATCTTTACCCTCTACTAAAATGCTTTTTATTTAAGATCAAATTAAATTTAACAATGAAAAAATTATATTAACAGCATCATTATGTCACTGCCCATTAGCATATTGAAAATTAAAAAAAAAAAAGTGTACATTTCATTTTCCAGAAATTTTATGTAGTTAGCTCCCACTTATTTTCAACACCAATTTGTAAAGTAGAAGTTTGAAAATAAAATAAAAATTAGTAAAATAAACCTAATTCCACGTACGCTAATCCCTAAAATTGAAAAATCGGAAGAAAAAGACCCCTGCCAAGGAAATTTTCATTTAATTAATAATAATACTCACAACAATCTTTATACGATTAAATACTATATTCAATCGTTAATATAAGAGCTAATTTGACTTTTAATTTTGGTCCCAAATATAATATCTCAATTTATTTTTTCTATCACATTTATCTATTTATTCCAAACTAGTTCTTGTAATAATTACGCATGTTAAATATTCTATCAAATAATGGTTCTAGCTAATACATATAATTAGCAAGCATATTTTATGAAAGACAATATATATTTATTACAAATAACTAACTCAACAAACTTTTTAATCTATTTAAATTAGTCAACTAACTCTTATATTAAGGACTGGATGTAGTATTTGTTAAAACCAAAACATACGAACGACTGGACTAGTTTAATTTATTTAAATATGAGAAACAACGATCCATATGAGTTGATGTTTAGAATAGGCACTTGTGGTCACTAATTCCAGAGAAAAGGCCAGGGTCATTATTAAGAGAAAAATATAAAATTCGAATATGGTGGAATATTTTTTTCCCCATCGAGTGAAAAAGATCTTTGTGACACTTTTGAATATGAGGAATTTTCAAGGTTAAAAAAAAGGGTCGTTGTCTGTTTAAATTGAAATCAGCCATCCAATGACAAATTATGTTGAGAGAATGTAACAGCTCACTTTTAATATACTAATAGATCATTTTTAACGCCTGTGAATCACTAACACCAGGTTTCCATCCTGGAAAAAGACAGGGAATTTTTTTTTTCCCCTTTAACATTGGAATCCGTTGATCAAATGTTTCAAACCTTCAGATAACAGATTAGTGATCCAATATCAACCCTGCTTTCAACTCAATCTATTATCACCTAAAATAATTTCATACTATACAATCTTATAATATTATATTAAAAAATAAAGCAACGCTCACCTCCTTTTTCTAAAGGATACAAAATAATATTTCCATAAAGCAAGTAAAGTTACTTGCCCGAATATTTTACTATACAATTTACAGAATTATAACAGGTATCTCTACTCTTCAATCAGCTCACCTTCTTCTTAAACATCCTCCTTATCCTTCGAGTTACTAGCCTTCGCTGTTCATCATGAATTGGGGGGTGAGATTCCGAAGAATCCCCGTAGTAGTAATTTCCATCAAACAAATGTGCAGATCACATAAAACATGCAAAACAAGCCATATGGAACAAAACCTTGCAAGCTAATGCAATTAAGCATTTATGCGCTATGACAGATAGACAAGCTGAATAAATAATGCGCAAATAATAGGCAATCACTGCCGCACATATAATTGGCAATCACTGCCCCATGTCGGTTAGACACGCTGAATAAGTAAAGCGCAAATAATTGGCAATCACTGCCCCATGTCTATCAGCTGCACGTGATCACGGCTAAAAATCCATGCAAGGAATTAAGGATTACATGTTCTCATGCTTTTTGAATAGCAATATGGCACAAACAGACATGCAGCAATCATACACAAGTGTAAGGGAGGAAAGAACTACTACCTGGTCCGCATCCCTCCAAATCAAACCTTACCGTTCTCCTTTCTTTCTACTTCTTGGTGGGCTTGAGCAGATATAAAAACCTATCATATTAGTAAGGGTAGATCAGTGCTTGATCCAACTGTATCTCATAAATTAAATGACTCTTTAAATCCCAAATCTTCTTTAATCTCTACCCTTACGTAGCAGTTGATCATCCTGGATTGTTTTTCTCATTCAACTATTCTCTTTGGAGGGTTTCCTTCCTTATCTCAAACCATACAGTTACTTTACTTAGTAACTGGTCATCTTGGTCAAAAATACTATTTTTATTTATTATATTTTAAGGACAATGTCCGCAACTCAACTTACAACCCCTAACTATTTACATCTCAATCACATACACATGCACATGCTTTCAAGTCCTCTTACTTGAGTTTCAATCAAGTAAAAAGTCCGAATGACATACACGTACTCATTTATAAATACATATTCCATCTCCCTTGTTAGAAATTTAGTCAAATAACTCAATCATTTGAATCCCCACTAAACCATTCATAATTCATTTAAACACTTGACTACCTTCCAACATTAACCGTTAGCCTCAATTATTTGGATTCAAATCAAGAAGCTCTACCTCTTTCTTAACAAGCTTGATTTTCCTTAAGCAAATTCCTAGCTTAACTTTATTTAACTTGACAGCACACATGTATACATATTTAAGAGAGCTCACAAATCCTCTGAATCCTTTCAACAACAATAACTTGATTCTATAAACATTCTTTAGTCAATTACAATTCCTCTTCACCATTTGCAAACCTTAAGAACACAAATTTCCTTCTTGTTTCTTGAGTAACTTTAGGATATCTAAAACCAATATTTAATCTTCTAGCTATCAAGCATCAGCTAAGTCTCTATTAATCATTTCTTACTTCATTTGATAATTCTCTAACTTCTTACTTAATTTATAATTTCACTCTTTAATAACTTCTAAGAATCTCGATTGACTTAAACCCAATATCCCTCTAACTCAGCAACTTTTACATTAAACCACTCTCTCATTTGCACAGGGACCCTTCCCCAGTAACTCTAACATCATTTTACATCTACACTACTGTCGAAATCAATTGTAAAATGTTTTTGCTTCGAATCTGAAGTTTTCCCAGATTTTCAACACATACCCAAGACTAATATTTGACCATACTTATTCACCTTATACACTTAAATTTTTCTCCTTTTCCTCCTTTAAATCTTACATTCCCTATTCAACCTTTTAACTATAAAACACACCCAAGCCTCACGGTCAATTTCCTACCACTGATACACTCCCCCCATTCAAACAGCAATATAGCGTATATTTATATGATCCTATATATATATATATATATATATATATATTTTAGGTGAACCAAAATCACAACTGTGTATATATTTATATGTCATCAACCTTTCTTTTCCACTGAACCCGAAGCTAAAAACTTGCAGGCATAACAATCTCTATTCGGTAAACTCAAAAACAGAGCAAACAGCACTTGCATATATCTACACACACACATATACATACTTATACCGAAACTATATATATATATATGTCAGTTCGGTCTCCTCTCAAACCAGTGAACCCGACGCCATATAACATCCAACAACCAGAAAGAAAAACAGATATCATTAACTCAAGTGATTAACGCCTGTGTTAGAAGCTAAGAACCAGAAACGAAAACAACATGCAAGCGCCGAAATACACTCCCCTGTCACGGATTCAAAAAGCAGAGCAACCCGTCACACACAAACTCCTTCTGGATTCCGCGGCATATGCATATGTCTATATATATATAAAAGAAGCGTCCTTCTCCTCCCTTTAACCTCTGTTTTCAGTTGACATAAACAGAGGAGAACAAATGAAACCCATACCCAAAACCAGAACAAGAAGCAACGACGTCTAAGTATACCAGTATATTATTTCAGTTCGGTAATCTCAAGACAAATTATCAACCTTACATGCAAGCTTGAAAACCAACATCAAACACTTCAATCTACCCATAGAATCCGAATCCATCGGTCCTTTTATCCTTTCCATCACTTTCTCTCACTAGAACATCAACTCCAGCGACTCAAAACTTGATATCTAACCATCATTTGCAGAAAACAACAACAGAAGAGTGCTTAGGAGGCTCACCTTAGGCAGATTCGCTGATTGCATGCAAGAAAACTACCTCCGATCACCACCTCCGTCACCAACTTCTTCCTCTCGGTCTTTCCCTCTCTCGAGTTCTCTCACTGTCGCGGATGGAAGGAAATGAAAGAATGCCACGGTGATCAGTTATGTAACGAAGAAGTGAATCAGGTGGCTAATGGAGAAGGAAGCACGTGTATTACATAGTTGCTGGACCATTTTGCCCTCCAAAATAATTATTTCTCCAATCTTATCCTTCTCCTATTTTGCTGAAATATAAGATATATCCAGAAATTAAACCAAAATATCATAAATGGATTTTTCTTATCCATTAACTTCTTTGACCCATAGAATAATTTTCCTAAGAATTTCAGGTCAAAAGTCCATTCCTGACTATTTTTCTGAAATTTTCCAAGAAAATAGCTCTTAATTTCAGAAATTAATCCTTAACCCATTTTAAGGATTTTATGCCTCAAATAACTTCTTTACCTCATAAGATAATTTCCCTAAAATTTTCTAGTTAATTAGAAACCTCTAAGTATTTTCTAAGAAAATAACCCATTTTGCTATGAAAATAGCTTTAAAATCATTTAAGCCACTTTTCGAGGAATGAACTTTTCCAAAATATTTCTAAACCTTGAAAAATCAATATTCCATAATTTTTCCTAATTAATTGAGCTATTAAATAATTTTAATGAACTTTCTCTTTTCTGCTCATCCTGAGTCAGAAAATTCGGGGTGTTACAGAGAACAATGACTGAAGAAGAGACAAGTGACAACAAACCCATTCATTCTTTGAGAGAACAATTGAGTATGCCGGATTTTTGAAGGAGGAAAACAAATTTTTTAATTTAAATTGAAATTTAACCTTAAAAGGAAATATATTAGTGAAAAAAAGTCTTTGATTGCTTGGTTATGGCTTTGAAAAAAGTCAGGGAAGCTTATATATAATCTTCAAATTTCAGCTTAAGATTTTTGGGTGATCAACAAAAACAAAAAATGAAAGCGGGGTTATTCGGTAAGCCGATAAACTAACCTATATTCTTGAATCTACTTCTGAGCTAGCATATAAAAGATTATGAGATTCAAATTTTATTATCAACGTGAAAATTTTGTTGATCGATAATTTATAAGCCCCCCCCCCCAAAGTCTAAATCTAGAGGCATATGTCTTGTCTCTGCAGGTGAGTCCTCTGGACCCAATTCCCTAAATTATTCTAAAAAAATTCTAAGAAAAATGACTTGTCTTTGTCCGTTGTTATGTCATGAAGGAAAAAGAAAAACCAGTTATGTCAAGGATGGTGGATGCAATGGTCTAGACGCGTCTATCCTACATCAGAAAAAAACCAGACCAATTATGTCAAGAATCCTCTGCCATGGCAAACATCTCGTTGTATAATCTCTTGCTTCATTTTTATTTTATTTCAATTTTTACTTGTAACACTATTAATATAATCATAACAATATATGGTAATTATTAAACATCATTTGGTCAGGTTAGCTTCTCTTTTGTTTTACTAACAGAGAACATTTCACTCGGAGAAAAAGACTGAGATAGAAACAAAAGTTGTGGAGAGAAAATTTGCTGCCAACTCAAGTGAATTTTATGTTTAGTTTCCTATCAGATATCTTTCGGTTTTTTCTCTCACATTCTTTTTTTATAGAAATTTTGAAGAGAAAACACCACTAAAAGAAAATGCGAAAATTGCTGAGAAAACTTTTCTTTATCTTGATTTTGTGAGAAACAGCTGCGATGAAAACATTGTTTTTTTGAATTAAATTTGAATTGAAAGTAAGCATAATGGAAAAAGAGTATTTAGTTTCCAACTACATTCATTTGCTTAATTTTCTCTGCTTTTTCTCTATCTGGCTATTCATCCAGGTGGGATCATGTCAACGTGAGGGAGGTCCCCTAATCTCAAATAAATTTAAGAAAATTAAAACAAATATGTGAATATAATTCTAGCTAATGTATTTTTTATATTTAATTTAATGAATAGATTATCTAAACTGTCTTTTGAAATGTATGCAAAAGGGAAGTTGATGATAATATAAAAAAATATGAACTCTTGGTTTATCATATATTTACTTAGTTGATTATTTGTCATATTTTATGCTTCAATAATTTAACTAGCGTAAGCTTCACTTCCTCGAACTTCAGTGTTTGAGTCAAAGTCACTGCATGGATAAGAATGAAAAGCTACATATTCAATTTGTTTTGTTATTTTGATCATTCTACGCCACCTGTGCCATGGTTTTTACCAATAATTTTCATATAATATCAAAAACTACGCACACTGAATTAAAATAGATCTAGAATAAATTGAAATATAATTACCTTGAAGCAAGCTTTAATCCCTTGGAAGCATAAGATGAAGAAGATGTTGGAGATAATAGCAATCCAATGGAGCCAAGAGTCATTCATTGTCGTAGAGGCTAGGGCAACACACACACGTGTGTGTAATTGTGACGGTGTGAAATTTCTCCATATCGAACCTAAATAAGAGATACTTTAAAAAAAAAAAAACTCCTCCGGTCCTAAATATAATATCCTTATACTAGTGTATATAAGGGTCTTATATTTAAGACCGAAGGAATACTTAGTTGAATATTTAAACCTATTACGGTCTATTCGACTTGATCCAGTTCCAATTGATTGAAGTACATAAACAATTACTTAATATTCAATGAGTTCAATATATAAATAAAATATGGTCAATAAATTAATACTAATTCACAAAATAATTCCAATATACACTCCCTAAAAAAGAAAGAAATAAAAAGTTAAAAATGATTTGAGTTTTATTCTGACAAAACGATCTCCGTAGAGTCATTTAAGTTTATTTATCTGTGAAGATATTAAAATTGAAAATGCGATGCATAATTCGTACCAAACTTGACTATTGTGTCCATTATATATATTTAATCATAAAAGTTTTTTAATAATAAGTGAGTATCATGGACCTATTATCATTTTTTGCACCCAAACTTGTTATTCTTTACAACTCACTTCTTATAAGACTTTTGATAATTATAATTAGGAAAGGTGGATGTCTCTATATTTATCAATCCAAGTCTTTTTTTTCTCACCATCTTTATATGGTTAATTTCCTTAACATATTCCCTATCAATTAGTACATGGTGAGTCAGCAGGGCGGTGTGATGCTTGCAAACTTTGTCTAATAGTCAGTAGTAGACTTAGAAAATAATGAACCAACACAAGCCAATTAAAAAAAGAGCAAGTAGTGTTGGCAAACAGAAAAAAAGCAAGTAGTAAAGCTCAATTAGCACGCTAATTAAAAAGAAGCGTCAGACACGAAAATTAATGAATGATAGTACTTTCACAAGATAATGAGCCAGGATTAATTTAAAAAAAAATGATATGTGACAAAGGTCGTTAATATATTTTCAATTTATTCGAATATATGTGACAACTGGAATTATACATAGATGAAGTTAACGTGAAGTTATGGAGCAAGACTATAATTTCTGAAGTGAATATGACATATGCCCGTCCATATGGGTTGATCCTTAGAATAGGCATTTGTGGACCCTAATTCAAGTGACAAGATCTTTGCGAGACTTTTCAACACATGGAAATTTTGGGGGGAAAAAACAAATTTGTTGTCTATTTAGATTGAAACCAAATTTTCATTTACGCCATCTGAGTAAAAAATATATATATATAATCTTATAGTTGATAGTTGATGCCTTCATAAATATCTTTGCTAATTTGTTTACCTCTATATATATACGCGCGCGCGCATTTTGTATGTATAATTTTTTATCTATGATAAATAATTTTATTGAAAAATTATAATCTCAAAAATCGATAGCCTTTTCTCTCTATGATTTGCTCGCAACACCTCGTCTTCTTTGAATAGAAAATTTTTCAAAAAAAAAAAAACGTTACCATTCATCTTCTTTGAATGGAGGGGAGAAAAAACTGAAAAATAAATAATTAATTGATTAATTAAAATATCTTTACCCTCTACTAAAATGCTTTATATTTAAAATCAAATTAAATTTAACAATGAAAAAATTATATTAACAGCATCATTATGTCACTGCCCATTAGCATATTGAAAATTTAAAAAAAAAAGTTTACATTTCATTTTCCAGAAATTTTATGTAGTTAGCTCCCACTTATTTTCAACACCAATTTGTAAAGTAGAAGTTTGAAAATAAAATAAAAATTAGTAAAATAAATCTAATTCCACGTACGCTAATCCCTACATATGAAAAATCGGAAGAAAAAGACCCATGCCAAGGAAATTTTCATTTAATTAATAATAATACTCACAACAATCTTTATACAATTAAATACTACATCCAATCCTTAGCATAAGAGTTAGTTTGACTTTCAATTTTGGTCCCAAATATAATATCTCAATTCATTTTTTCTAACATATTTATCTATTTATTCCAAACTAGTTCTTGTAGTAATTACACATGTTAAATATTCTATCAAATAATGGTTCTAGCTAATACATATAATTAGCAAGGATATTTTATGAAAGACAATATATATTTATTACAAATAACTAACACAACAAACTTTTTAATTTATTCAAATTAGTCAACTAACTCTTATATTAAGGATTGGATGTAGTATTTGTTAAAACCAAAACATACGTACGACTGGACTAGTTTAATTTATTTAAATATGAGAAACAACGATCCATGTGAGTTGATGTTTAGAATAGGCACTTGTGGTCACTAATTCCAGAGAAAAGGCCAGGGTCATTATTAAGAGAAAAATATAAAATTCGAATATGGTGGAATATTTTTTTTTCCCATCGAGTGAAAACGATCTTTGTGACACTTTTGAATATGAGGAATTTTCAAGGTAAAAACAAGGGTCGTTGTCTGTTTAAATTGAAATCAGCCATCCAATGACAAATTATGTTGAGAGAACAATGACTGAAGAAGAGACAAGTGGACAACAAACCCATTCATTCTTTGAGAGAACAATTGAGTATGCCGGATCTTTGAAGGGGAAAAACAAATTTTTTAATTTAAATTGAAATTTAACCTTAAAATGAAAAATATTAGTAAAAAAAGTCTTTGATTGATTGGCTATGGCTTTGAAAAAAGTCAGGGAAGCTTATACATAATCTTCACATTTCGGCGTAACAATTTTTGGGTGAGAAACAAAAACAAAAAAATGAAAACGGGGTTATATATGGACAAAGCCTGAGCCCAAACCCTTCTTTTCCAGCTTATCAGGGTCAGGACTAAAAGTCCGGTTACAGTAAAAAGTCCTAATTTTCACATCGCCCCCAGGTAAAAAATATAGGATTATTCGATAACCCGATAAACTAACCTATATTCTTGAATCTACTTCTGAGCTAGCATTTATAAGATTATGAGTTCAAATTTTATTATCAATGTAAAAATTTTGTTGATCGATAATTTATAAATTTTCTCCCCCCTAAAGTCTAAATCTAGAGGCATATGCCTTGTCTCTGAGGTGAGTCCTGTGGACCTAATTACCTAAATTATTCTAAAAAAATTCTAAGAAAAATGACTAGTCTTTGTCCATTGTTATGTCATGAAGGAAAAACAAAAGCCAGTTATGTCAAGGATAGTGGATGGAATGGTCTAGACGCGTCTATCCTACATCAGAGAAAAGCCAGACCAGTTATGTCAAGAATCCTCTGCCATGGCAAACCTCTCGTTGTATATTCTCTTGCTTCATTTTTATTTTATTTCAATTTTTACTTGTAACACTATTAATATAATCATAAAAATATATGGTGATTATTAAACATCATTTGGTCAGGTTAGCTTCTCTGTTGTTCTACTAACAGAGAACATTTCGCTTGGAGAAAAAGACTGAGAAAACTTAGAAACAAAAGTTGTGGAGAGAAAATTTGCAGCCAACTCAAGTGAAGTTTATCTTTAGTTTTCTATCAGATATCTTTCGGTTTATTCTCTCACATTCTTTTTTTATAGAAATTTTGAAGAGAAAACATGACTAAAAGAAAATGCGAAAATTGCTGAGAGAACTTTTCTTCATCTCGATTTTGTGAGAAACAGCTGCGATGAAAACATTGTTTTGAATTAAACTTGAATTGAAAGTAAGCATACTGGAAAAGAGCATTTAGTTTCCAACTACATTTATTTGCTTAATTTTCTCTGCCTTTTCTCTATCTGGCGATTCATCCAGTTGGGATCATATCAACGTGGGGGAGGTCCCCTAATCTCAAATAAATTTAAGAAAATTAAAATAAACATGTGAATATAATTCTAGCCAATTTATTTTTTATATTTAATTTAATGAATAGATTATCTAAACTGTCTTTTGAAATGTATGGCAAAAGGGAAGTTGATGATAATTTTTAAAAAAAAATATGAACTCCTGGTTTATCATATATTTACATAGTTGATTATTTGTCATATTTTATGCTTCAATAATTTAACTAGCGTAAGCTTTACTTCCTCGAACTTCATTGTTTGAGTCAAAGTCACAGGATGGATAAGAATGAAAAGCTACATATTTAATTAGGGCAAGTTAAACGAATTATTAAATGGATGGATGAGATTATATATGTACGGGTCAAGACAATTTGTTTTGTTATTTTGATCATTCCACGCCACCTGTGCCATGGTTTTTACCAATAATTTTCATATAACATCAAAAAATACGCACACTGAATTAAAATAGATCTAGAATAAATTGAAGTATAATTACCTTGAAGCAAGCCTTAATCCCTTGGAAGCATAAGATGAAGAAGATGTTGGAGATAATAACAATCCACTGGAGGCACGAGTCACTCATTTTCATAAAGGCTAGGGCAACGCGCGCGCGCGCGCGCGTAATTTGACGATGTCAAATTTCTGCATATCAAACTAAAATAAGAGATGCTTTAAAAAAAAACACTTAGTTGAATATTCAAACCTGCTACAGTCTTTTCAAATTGATCCAGTTCCAATTGATTGAAGTACATAATATTCAATGAATTCAATATATAATAATTCTTACCAAACTTGACTATTGTGTCCATTGTATATTTTCAATCATATAAGTTTTTTAATAATAAGTGAGTATCATGGACCTGTTATCATTTTTTGCGCTCAAACTCGTTATTGTTTAAAACTCACTTCTTATGTTGATAATTATAATTAGGAAAGGTGGATCTCTCTATATTTATCAATCCAAGTCTTTTTTCTCACTATCTTTATATGGTTAATTTCCTTAACATATTCCCTATCAATTAGTACGTGGTGAGTCAGCAGGGCGGCGTCATGCATGCAAACTTCGTCCAATAGTCAGTGGTAGACTTAGAAAATAATGAACCAACAAAAGCCAATTAAAAAAGAGCAAGTAGTGTTGGCAAACAGAAAAAAGCAAGTAGTAAAGCTCAATTAGCACGCTAATTAAAAAGAAGCGTCAGACACGAAAATTAATGAATGATAGTACTTTCACAAGATAATGAGCCAGGATTAATTATCAGCGGATGAAATGGTTTAGAGTTTAGACGTGTCTATTTTACTTCAGAGCTATCTGTTATACTAGCTCTGACTTTTAATATAAGAGCTAAACAATTAATTTTAAAAAAATAAAAAAATAATTAAGTTAGTTATTTGTAACAAATCTTTGTTTTGTTCTTTTGATCATTCTGTGCACTTGTGTCATGGTTAATAATTTTCATATAACACTGAATTAAAATAGAGCTAGAGTGAGTTCAAATAATTACATTAAAGCAAGCTTTTATCCATAGAAAGGGAAGCTCCTTGGAAAGGATTAGGCTCCGTGGTGGATTCAAACAAGCGTTGTGGCGTCTTATACATAATGTCTCACCTTCTTTTCTGTTTTAGAGGCCGCAGTGGATTGTTTTAGGTGCCATGGCCGATAATGCATTTTTGGCCTCCTTCACTTGGTTCTTCCATCCTTGCTCGCTCTGCGTTCCTAATCTTCCTCTGATTAACCAAAATAGGTTAAATATTTCTCCTTGTTGTTCATTGTCCAACTCTTGCTATTTCCTTTGCACATATAATCCCCAAATGTTAGCACAAATCAAGCTTCACATTTTCAAGTTATATTTTCTAGCTTTAAAGGAATAATCCTGCACAATTAGTCTCCAAAACCCACAAAAGATGGTTAAAACAAGCTAAATTAGTAAGAATTTTGACAGGTTCAATAACTTGAAGTCAACAAGTCTTCTCTTTCCCATTATCTTTATTTGCTTACATCAAGACAAACTCAATCTAGACATAGACGTTGCTTTGGATTTCTGAAAAGCCACATAAATTGAAAGAATTTTTTTTTAAAAATTAAGTTACAAAATGGAGGAATTATTATTAATATTAAAAAAAACTATTCATGAAGAATTCTTGTTGGTAAAAAAAGGTTAATATAATTTTTTATTTCTCATCTTTGCTCTCGTTTTGGTTGTTGTTTTTCCAGTTTCAAAACATAGGTTTTGGACATTCAAGTTTTATTTTATTTAAATATTAATTCTTATAATCTAACAAAAACTCAAACTATTTTGTCTCTCAATGGACCAAAATTTATAATTTGAAACTTAAAAGACTAAAACCAAAGCGAGAACAATTTGAAGGTAAAAAAATTATATTAATTCCCAAAAAAAAAAAAGAACTCTTGGTTGGTGGAGAAAACAATCACGCGAAGTAGCCAAAGGTTGTTACGTGTGAAAATCTGGCGGAAAAGAGAAAGGTGAGAGTTGAAATGGAGACGCAGCATTAAGTCAACACTCCAAATAAAAGTCATCACCTCCCACGACGGATGTGAGAAGCTGATGGACGAGAGAAATTTATCATTGAGCGATTTATAAGTATCTCTATAAGTGTTTTTTCTGAGTATGTGTGGTAAAGAAATGTTTTAGAACCGTGTCATACTAAATGTATTAATATTAAAATACTCCTCCGGTCCTTAATATAAGACCCATTTAATTAATTTGATTAGATTAAGAAAGTTAAGTAAGTTAGTTAACTATAAGAAAAGTGACACATTTTTTCTAAAACACCATAATCATTTTTCTTAAAGCCCCTTTTCCTCTTCTACTTGATTATGGTTGAGGGAGTATCTATAGGGGCAATTTAGAGAAAATTAATAAATATGAAAAATTGGTCTTATATTTAGGACCAAAACCAACCCAAGAATTGGGTTCTATATTAAGGACAGGAAGAGTAATTAATTACATGAAAAAAATGAAACTAACAAAGAATTTAAGATATCCTTTAAATGTCTATTATAATTTTATAATTATAGAAATAAGTCATAAGTGTTACTTGTTTCTTGTAAAAAAGAAACTCAGGGAGTATATCTATCAATTAATAATATGTATGAAAGATCCACAAATATTTACCCTCCTTGGATTGCAATCTATTGATATGTTTCTTTTTACTCAATTTTAAGATTTTTTTTAATTTCGATAAAAAAAAACCTAAAGTGTCTTATAAACGGAATTGAAGCGAAAAATATGAGAAGAGCTCTATGAAAACAAAAGTGAGCAGTTTTTGAAGCCCAGCTCAAGAAATTCGTTCAACTTCAAGGACAGCAGGAAGGAAAGGATCATAGTCAATGATGCACGCAGTTTAACTCGGATACAAAAACTATAAAGTGTACAAATCTCTTTCGTTTTTTTATGAATTGACATAAATAATGCTGAAGCCCAATCCATGGAATAGATCTGCAAATCATATGTTTTTTTTACGCTTCTTGGATGTTTCGCAGTACTTTCGAGATCATTTGCATAGTATTAACTCCAATCTTAAATATAAGACATTAAGTTTGTGTAATTAATTTAAATTTTTAGTAATAAAATCTATTACGATCAATTAATTAATAAAGAAGGACATAGTGCACCAAGAAAATGTCTTGATGTTTTGTAATAACTTTTAATGGAATTAGTAAAAGGTTTAGCCAATTTAACCGGTAATTCAATTAACAAACTCTGAAGAAAAAATGTCGTATGGGCCACCACAACCTGTAGCTCTGAAATGTTACGAAGCAAAGCTTGACTAGACCTATCAAAATAAGACCCTTGTGAGAGGCATGGTTGTCAAAGATATGATACTCCCTCCTATTAAAATTTCCATTAACCTCAGGCCACTTGAAATCTAGGCCTATAAATAGGTGACAATCCCTTGCCACCTTCAAACCATATCGTGAGTGAGTGATTATCATGGAAACCTTATCCTGCTCCTATATTCCTAATGTTTTGCTGCTATGCTCTCTTATAATATTCGCAACCATGATCTCCCAAGGCATGTGCAGAAGCTTGAGCATTCAGTGCAATGAAAGAGACCGCCATCTTCTTCTAAACTTCAAACACACTGTGGTTGATCCATCAGCCATCCTCTCTACTTGGTCTGATGAGCGAGACTGCTGTGAATGGCATGGGGTTCATTGTGATAACACCACCGGCAGAGTCATGGAGCTCAGCCTCCCATGTCCCCAACAAGATCCTTTTGCTGCAGATTGTGAAGAGAAGGATCCATACTGTCTCACTGGTGAGATCCACTTGTCATCTTTGCTCCAACTTGAGTTTCTAAATTACTTGAATTTGAGCTTTAATGACTTCCATGCTATCGTTCCAAATGACCATGTGGATGATATCACAGACTGCAATAACCTATCTGTGGCTGACCGTCCTCATTTTTGCGGAAATTCTTCCAATTTGCATTATCTTGATTTATCTTATAATGGTCATCTTCACATGGGTAGTCTTGATTGGCTCTATCGTTTTCCATCCTTGGAATATGTTGACTTCACTGGCATTAATCTTCGAGGGAGAGTTGACTGGATTCAACTACCAACTCTACTCCCTTCACTTACAGAGTTATCCTTAGAGCATTGTCAGCTTACAAGCATCAATCCATCTCTCCAGTTTCTTAATCTTACTTCCCTTGAAGTTCTCAACCTTTCTAACAATGATTTTAGCTCTGAATTTCCAGTTTGGTTATTCAATCTCAGTGATATCACTACTATTGACTTGAGCTTCAACTTTTTGCAAGGCCAATTCCCAAAGAGATTATTAAATCTTCGAAAAATAAAAACATTGTATTTGCGTCACAACAAATTCGTTGGACAAATTCCAGATTGGTTAGGCCAACTTGAACATCTACAAGCTTTTGATGTTAGTGAAAATTTCTTTTCTGGTCCAATTCCTTCAACTTTGGGAAATATGTCATCCTTGATTTTCTTGGATGTCCATTCAAATCACTTGAATGAAAGTCTACCAGAAAGTCTTGGACAACTCTTGAACTTGAAGGTATTATGTTTTTATGGTAATCACTTGATGGGGTATATCTCTGAAAGAAATTTTGTCAAACTCTCAAATTTGAGAGAACTTTGCATGGGATCACCGAATTTAATCTCTGACTTCGATTCTCTATGGGTTCCTCCTTTTCAGCTTAAATTGATTTATTTGGATCACATAGTAGGCTCGAAACTTCCTGCATGGATATACACACAAACATATCTTGAAAGATTGATAATTACCCACTCAATCATTTCATTTGAACCTCAAGACAAGTTTTGGGACTTTGCAGCACAGCTTCGATACATACGCCTACAAGACAACACAATTCATGTTGAGATGCCGGAAGTGTTGCTAAACGCTACCATCATAAGATTGAGTTCAAACAAAATTAGAGGCAAACTCCCTCGATTATCACCAAATGTTGCGATGTTCACTGCAGCACAGAACTCTTTCCAAGGACCTATCTCTCCATTGTTGTGTCAGAAAATGAATAGAAGACGCCAATTACAGTATCTAGACTTGTCTTATAATCTTTTGTCCGGAGGGCTTACAAATTGTTGGATGCAATGGAAATCATTGGTTATTGTCAAGCTACACGGTAATCATCTAACAGGCACAATCCCCCCATCAGTTGGTATGTTGTCTAACCTTATGGTTTTACGTCTCAATGAAAATAATTTATTTGGACAGGCACCTTCGTCACTGTTAAATTGCCAGAAGTTGCAGGTCCTTGATGTAGGAGAAAATAAATTATCTGGATTCTTAATGAATTGGATGCCACAAAATGCAAAGTTCCTTCGACTAAGATCCAATCAATTAAGTGGAAGTATACCGCCCCAAATATGTCAATTGGCTTCCCTTATAATATTGGATTTTGCAGACAACAAAATATCAGGTTCATTACCTATTTGTCTACAAAATCTGACAGCCATGACTTTCCCTAATTCTTCTAATAATGGGGTTTACAAATTTTGCATTAGAACTCCAGGTTTGACTTATGAAGTCGGTAATGAGCTTATACTGCATATAAAAGGCCAAGCATCGAAGTTTAACGAAAACTTAAAGTTCTTGCATGCTATTGATCTATCAAGTAATAATATCTCTGGATCAATACCTCCAGAAATATTTAGCCTTGCTGGATTACAATCTTTGAACTTTTCCCATAATCAACTTGAGGGAAACATACCAAATGAGATCAACAACATGAAAAATTTGGAGTCTCTTGATCTCTCAAGAAACCAACTTTCGGGTGAAATTCCTCCAAGTATGGCTAAATTATCTTTTCTGGAGGCCTTGAACCTCTCCTTCAACAATTTCATCGGGAAGATTCCATCAGGAACTCAACTTCAAGGGTTTGATGCACAAAGCTATATTGGGAATCCTGAATTATGTGGGGCTCCACTTCCAAAGAATTGCACAAAACAAGATGGCGAACCCGTTGAAGGAAATGACAGTCAAAAAGATGAATTTCTATCTTCATTCTACTTTGGATTGGGGGTTGGATTTGCGACGGCTTTTTGGGGAGTCTGTGTTGCCATTTTCTTCAACAGAAATTTCAGACATTCTTACTTCAGATTCCTCTATCACATCAGAGACAAACTTTATGTTACAGCGGTCCTTAGGATGAACCATTTCCATCGTTGAAGACCTAGTCAGCTTGTGGTGAGTGAAAAACAACTTCTTATTTTAAGTTTTGACTAAGTTCTTTTAAATGTTATAATATATTCTAGAACTATGAATATCTTATATTATTATCACAAATACATACATCACAAAATCACCATGACATGCTTTGGATTTTATAAATTTAATATTTTGGAGACGTGATACGCTTGTAATTATGTTAAATTTATGTACTATGCAGGTTCTTGCTGCGTAATGTATGCTTCCGTAAGTCTGCTCATCAGGTCTTTTAGACTGACCATTGCAAGGTAGGATGAAGTGATGATATTGATAATTGATGAAAGCATATTACCAGTGAAGTTTCTAGTTTGTGTGTTACTTTAAAGCCGTGTAATATACAAAGTTCTATTTTCTGCATACGATTTGTATCCTCAATAAATACATGTGTCCTTAACTAAAGAGGAAATTAAAATATTTCTTTTTTTAAAAAAACAAGAGGAAATTGAATGACCTAAAATTTTTATATTGACTTGAAACTTGAAAGGGAGTTTTAAATGGCCAACACTGCCGCCGTACTCCTATTAAGGCACATATGCTTATTTTAAGTACTCATAAGTATTTTTACGCAAGTCAAAATAAAATTTTTATCACATACTTATCTCTTATTCTAATTGATATGTTTTATACTTAGAAAGCAAATAAACACATATAATTCCTTCTATGGAGTTGATAAGTCATATTCACGGCAAGCATCCAGCCAACTTGCACAAGAAGCCATGAAATTGAAAAATCACATCAAGATCGGAGCAACAGCGAGCACTTCAAAACATTTTCATTTAGGGATGAATGAAAATTATTGAACTCTTAATTAGAAAAATGATGATGATAAAATGGGTTAAAAAAGTCTGACGCTAAATTCATCTTTAGTTTGGCAAGTTTCGTATAAAATTATCTGAACTTTTTGTCAAATTAGTTTGAGACAGATCCCATCAAATTTTTTTTTTGGGTTACTCTCTTTTTTATGAAACTTAAAATTTCGCATTAATTACAAGGCGACGGAATAACAAACAAACATGCTACGCTTGGTCTATACACCTTGTAGAGGTATCTTCTTTTTTTGGTTGGTACCAATGGGCTCTGGCGAAGCATCTTATTGTGGGAAAACTTAGGGGGTTATTTGGCTATTCTGCGAATCAAAATAAACTTTTTCATATATTTAATTTTTATAACATAAAATCGTTTTTAATACTGTAGTTTTAATTCTATCTAAACACTTCTTTAATCACTTTACAAAACAAAGGATAAGAAAAAGGTGCCACTGTCATGCATTGATGTAAAATAAAACTAAGCCCTTGGCCCCAAAAAAAATTGAGCCCAGCATCGGTTGCAATTGTAATGGGCCCAGCTTGACAGCTGGAAATCAATTATTCATGTTTTTGGCCAACGGAAATTAATTATTTTTTTTGGGCCAACGTAAACTAATTATTCATACTCTTGAATGGCTTCCTCCTCTAGTGTCTTTGACGCAGAAAACCAGTGCCCAAACTTTGCTCAGACCAGCATCTTTCATTAAAGGTATCACCATTTAACATCTAATCATCAGAGCAACTAAACAATGCAAGAAGGAAAAATTAGAACCCCAAATCTACCCCCAGTACCCTCACGACTTTTGAATATTTTAGAGGCGGCTCTCTGTTCTAGCTCAACCTGTTCCTCAAACCAATCTGGGCTAGGGTGCCAGCTGCCCTTTAAGTGTTGCCCCAACTATGCCTTAATTTTAGAACTCTTCTCAAATATTTTTTTTAGAATTTTTTAACATTAGATTCTACATCAAATGAGTGACATTTTGATATCTTATTGTAAAATGGTTTAGTTTTCATTTTTTAATAATTTTTCAAAGATTTAACATTTTAAATGGTTTGATTTCTTTTTAACTTAGAGCATTAAATCTTTAAAAAATCATAAAAATTTGAAAACTAAACAGTTTTCACAAATAAAATATTAAAATATCACTCATTTTATGTAGAATAATAAAAAAAACTGTAAAAAAATACTCTTCTGGTCCTAAATATAAGACCCTCTTTGCAGTGTAAATTACACTACAAAGAGGGTTTTATATTTAGGACCGATGGAGTATTTGAAAAGAGCGTCAAAATTAAAAGGGAGCTGAAGGGTAGACCCAAGGGGCAGCTGGCGCCCCTGACCGACGAAACTCGTTACAATGGAGTGACTCCAAAAGGGAGATTTATTTCCCCATCTACTATATCAGAAGCCACGAAGCCTTACCTGAGCTTTCTGCGGCCTCTAGTACCAAAATCTTCTTTTGCTTCTTTTTCCTGAAATCTTCTACGCAGTTGGATTTGGGGTATCGGCTGCTCCATCTTTGTTGCCTTCTCTACTACCCTTCAATTTTCTCCTACTTCCTAGATATTTTTTTCTTGTTTCTTTTTACCATTGCATTCTATACAAAATGAGTGAAATTCTGATATCTCATGTGTCAAAAAAAATGGTGTTGTTTTCAATTTTTTATGATTTTTCTACCGTTCTTTTTTACCAGAACTTTTCTGCAAATTCTGTAGTCTTTATATATATGTATATATATTGCCCTGTACAAACCCTTTTTTCTCATGGCAATGAGCTAACTAAAGTCTCTGCAATGTTCTAATGACTCTTCACAAAGAATGAATAATGGAATGGCAAGAACCTTAATTATTCTGACTTGAATGAAGACGAAGTCAATGTATAAGAGGAAGTAAAGTAAAGCTTAGTAAGCTTAATCAAAGAGAATCACTATCAAAACACCAAAAATAATCAATGATTAGGGACAAAACACGCGGCTTTTGGGACCATTAACAAAGGGCTGTGTTTATGAACATTTAAGGGATATTAGACATAGGATTTTTCTCCTCACCACGGAATTCTATTTTACCATTACTTTTTCGCCAAAGATTATAAATGAAAAAGTAGACCTCCTATTTTATTTTTGGGATCAGTGTATCAAGAATTTGGGTTATTGAAACTCGGCATCCTTATTTTGTCATTGCTAAATTTCTAAGATACTTTCTGCCATTTTCCTTATAAGCATCGACCAAAAAAAAAAAGTGCCGCTTCATAATAAGTGTCATTCATTTGTATATTTTAAAAAGGCATTAAATGCTTTATTTCTTATTTTACTTCTTATTAATGCATTTCCTATTGGTTAAAAGATGCGTCGCAGCCAGACAACTTCTATATCACTTTCACTTCCTTCTAATGTCAACACAACGTTTAAAAATGGCACATTATATTTTTGTTTAGCTTTTCACATTTGAATGAATGGACTTCATTGTGCTTAAAGTGTTTTTTAAGTATAATCCAAACATGCTTATAATTTTCTTAATATTTTAAAGTAAACTGATGCATATAATTATAATACCTTCCACAGAGATAGAGTCACATGGACGCTAATAAGAATCTAGTTTAGAACCCTACACTGCACAACCAACTTGTAGAAGAAGCCAAAAATGCATATTATATACTTAAAAATAAATCCTACCTTCTACATATAACACCCACCTGAGTTTCATATCACAGTGGTCCTCAAGATGAATATTCCTTTCAGCTGAAAACCTTATTGGCATTGTAGTGAGTGAACATACTTTTAGAAGAGGCACCCACATTTAGTAGCCGGCACCTGGCAGCCTCCGATAAGTGCCTAGCAAAAAAAAAATAGTACTAGCAAAAGAAGGCAACAACGACGGATCATGTTTAATAAAAGTGTTTTTTTTTATTTGCATACGTGACTGGACATAAATGAGAGACTTGTGTGTGTGTGTGTGTGTGTGTGTGTGTGTTTTGACAATCTAATGTGGACCACTGAAGCGGATGATGATGGTGGTGGTGGTGATGGTGGCGGTGGAGTTTCTATCTTTGTTAGTTATAGTGAAGGTGTATGGCCATTTCTTTTATACTACCTCTGGTAAGGACCTCGTCTGACTTTCATTCTAATCCTAAATATAAGACCTCAATCTACTTTGTCTATCATATTTACATATTTTTTCCAAATGTAATGCTTCTAGTGATAGTAGTTCTAGCCAATACACTTGATTAACAAAGATATTTTAGGAAAAATAGCACCTATTTATTACAAATAACTAACTTAACTTATTTCCTTAATCTCTTCAAATTAGTTAATCAGCTCTTATATTTAGGACCAAAAGTAGTACTTAGAAAAAAAGTTAGTGTATTTTCCCGTCCCTTTCACCATGAACGTCAAAAGCAAAAGAGAGAGGGCTTAGTGATTCGGTTGTTTGTATTTAATTGAAGGTATGTTATCCCCCCCTCCAATCAAAGAGGTAGGTATTAACAATGAAGAAAGAAGATAAGTTTCTCCATGTACTTGTGTGAGAGTTGGGGGTTCTCTCTACTAGGGCATGAGAGTGTGAGTTTTCGGTGATCGGAGGTACGTAGGTAGAGTTCAAAGATTTATGGTGTTTTGGAGGATAGTGTATAAGGAATGGAGGAGATGGAAGAGATTATGGTAGCAACTCTGTTAGTTTAGAGGGAGGAGGATTCAAAGAGGACTTTGATCGGCAAAGTCTTGACTAAGAGGACCTTTACGCAATGAACAATAGAATCAATCCTCAGTAAGGCATGGAATCAACAAGCTGGCTTGGAGATAATTGAAGTAGCTGGTAATGCTTTTTCGTTTAAATTTACTGAGAAAGAGGAATATGATAGAATTCTTAAAGGTCAGCCATGGTCAATTAATGGTAGTTTATTGAGTTTATAAGAAAGATCTAAGTATAAATCATTTGAGGATTTTGAGTTTGGATCTTGTCCTGTTTGGATTCACTTACATAATGTTCCTCTAGAAGTGATGTATCTAGAAAATGTTGTTTCAATTGGAAGTCATATAGGAGAAGTGGTGATGGTTGAGGATCCATATTATAATGGAAAACATTATCATAGTTTTCTACATGCAAGAGTAACATTAGATCTTAGGAAAGCCTTAGCGTGTGGTTTTTGGATGCCAAAATCAGATGGCTGTAGAGCGTGGGTAACAGTGACATATGAGAAACTTCCTAACTTTTGCTTTCGATGTAGTAAAGTGAGTTATGATCATCGATCCTGTAGAATTGAAAGATTGAGGTTGGTTTTTAATAAAGAGGAGCCAAGGTATGGTACGTGGCTATCTACTACTTTATGTCGAACTCATGATGAGGCAGTAGTGATTACGCAAAGTGATTGCCCTAAGGCAGAGGTAGCAAGGAGGAAGAAGGAAGAGGTGCTTAGGAGAAATAAGGGGAGCGGTGCTAAAACTAAGAGAGAAATGCAGTATGCTGACGATTATGCATTATTTAGCATGAGAATTAAAAATAATAAAAATGATTAGGATAAGGTGGAGAATGAGAAAGTTGGTACTAATGTTGGGAATGTTACTGTGGATGATTCTGAAGGAGAGAGTCGGAGTAGAGTAATAGTAAGAAGAACTTTAAGAAGGAAACCTCCTTCTATAAAGTGGAATGGACCTACTATATTAGATGAGGGTCCTAGTAGACTAAAGAATAAAGTTGGAGCAAAAGTTGAGATAGAATTACCCAAGCATGATGCTTCCTCTACTACTGGTAATGGTAATAATGTTGAATGTCGGCAAGTTAAGGATTCAAATCTAATGGCAATCATGCTGTATACTAGGCAGATTCTCTTTGAAGTAGTAAATAAGATGAAAGTGCTTGGTTTGAGGAGAGAGGCTCCTGAAGGCTTAGACTCTGAATGTTCAAAGAAAAGAAGAATAAATTGAGGATGTAGTGTAGAAGAGATATCTGTTTAAATTGGATGCAATGGAAATCATTGGTTATTGTCAAGCTACACGGTAATAATCTAATAGGCACAATCCCCCTGACAAACTCAATTATTTTTATATTTTTTGATATCTTTTATATGGGTTTTGTCAACTTAATTGGTCCTTTTTGTCTTAATTGATTGTTAATTGATTTAATATATTTTATTTTGAATTATTAATTTTTAGGGGCAAAATTGTCATATTTTGGTTTAATTATGATTAATTAATTTTTAAGGACAATTAATGCGACCTTATCTTTAAATTTTGTTTGCAGGTTTTTGGAAGATTTAAAAATAGAAATAAAAAAAAGAAATAAAAAAATAATTAAAAATAAATTAAAAATAATAATAATAAAAAGAGGGAGCAAACGTTGCGTTTTGCTCCCCCTAACATAACTTCCCTAAATTATTCAATTCATGATATTGATTGGCGGAAGAGAAGACGCCGAACGAGGAGGCGGAAGCTGAACACAAAGACGCACACACGAAGGAGAGGGAGCTGGCGGCGGAAGAAAAAGAAAAGAGGACCAGCAGCGAGGAAGAGAGAACGAAGGACCATAGCTTCACGGCAAAATCACTCCTCCAGATTCCATCTTCATTGTTCTTCATGGCTGAACCGAATTGGAATTTTGGTGGAGCTGTGGTGATGGTTAGGAGTAGCTAAATCCTTCCAATTCTCTAGAGCAATGGTTATGACTTGAACTTAGAGCTTCAAAGGGGAGTTTCAACTCTTCTAATCTTTACTTCTTTCATTATAATTGTGATTTCTAGGTCTTAGAATGAATTTTATAATGTTTGAATGGGCTGTGATGATTTATATTTGTATTGAGATTGGCGGTAGTTGTTGGAATCTTTGATTAGCATTTAACATTATGTTGTGGTTAGCTTTAATTTCTTTACATTGTACTGGGTCAGACTATATTTTGAAATTATTTTGAACATTTAGTGGTAATTCAAGGTGGCTTGGTTATTGGACTAAAAAAGTTAATTGCTTTTCTTTGATTTTCTTTTTGGCTAATTGTGCTGAAACAGTTTAATTGTGAATAATTAATATGCAAGGTGGCTTGGTGTCGATTATTCTAATTAAACCGAGTCTAGGGGGTGGCCCTTAGAGTCTTTTGAATTTAGCTAACTCCCAAATTAATCGAAGTAATGATAGCCTTAATCATTATGTTAGAGGATTGTTTTTCCATTTGCTGTCACTTGTTTACTCACTTTGCTTATTTTATTCATATCCATTTTATAAACTAAAAATCCAAAAATTATTTACTCATTTTGCATCCTTTTAAATTTTGTCAATTAGTCAATTAAAAAGAAAATCAATTCCTTTTCAAGTCAATTTTTTATTTTTGATACTTAGTTTGCTTAGGATTTCAAATAAAGGCTCCTCAAAGTGAAACGACTCGAGTTTTGCACTATATTGCATTGCTTGGATTTATTTTTTATTGGGAACCCCAATGCGAACGACAAAGGCTCTCATCACCCCCATCAGTTGGTATGTTGTCTAACCTTATGGTTTTACGTCTCAATGAAAATAATTTATTTGGACAGGCACCTTCGTCACTGTTAAATTGCCAGAAGTTGCAGGTCCTTGATGTAGGAGAAAATAAATTATCTGGATTCTTAATGAATTGGATGCTGCAAAATGCAAAGATCCTTCGACTAAGATCCAATCAACTAAGTGGAAGTATACCACCCCAAATATGTCAATTGGCTTCCCTTATAATATTGGATTTTGCAGACATCAAAATATCAGGTTCATTACCTACTTGTCTAGAAAATCTGACAGCCACAACTTTCCCTAATTCTTCTAATAATGGGGTTTACAGATTTTGCATTAGAACTCCAGGTTTGACTTTTGAAGTCGGTGAGGAGGTTACACTGCATACAAAAGGCCAAGCATCGACGTTTGACAAAAACTTGAAGTTCTTGCATGCTATTGATCTATCAAGTAATAATATCTCTGGATCAATACCTCCAGAAATATTTAGCCTTGCTGGATTACAATCTTTGAACTTGTCCCATAATCGACTTGAGGGAAACATACCAAATGAGATCAACAACACGAAAAATTTGGAGTCTCTTGGTCTCTCAAGAAATCAACTTTCGGGTGAAATTCCTCCAAGTATGGCTAAATTATCTTTTCTGGAGGCCTTGAACCTCTCCTTCAACAATTTCATCGGGAAGATTCCATCAGGAACTCAACTTCAAGGGTTTGATGCACAAAGCTATATTGGGAATCCTGAATTATGTGGGGCTCCACTTCCAAAGAATTGCACAAAACAAGATGGCGAACCCGTTGAAGGAAATGACAGTCAAAAAGATGAATTTCTATCTTCATTCTACTTTGGATTGGGGGTTGGATTTGCAACGGCTTTTTGGGGAATCTGTGTTGCCATTTTCTTCAACAGAAATTTCAGACATTCTTACTTCAGATTCCTCTATCACATCATAGACAAACTTTATGTTACAGCGGTCCTCAGAATGAACCATTTCCGTCGTTGAAGACCTAGTTAGCTTTGTGGTGAGTGAAAAACAACTTCTTATTTTAAGTTTTGACTAAGTTCTTTTAAATGTTATAATATATTCTAGAACTATGAATATCTTATATTATTATCACAAATACATACATCACAAAATCACCATGACATGCTTTGGATTTTATAAATTTAATATTTTGGAGACGTGATACGCTTGTAATTATGTTAAATTTATGTACTATGCAGGTTCTTGCTGCGTAATGTATGCTTCCGTAAGTCTGCTCATCAGGTCTTTTAGACTGAACATTGCAAGGTAGGATGAAGTGATGATATTGATCATTGATGAAAGCATATTACCAGTGAAGTTTCTAGTTTGTGTGTTACTTTAAAGCCGTGTAATATACATAGTTCTATTTTCTGTATACAACTTGTATCCTCAATAAATACATGTGTCCTTAACTAAAGAGGAAATTAAAATATTTCTTTTTGAAAAAACAAGAGGAAATTGAATGACCTAAAGTTTTTATATCGACTTGAAAGGGAGTTTTAAATGGCCAACGCTGCCGCCATACTCCTATTAAGGCACATATGCTTATTTTAAGTACTAATAAGTATTTTTACGTAAGGCGAAATAAAATTTTTATCACATACTTACATCTTATTCTAATTGAGATGTTTTATATATAGAGAAAGTAAATAAACGCATATAATTCCTTCTATGGAGTTGATAAGTCACATTGACGCCAAGCATCCAGCCAACTTACACAAGAAGCCATGATATTGAAAAATCACATCAAGATTGGCGCAACAGCGAGCACTTCAAAAGATTTTCATTTAGGGACGAATGAAAATTATTAAACTCTTAATTAGAAAAATGATGATGATAAAATGTGTTAAAAAAAGTCTGTTGCTAAATTCATCTTTAGTTTGGCAAGTTTCGTATAAAATTATCTGAACTTTTTGTCAAATTAGTTTGAGACAGATCCCATCAGAGTTTTTTTTTTTTGGGTTAGTTTCTTTTTTATGAAACTTAAAATTTTGCATCAATTAGAACGCGAAGGAATAACAAACAAACACGCTACGCTTGGTCTGTACACCCTGCAGAGGTATCTTCTTTTTTTGGTTGGTACCATTGCGCTCTGGCAAAGCTTCTTATTGTGGGAAAACTTAGGGGTTTATTTGGCTATTTTGCAAATCAAGATAAACTTTTTCACCTTTATATCATAAAATCACTTTTAAAACTGTAGTTTTAATTCTATCCAAACACCCCTTTAATCACTTTACAAAACAAAGGATAAGAAAAAGGTGCCACTGTCATGCATTGATGTAAAATAAAACTAAGCCCTTTGGCCCAAAAAAATAAAATTAAGCCCAACATCGGTTGCAATTGTAATGGGCCCAGCTAGACGGCTGGAAATCAATTATTCATTTTTGTGGGCCAACGGAAATTAATTATTTTTTTTGAGCCAACAGAAACTAGTTATTCATGCTCTTGAATGGCTTCCTCGTCTAGCGTCTTTGACGGAGAAAACCGCCCAAACTTTGCTCAGACCAGCATCTTTCATTAACGCTATGTTTGGTACGGGATTTTTGGAGGGGAGGGGAGGGGAGTTGCTCCCCTCCCCTCGTTTGGCTGGTGTAATTTTTTAGGAGGGGAGGGGAGCCCCTCCCCTCCCCTCGTTTGGTTAAAATGTTTTTTAAAGAGGGGAGGGATTCTTCTCTCCTTCTCTTCCCTTCTAGCCTTCCCTCCAAAAGTGGGGTTTTTTGAAGGGGAGATGAAAGATAATATTTTAATTCCTTATATACCCTTTTAATTTGTTAACCTCTAATCAGTCGTAAACATTTCTACATAAGAGAGTTTTTTTGGGCATTTAACAAGAGGTTATTAAGATAATTGTCTCCAAAATTAGAACTTTTTTTTTCTCTTCTTTTAATTCCAAGAGGTTGTTGGTATTTTCTTTCACCTCCAAGGTCTTTTTTTTGATTGAAATCTATCACTCGTGACTTTTTATCTTGATATTCTATGAGTGTGTGACTATGTCTTGTAAATCAAAATTGGTGAATTGTATTATATATATAGTTATATCTTAACAAAATAAAAAGTGAGAAAATTCATTTAAATTTTATGAGGTTAAAATAATCAATTTTTTATTAGAACAAAATAAGGTATTATTAAAATTGCTCCCTCCCCTCCCCTCCAATCAATCCAAACAGGAGATCATTAAAATCCCTCCCCTCCCTTCCTCCTCCCTCCCCTCCCCTTTGTAGCTACCCTCCCCTTTCCTCCCCTCCCCTTCCCTTGATTAAAATCCCTCCCCTCCCCTCCCCTCCATCGAGCCAAACACAGCGTAAAGGTATCACCATTTAACATCTGATCATCAGAGCAACTAAACATTGCAAGAAGGAAAATTAGACCCCCAGATCTACATCCCCAGTAGCCTCACGACTTTTGAATATTTTGGAGGCGGCTCTCTGTTCTAGCTCAACCTGTTCCTCAAACCAATCTGGGCTAGGGTGTCAGCTGCCCCTTAAGTGTTGCCCCAACTATGCCTTAATTTTAGAACTCTTCTCAAATAATTTTTTTAATATTTTTTTAACATTAGTTTCAACATCAAACGAGTGACATTTTGATATCTTATTGTAAAATGGTTTAGTTTTCATTTTTTAATAATTTTTCAAAGATTTAACATTTTAAATGGTTTGATTTCTTTTTAACTTAGAGTATTAAATCTTTAAAAAATCATAAAAATTTGAAAACTAAACAGTTTTTACAAATAAAATATTAAAATATCACTCATTTTATGTAGAATAATTAAAAAAACTGTAAAAAAAAAAATACTCTTCCGGTCCTAAATTAAAAGGGAGTTGAAGGGCAGACCCAAGGGGCAGCTGGCGCCCCTGCCCGACGAAACTCGTTACAATGGAGTGACTCCAAAAGGGAGATTTATTTCCCTATCTACTATATCAGAAGCCATGAAGCCTTACCTGAGCTCTCTGCACTGCAGCCTCTAGTACCAGCATCTTCTTTTGCTTCTTTTTCCTGAAATCGTCCACGCAGTTGGATTTGGGGTATCAGCTGCTCCATCTTTGTTGCCTTCTCTACTACCCTTCAATTTTCTCCTACTTCCTAAATATTTTTCTTGTTCCTTTTTACCATTGCATTCTATACAAAATGAATGAAATTTTGATATCTCATGTGTCAAAAAAAAATGGTGTTGTTTTCAATTTTTTATGATTTTTCTACCTTTCTTTTTTACCAGAACTTTTCTGCAAATTCTGCAGTCTTTATATATATATTGCCTTGTACAAACCCTTTTTTCTCATGGCAATGAGCTAACTAAAGCCTCCATAATGCTTTAATGACTCTTCACAAAGAATGAATAATGGAATGGCAAGAACCTTAATTATTCTGACTTGAATGAAGACGAAGTCAATGTATAAGAGGAAGTAAAGTAAAGCTTAGTAAGCTTAATTAAAGAGAATCACTATCAAAACACCAAAAATAATCAATGATTAGGGACAAAACACGCGGCTTTTGGGACCATTAGCAAAGGGCTGTGTTTATGAACATTTAAGGGATATTAGACATAGGATTTTTCTCCTCACCACGGAATTCTATTTTACCATTACTTTCTTGCCATTCCATCTTTTTCGCCAAAGATTATAAATGAAAAAATAGACCTCCTATTTTATTTTTGGGATCAGTGTATCAAGAATTTGCTTTATTGAAACTCGGCATCCTTATTTCCTCATTGCTAAATTTCTAAGATGCTTTCTGTCATTTTCCTCATAAGCATCGATTCAAAAAAAAAAAAAGTTCCGCTTCATAATAAGTGTCATTCATTTGTATATTTTAAAAAGGCATTAAATGCTTTATTTCTTATTTTACTTCTTATTAATGCACTTCCTATTGGTTAAAAGATGCGTCGCAGCCAGACAACTTCTTTATCACTTTCACTTCCTTCTAATGTCAACACAACGTTTAAAAATGGCACATTATATTTTTGTTTAGCTTTTCACATTTGAATGAATGGACTTCATTGTGCTTAAAGTGTTTTTTAAGTATAATCCAAACATGCTTATAATTTTCTTAATATTTTAAAGTAAATTGATGCATATAATTATAATACCTTCCACAGAGATAGAGTCACATGGACGCTAATAAGAATCTAGTTTAGAACCCTACACTGCACAACCAACTTGTAGAAGAAGCCAAAAATGCATATTATATACTTAAAAATAAATCCTACCTTCTACATATAACACCCACCTGAGTTTCATATCACAGTGGTCCTCAAGATGAATATTCCTTTCAGCTGAAAACCTTATTGGCATTGTAGTGAGTGAACATACTTTTAGAAGAGGCACCCACATTTAGTAGCTGGCACCTGGCAGCCTCCGATAAGTGCCTAGTAAAAAAAAAAAAATAGTACGAGCAAAAGAAGGCAACAACGACGGATCATGTTTAATAAAAGTGTTTTTTTTTATTTGCATACGTGACTGGACATAAATGAGAGACTTGTGTGTGTGTGTGTGTGTGTGTGTTTTGACAATCTAATATGGACCACTGAAGCGGGTGGTGATGATGATGATGATGGAGTTTCTATCTTTGTTAGTGATAGTGAAGGTGTATGGCCATTTCTTTTATACTACCTCCGGTCCTTAATATAGGACTTTGTTTAACTTTTATTCTAATCCTAAATATAAGATCTCAATATAGTTTGTCTATCATATTTATACATTTTTTCAAAAGGTAATCCTTCTAATAATAGTAGTTCTAGCCAATACACTTGATTAGCAAAGATATTTTAAGAAAGACAGCACATATTTATTACAAATGACTAACTTAACTTATTTCCTTACTCTCTTCAAATTAGTTAACTAGCTCTTATATTTAGGACTAGAAGTAGTACTTAGAAAAAAAGGTTAGCATATTTTCCCGTCCCTTTCACCATGAACATCAAAAGCAAAAGAGAGAGGGCTTGGTGATTCAGTTGTTTGTATTTAATTGAAGGTATGTTATCCCCCCCTTTCCAATCAAAGAGATAGGTATTAACAATGAAGAAAGAAGATAAGTTTCTCCATGTACTTGTGTGATAGTTGGGGGTTCTCTCTACTAGGGCATGAGAGTGTGAGTTTCCAGTGATCAGAGGTACAGCGGTAGAGTTCGGGGATTTGTGACGTTTTGGAGGATAGTGTATCAAGAATGGAGGAGATGGACAAGATTATGGTAACGACTCCGTTAGTTTAGAGGGAGGAGGATTCAAAGAGGACTTTGATCGGCAAAGTCTTGCCTGAGAGGACCTTTACGTGATCAACAATGAAATCAATCCTAAGTAAGGCATGGAATCTACAAGCTGGCTTGGATATAACTGAAGTAGCTGATAATGCCTTTTGTTTAAATTTACTAAGAAAGAGGAATATGATAGAATTCTTAGAGGTTAACCATGGTCAATTAATGGTAGTTTGTTGAGTTTACAAGAAAGATCTAAGTATAAATCATTTGAGGATTTTGAGTTTGGATCTTGTCCTGTTTGGATTCACTTACATAATGTTCCTCTAGAAGTGATGTATCTAGAAAATGTTGTTTCAATTGGAAGTCATATAGGAGAAGTGGTGATGGTTGAGGATCCATATTATAATGGAAAACATTATCATAGTTTTCTACATGCAAGAGTAACATTAGATCTTAGGAAAGCCTTAGCGTGTGGTTTTTGGATGCCAAAATCAGATGGCTGTAGAGCGTGGGTAACAGTGACATATGAGAAACTTCCTAACTTTTGCTTTCGATGTAGTAAAGTGAGTTATGATCATCGATCCTGTAGAATTGAAAGATTGAGGTTGGTTTTTAATAAAGAGGAGCCAAGGTATGGTACGTGGCTATCTACTACTTTATGTCGAACTCATGATGAGGCAGTAGTGATACGCAAAGTGATTGCCTAAGGCAGAGGTAGCAAGGAGGAAGAAGGAAGAGGTGCTTAGGAGAAATAAGGGGAGTGGTGCTAAAACTGAGAGGTGAAATTGATAAAGCCTTCAGTGAATTTTATCAAAAGATTTTTGAGTCTGCAAGTGCTAGATCTCTGGACCAAGCTCTTTCTTATGTGAAGCATGTCGTTACGAAGGATGATAATACCCTTTTGATGAGGCCTGTTACTAAGTTGGAAATAGAAGAGGTAGTGTTTCAAATTGGTGCTAATAAAGCATCAGGGCCTTATGGTTTTTCAGCCTTATTCTATCAGTCAGCATAGGAGGAGGTAAATATGGAAGTCTGTGACATAGTGCATGAATTTTTTAATGGAAATCTGAGTTGTAGACGATAAATAGCACTAACATAGTGTTTCCAAAAAAATAATAAGCCAGAAGGAGTCTCTCATTTCAGGCTGATTGGACTATGCAATGTTTCTTATAAAATCATTACAAAAATCCTGACAAACAGATTGAAGGGTCTAATGGATAGAATCATACCACCGAATCAAAGGGCTTTTATTGCTAGAAGAATGATTCAAGACAATGTTATTATCACACATGAAGCCTTTCATTACTTGAAAAACAAGAAGTTTGGAAGAAAGAGAGAATTGGCTTTGAAGATTGATATGAATAAGGCTTACAATAAGGTTGAATGGAATTTTTTATGAGCTGTTACGTTGAAGTTGTGCTTTTGTAGTGGTTGGGCTAATTGGGTCATAGAATGTGTTACCTCAGTTGCCTTCAATATTCCTATTGTTGGAAGAAAAGTTGATCCTTTTATGCCAAGGAGGGGTATGAGGCAAGGTGATCCATTATCACCTTACCTTTTCATCATGGCTATTGAAGTACTATCACTGATGATCCAATATCATGTTGACAAGAAGGAGTTGAAGGGCATCAAGTTGGCAAGAAGAGCCCCTATTCTTTCTCACTGTTTCTTTGCAGATGGTGTAATTTTATTTTTCAACTCAGATGAAATCAATTGCCTAGTCCTCAGAAAAATCCTTGATGTTTACTATGATGCTTCTAGACAAATGGTAAACTTTAAAAAATCCTGCATTTTCTTCTTGTCTAATACACCTTTAGAGATGAGGGAGAATGTAGCACGTTGCTGGGGAATCAGAGACTCAGATCAAGTAGACAAGTATTTAGGACTTCTTGTGTTATGGGGAAGATCTAAAGTTGCTGTTTTGGCTTTTGTCCGTGATAAGGTGGGGATGAAGTTACAAGGATAGAAGTAAAAGTTGCTCACCTTTGCTGGGAGAGAGGTTTTGATCGAAGCTGTAGCAAACTCTATTCCTACCTACCCTTTGACATGCTGTTGTTTCCTAAGAAGTCTTGTTTGGAGATTGATAGCTTGGTCTCTAAATTCTGGTGGGGTTAGAAGAGAGATAAGGGTATGATACATTGGAAGAGTTGGAGTAAACTAACTCAGAGAAAATGTGATGGTGGAATGGGGTTTCATGACCTTCTTTGTTTCAATAAAGCACTACTTGCAAAGATAGCTTAGAGACTACTGCAAAAGGCGAATGATTTGTGATGTCAAGTGCTAAGGGGGATTTATTTCCCTAATTGGAGATTTCTTAAGGGCAAAGGAGGAAAAAAGAGCCTCGTGGGGGTGGTTGAGTTTGTTAGAAGGAAGGGATCTGCTACTCAATAAACTCCATTAGAAGGTTGGGAATGGACAAAGGATTAAGATGTGGGAGAATAAGTGGATTATGGGTCTCCATGGTCATAAATTTGGAGCAGATTCCATTTCTGAAGAAGAGAAGAGTTTGAAAGTTGTAGACCTGATTGTAAATGGATGCTAGAATCTGAATAGCATTCATGGGAAAATCACTTAAAGGGAATTGGAGATGATCTTGAAGACTCCTATTCCTATGAGTGGCTATGCTAATAGTGTTGTATGGATGGCCAATAAGGATAGATGCTATTCAGTGAAGTCTGGTTATGGGGTGGCTAAGGAGAGTAAGAAGGAGGTTTTTACTAGAGATCCGGGTTTATCATCCCTAAACAGCTCTGGAAAAACATTTGGAAGGTTTCAGTACCTCCAAAAGTGCAGCATTTCTTATGGCAGATAGGGTCAGGTGCAATGGCAACCAAGGAAGCTTTGTTTAAAAGATCTTGTGCTACAGATCCAATGTGTCCTGCATGTGGATCTGAAGTAGAGACTACAGAACATTTACTCTTTGTGTCCCTAGGCCAAACAATGTTGGTTTGGAAGTTGTTTGGGATTTCAGTTTAATAAATCGAACATGCAGAGATGTGAAGAATGGTTGAGATCAATGTTGTTTGGGAATGATATGTTCCATGAATATGGGAAGTCCATACTAGCCACCACTTGTTGGTGGATCTAGAAAAAACGATGTAATTAAACTGATGTTATCGAGAATGTGAACTTGGTAGTAAGACAAGTAGAGGAATCTTGGAAAGTTAAAGAAAGCTTCAGTAATAAAAGTAAGAGGATGCATGTTGAAACTCTTGCTAGGCTCCATAATTGGCACGCACCAAATGAAGGAACAATCAAGATCAACATTGATGGTTCTTTCAAGGAAAAGTATAAAGAGACTAGCATAGGAGTGGTGTGTCGTGATGGAAGTGGGCATTCTGTGGGGGGATTTGGAAAGAAGGTTGAGGCTGACTCTCTTTTTATGGTTGAATGCATGGCTTTGAGAGGGATTGACATTGGGTGCTCATCAAAACTGATGAGCACCCAATGCTCATTAGATCTAGACCGTCCAAATCTGATCTGGACGGTCCATATTTATTTTTATTTTTAGTTTTTTAAAATAATTATTTTAATAAGTATAGAATAAAAAATAAAAATAATCTCTTAACTATCATTCTTTAAAAATATAATTTTTTTCTATTTAAAAATAATTATTTAATAATATTAAATTTGAACCATTCTGATTGCTCATCAGGTGACGAGCATTGGGTGCTCATCACCTGATGAGCAGCGAATGGAGACCCTTTTGAGAGAGGCCTTATTATACAGAAGGAAATTCTCATAATCTCCAATGGTGATTGAGATGGACTGTGAGGTACTTTTCAAGATGATTATGAAGAATTTGAGCACTGGGTGTGAATGAAAGTGTCTTGAGTTGTCGAAGGAAGTCCTTGAACTAAAAGAGTTTGTGTGAGGGGTCAATTTTTCTCTTGTCTCAAGGGAGGGAAATAAAGCTGCTGATGCTATAGTAGTAGGTGCCACAAGGGGGATGCACTAGTGTGATTGGCTGGTCTCAATGCCATCCTCCTTATGCATGATTTTGACTCGTGACTCTGTGAGGTGCAGGGAATCCAATGAAGGCACCAGGACAAGTTTCAAGCAAGAAGGTATTGGTTAAGAGCTTCTTGTTTTATCTGGTCATTGGGTTGCTTCAATTATCACCAAGTTAATGCTGTTAGGTTCTTCAGCCTAAACAACTCACTTATGTTTGGGCGTCCATATGGTATGAGAGACATTGCCAGTTTATCAGCTGCAATGCGTGTTCACCCTAGAATTATTGACTTCACACTATATGTTCAAGTATGAATAACTAATTTCCTCATAATAACGTAACATAAGACCCGTTTATTTTAATTTTAAATTAACGTGCACACACAATCAACAATTTGACTTTTATCCCCCAAAAAAAAAAAATTGACACAAGTGCAAAAATATGATTAATACCTCTGATAGCTTTGTGACTCAATCATATTTATTCAAAAATTTGTAAAATGATTTAATTAAATTGTAAGTCCTATTTTTTTTAGTTTTAACTTAAAGATTTAAACATGCAAATTAAATTTCATTTTCTGTCCATTTAATGTTACTGATTTAATAAAAATTTAGATGCAAATTTTCATCAATCGTAATGAATGGGTTTAATTAATAGTGTAATGAGAGAATCACAATAAAGTCCCAAAAAAATTTATCAAAAATCTCAATAACAAGTGAAAAATTATCATTTCTTGCAATGGGCTACTCTGTTATGATTGAGACTTCTTAGCAATTACTACCTCTGGTAATTAATTTTAGAAAAATTAGTTAAATTATTTATTTGTAATAAATAAGTATTGTCTTTTCTAAAATACCCTTACTGATCATGTATATCAACTAAAATTACTATTTGATTAAACATCTAACATGTACAACTGCTACAAAGATTATCTTGAGAAAAATAAATAAATGTAAGAGATAAAATAGATTGGGTTCTTGTATTTAGAACTAAATTAACAGTCAAATTAACTCTTATATTAAAGACTAGAACTAGTATGTTCTTTCTTTAACTTGAGAATTTATAGCAATTCTCCCTTGCTATCTCCTCCGAGGATTGGGTAATCTGCTATGAAGGTCACGAAGAACCTTATATTTGTGATAAGTCTCGCATTATTTTATTTCGGACATTGCACCGAGACATAGGAGACAATCGAAAGAAGAAATAAAGCTTATATAATTCGGTGCGCTAATTAAACATTAAACATCACTACTATTTGTCAAAGATGTGTGTAGATATCTGTCATTATACAATCCTAAAGGCATGTGTGGTTTGAAAGTGCATTGAAATTGAAAAGACCACCATCGAAGCCAAAGATCAAGTTTGGGGATCCCATGGGAAGAAGGGTCAGCTTCGAGAGAAGACTACCACTTTCAGTCATGCTCTGTCTGTCACATGGAGGAGGAGAAGGCCTTGTCTGTAAAGAACAATCGCCCAAAGAATAGTTATTGTACGTTGTAATGTTAAGGATCATCACTTGGTAAGAAAAAATATATAAATAAACACATATGTATGCATGTATGTATAACATGAATATGTGAGTGATAGTACAAACATACCCTTTGTCATCGTCAAAATTGTCTTCCCAACTCATTTAAATGGCAATCTTTCAGAAAGTCTGGGGCAACTCTTCAACCTGGATGCATCAGAATTTAATAATAATCACATGACACGACATGTGTCTGAAAAAAACTACGCCAAACTCTCAAACTTAACCCTTCTTTCCAGGGGATCCCCAAACATGATATTTGACTTCGATCTCTTTGGGTCCCTCCTTTTCAGCCTCAACAAGGGAGACTAAGCTCAATGACTCTATCAATGGTGTTAGTCACAGTGAAGTCGAGTTCATTCACTGCAATATAATCTGGCTTATATCAAACCAACTAGGAAGGATGGCAGATGGATCAACCATGGTGTGCTTGAAGTTTAGGAGGAGGAGATGGTGTTCTTTTCATTACAGTGAGGTATCCATTCTCACTCAAAGTTATATGGTTTGATGGGAAGTGATGGATCAGCACCAATGACAGATATTTATATACAGCTTTGGGAAAAATAGTAGTAGTAATGTTTGATTAGCGTACTAAATAAGCTTTTGCTTCCTCTTTTAATTGTCTCTTGTCTTGCTGCAATGTCCCTAATGAAATAATACGACACTTATCGCAAATACAAGATTCTTCATAATAACCTTCATGGCTAAGATTAGCCAATCCTCAGTTGTTCATAAAACAGAAGAAAAGTGCAGAAACGGAAATGGAGAATGACAGAAGCTGAAATTAGCAGGGAAAGGAATCCCATTCAGAAGGAGGCTCTTAATTGAAATTTTCCTTAATTAGCTGTGGGTCCCACAATTAACAATTATAAATCAACAGGGAAAGGAATCCCATTCAGACACACTGGTTGTTTTCTTATTGTCAACTTCATTTGAACAATAATGGCATCTCCATTATTGCTTTGGACGCTGCACGCCATTGCATGGAATTGGCAAAACTCGATCCATAAATTTGCTTGTACGTACTGAACCATTAATAGCAGCAAAAGGAAGAATGAGAATGCTTTCATAGGGTCTCGTCATCACTTTACTTTACGATATTCCTCATTAATAATAATGTGGTCTAAACCAAGGCAAATGTTATTGGCCAAAAAAAAAAAACCCAAGGCAAATGCTGTCACACCATCACCATTATTATTTGCTTTCGCTTAATGCTTGCATATTATTTCTTCTTTTTGTGTTTCCAACCACATATCAGTAGCTTCATTTTTCCCCCTATTATTATATGCTGCTGGGTTTGCTGAATCCTGATGTTCGATGATGCAGTTAATGACTTGAATGGGATCTCCGGGCTATTTTAAAGAGGTTTCATGTGGTCAATGAATTTATAAGCCAACAGAATGAAAACTCTTCATTAGTGGGATGTTTCAAGTTTGATTCCACCTGTAATCTCAATCTTAGGATGTGGAACGGTTTAGGTGCTCATCACACCCCAAATTCATTAGATATTGAGGATTCAGATTTAAATTTTTTAATTAATTCTTTCAAATGAAAAATCATTTTTAAAAAAAAATAATAATTGAGAGATTATTTTTATTGTTAGATTCTATAACCAGTAAAATAAATGTCTTTTTAAAAAAATATATATCTAGATAGCTTAAATCTGATGAGAACCCAAACTCATTCCATCAAGACATTAGTGTATATGTGAAGAATTTCAGTAAACAGCCTTAATAGCTATTTTATATCAATTAACCCTCAAAACATTCAAAAATTTAAATCAACCCTCTTGGAGCAAAATAAAATTAAAATTTAAAGGTAAAAATACAATAATACTTGTCCTTTTTTTCTGTAAAAAAACAAATTTATAGTTACCCGGCACCAGAGGTTGGGAGCTCCGGCGAGTGATTCATCCTCACTGATCCCATTATTATCTTATGGGCCTTAATTATAATAGCTTCTTTTCTAAAAACTTTCTCGCTCAATATATTACTATTACTATACTTATAGGCTTCCTTGGGCTCTTTTCTTCGCCCTCTTTATTGAGGTTTGCGTCTTTTTCCTTCCGCTTGGATTTTTTTTTTTCCGGGTACTTCTGATTGGATTGGCACTCGCCAGGACTCCCTCTCTCTCACTGCTTTTCTCACTCCTCCTGCTTTGCAAAAAATAAAATTCTGTGTAGCAATCTTTTACTTCCCTCCACTTTATTATAAACACTTTCGACATATTTCATTTGAACTAAAAAAAACTAAAACTTTATTAGTTTTATCTTAAAATTTATAACTTTTTAAGTTTAAATCTATTTAAGATATGTTTCCTAAAAGAATAACATTCTAAAGAAAACAAATTAAGAATAAAACTGTATATTCACACTATAATAAAATTACCAAGATGCCTTAATATATTAGGGACATAGACAAATACTAGAGATATTTTAAGAAAGTAACAGATTGATTTTACAAAAGTTTAGATTATTTAATGATTTCTTAATCTATGTTAAAAAAACACCTCTCCGGTCTTTAATATAAAATATAATTTGAGAGTTAATGTTGATCTTATATATAATACCTATTTTATATGTTTATCAATTTTTTTAAATTAATCTTATTAATATTCTCCTAAAAATAATCAATTTAGGAGAGAAAAGAATTAAAAAAGATGATTAGGATTAAAAAAATATATCATATTAACTAATTTAAGAAACATCATTGCTTTACTCAAATTAATTAATTAAATTTTAAATTAAAAACTGATGAGTACTACTATTATCGTAACACTTATAATGAAACAGATGGAAACGGATGGAGTATGTGTGATAGTCGAATTTAGAGGCTTCCAAGTTCCAAAGCTCCGTTCATTCATAACATAATATAATAAAGAACCTTCCCTTCGCCAACGTACCTCTTTATACATGACAAAGGAGAAACAGCATTAAAAAGAGGATTATAATTATAAAACTGCCACCTTCGTATCATTTTCTATATAGTACTACCTCTAATCCTAATTATAAAAGCTAGTTAATTAATTTGAGGATATTAAGAAAATAAGTTAAGTTATTTGTAGTAAATAGGTATTGTCTTTCCTAAAATATCTGTGTTAATCAAGTATATTAGTTAGAACTACTATTATTAGAAAGACTATCTTTAAAAAAAAATATATAAATATAAGAGACAAAATAAATTAAAATCTTATATTTAGAATCAAAATAAAAATTAAATAAAATGTTATACTAACATCAGGACATAATACTATTATATGATATGCGTCCCAGCTAGACATCCCCTCTCTCTATCACTTCCCTCTATTCTCAACACAATTGGGGGCGTGGGCCCACTCTCTCTGATCATGGAATAAAGAAACGAGATACACATGCAACGGTCCACGCGCTTTTCTTCTTTTAGAAACTAGAAAATACCATCCCGTGCGATACACGGGAAGAATTTACTTCAAGTAGTGTAATTAATAACACTAATTTATTGTAATCTATATTATCCCCAAAAACATCAACACAACATAAAGCACTTCATCGATAGATAGATGATGATATTGAAATTGGCTTATACTTCAATCCTTAGGGTCAGATCTTAGTAGCAAAAAATAGTAGCATTGTTTCACTCAAAAAATAATACTACCTCCGGTCCTTATTATAAGACCACATTTGACTTTTTATTTGGTCCTAATTATAAGACCCAAATTCATTTTGTCTCTTATATTTATGCATTTTTTTCCAAGATAATCCTTCTAATAATGATAGTTCTAGCCAATATACTTAATTAGCAAAGATATTTTAAGAATGACAACACTTATTTATTACAAATAACCAATTTAACTTACTTCTTTAATTTTCTCAAATAAGTCAACTGGGTCTTATAATTAGAACTGGAGGTAGTAGCATTTTGACAAGTTACTTAACCATTTGAACGATACAAAAATAGTTATTTAAAAACAAAAATAATTAGGATCACATTTTGACTCAATATAATTGCTATCTCTTTTCCAATCTCGCATATCATTATATACATATAAATTGGCGCAAGGTCTACTTTTTTTTTAACCTTATAATTTCATTTCTTTTCCAAAACTTTTATTTTAGAATAGTATTTTACTAGGCGATTGCACTTTTATACAAAAGATTAACATTTATTTACCAGTGTGCTTTTTGTATTTGCATAAAAAAAGTAAATTAATTTTGCACATAGGATAATATACTATATATAGAAGCTAGAAATAACATTTCCTTATAGAAAACCTATAAAAGCTTTTTTCTTAAAAAATTGTTAGTGCCATTCTCCAAAAGGATGGTCATGAAAGCGACAAAATGAAGCCCAATGATCAAAGATCTTATACACAATTCAATCGGTTAAATGCCTTCAAACTCACTTAAACAATATGCTCTACATCAATAACAATGAAATAGAAGATGAAGAGAACCAGAGTAAAAAAAAAAAAAAAACAAAGAAGAAGAAGGTGAAGAGAAATCCCACCTTTGAACTTAGCATAGTGATATTTTAGGTTAGATTGATGAGGAGTTCCAACAGCAATGGCAAGCTCAATGAGGCTGAGAAAAGTGAAGAATAACAGAGAAAGCTCAAGAAGCATAGAAGAGTGTATGAGAAGAAAAGCAAACTTGGAAAAGGAAGGCATATAGAGAGAGAAGTGATAATGAGAGGGAAATTTCAAAATTTAAAACTTAAGTCTTCCCGCTCAAGAGAAAAGAGACGCGAAGCCACAAACAAGTTGGCACTATTCATAGAGTTGTATCATTACTGTTTATAGAACAGTAAAAACAGAGTAGAGCCGAAGTGAATTTGTGAATGGCTTCGGCTTGCTTTTGATTTTTATTTAGTTGTTATATTGATGCCAACATACTAATGGACAAAGATACCCCATTCAATTTACCCAATCCCTTGTCCCCAGCCCGCAGCACTATAGGTTATTAATATCCAACACGCCCCATTCAATTGAGACTTACCGATACGTCCATCAAGTTTGATCTCCCCCTCCCACTTTCTTTCTCTCTCTTTCTATTATTGAGCTTAAAATTATATTCATCTTATTCTAAATATAATATTTAATTACACTATAAAATAAATTTTTTATTTTTCTGATTCTAAATATAAGACCCTTATACACTATAAAAAAAATCTTATATTTAGAACTTGAGGAATATTATCATATTTAAATTTTAATAACTATATTTTGTTGAATTATAATACTGTCTCAACCAGTCGTTTTATTCCCATATACAATTGAAGGTAATCTAGTTTAAAATATTATCATGTATTGAGCACCTCTATCAACAGTGATTCGAATATGAATTCATCACATCTGTAAGAAATTAACTGATTTCGCTAAATTTAATGAGACTTGTGAGGGACACAAAGTCACCCAACTCCCAATTTTAAATACCTCACCCCATGAACTCCCTCGTGTCCTTTCCCTCACTTCTCAACCATGTGGGATTTTCTAAAGTAAGGATACAACATTTTTGTTCTGCTTAAGAGTGCTTTTAAAGTATAATCCAAACATCCTCTATAGCTTCACAATTGTCAGGTTCACCATTTTCTATCCATATGCATGAGAAATACTTGGCTGCGCCAATAATTCAGCTTCTTTTTTATATTTTAAAAGTAAATTGATGCATCATAATAATACCACCCCGGAATATAGAGACAATAAGATTCACATGGACGTTAATAAGGATCCAGTTTGGAGTCCTACACTCGACAACCAGCTTATAATTAAATATGTAATTATAATTATCTACATGTGAGTAAAGATTAATTATAACCACATATTTAATTATAAATGATGTTTCTAAATCTTTATGTAATGATTTGTCTATTAAAACAATTTAGAATGCATGTACAAGTAAGGATGCTATGACGACTTCTAAATTCTACATGTGCATCACAAAGATATCAAATCATTGTGCATATTGATTGTATATTTAACCAAGATTTGATATTTTAAGTCCACATGTGATTGATTATGCACACAACTTATGTATAAGGATGATGTGGCTACTCCCACTACTAGAAAAAAGGCATTTAACGAATAACAACAGTTAAGAAGAAAAACGCCATGGAAAAAAAAGTGGTGGCATTTTTGTAAATAAGTGAACTGACGCTTCACTTTTTACGGCGGTTTTCTTAATAACCACCTTGGAAAGTTTTAGCATAAACCGCGATAGGGTTCAGTTTTACTCATTTTTACAGTTTCATATCAGTGCATTGTGGTCCCCCTCTGCCCCACCACCAAGGAACTGCCATTACCCCCACTCTCCCGCTGTTTAAACTACTCCATTTAGCTTGTGGTGTTTTGCTACCTCCCACCGCCGTTTCAACGCCCATCTTCTCGCATTTGAATCGTCTCTACTGAGTGAGTATCCTCTTCTTTCATTCTTTTCAATTTTTCTTGGTTTCTTGGAAGTTTTGACCATAAAAATCTATTGTATTTCAAATGGGTTTGTTAGTTTTACATTGTAGTTGTCTTGCATTGTTGATTTTGTGTTTTTTATGTGCTTGAGGTGTTGGTTGGTAGTACTCCTCCGGTCCTAATTATAAGACCCAATTGACTTATTTGAGGAGATTAAGGAAGTAAGTTAAGTTGGTTATTTATAATAAATAAGTGTTGTCATTCCTAAAATATCCTTGCTAATTAAGTATATTGGTTAAAACTATCATTATTAGAAGGATTATCTTGGAAAAAAATGCATAAATATAAGAGACAAAATGGATTGGGGTCTTATAATTAGGACCAAATAAAAAGTCAAATGGGGTCTTATAATAAGGACCGGAGGAGTATTTGATATGAGAAAATCTCAATTCCTTCCTATATACGGTATTAGAAATATGTTTAAATGTTTGAAGTTAATTAGTTTTGAAGTTTTTGATTCTTTTTAATAATTTTTTGATATTTATTTTGAATTTTTTGTTTTTTTAATAAACTTGAGAATTTAGTAATAAATAATCTGTTCAGTGTTTTGTAAATTTTTTTTTGTTATGAATTTTGATTGATGATAAAGTGTTGTTTAAAATTTCATTGTAAATAGATATCATTTGTATTTCCGTTTTGAACTCAAAAGTTTTATCTTTAAGAATCTTTATTCATTGAATTGGTTTGAAATTGAATTTTTATTTTTGTTTTATTTGTTATATTTCTTCAAATTAATCCTGTCTTTAATTTGTTTATTACCTTGTTAAGTTGGTTTGATTGATTAATTGATTTTGTTTTTTTAAAATAATTTGGGATTTGTTATAGGAAAAATTAGAATGGAGGACCTAAAGGGAATGATATTTTTACAAAAATTTACTTCTTTAAATATGCGTTTTAATTTATTTTTACAAAAAGCTAAATTTTATATACAAATCTATTTTTATTTTTTTCTATAACTTTAAATTAGAAACAAGTGTTTGAAAAGAAATTATATTAAATTAATTTAATATTTTTATAAAACTTTATGCATGTTGAAATATGTTATGAAGAATAGTTTAAATTTTGATTTAAATAATTTTTTTAAATATTTTACAAAACTTATATATGTTTGTTTGATTTTATATTTTTATCAACATTTTTGTTCATTCACTATATATACCAATTTTTTTAGAAATTATTTAATCTAATTTTTAAAAGTAATTATATATTTCATTTTTTATTATAATATATTTAATAACACAAACAGGGTTGAGAAAAAGAATAGGGCTAAAGAATTTGTCCTCATCTTATTGGTTGAAGAAAATTTTATTTTTGATTAAAAATTTTGAGTGCATTATTAAATATAACTTTTTCTTGGTTCTTCACTCTAATTTTCCCTTTGTTATATATTTAAGAGGAAATTCTGTCAAATTTTTTATTTTTAAAAAGATACATTCCCTTTAATTTGTAATTAAGTGTTAGTCAATTTTAATTTATTGATTAACATTTAATTATTTTATTTTTTCAATATTTGAATTAAGGAGTTAGAATTTAGCTTGACAATTTTGCTCATTGACTCTGTAGAACAATAGATCGTAGTTGGATGAAAGTTAAAAGAATTAGCAAAGAATATGATGATAGGGTTGAAAAGTTTCTTGAGTTTGCTTAGAGAAATACCCCTAGTAAAAGAGATGAATTGTATTATTATCCTTGTATCAAATGCTTAAACAATAGTTAGCGGAGTATTTCTGAGATAAAAGAGCATCTTATCTATGATGGGATAAATTTGAGGTATACAAATTGGATAGGGCATAGAAAAATTAAAAAAATTACACAGTCTAGAAAGGAGAAGGTTGTGAATGAAGACTTTAGTGATAGAATTTCAGATATGTTTCTTGACATAAGATCTGAATCCTCGAGCTGAACTCAGTGAACAACACAAGACGGAGATGCAAAAGATACGTGAGGAGTTCGATGCCAAGTTTCAACAGGCTATGATGGTAATAGGCACGACCGGATTCCAAATGCCCCAAATGTCTGAACCTTCCTAGGTAATAATCACATATCTTCTCAAATCTTCTAAAGGTTTATTTGATCTATTTAAACTTATTTAATGTGCCTTAACTAATTTCTTTTTATGTTTCAGGGTCCACCTACGATGAAAAGTGAAAAGGGCAGTAATAATCAGACACAGCAACTGACAGTGTCTGACCCTGACCCTATTGAAGACAATGGAATGCCGTGTGCTCTCTATGTGAACTATGAAGATTCAGCTGTTTATATTGCTAATGGTCGAGCATTCCTGGGCACAACAATCCACGACAAGAAAGTTTCAAAAAGTCAAGTGAGAGTGATGATAGATAGGATTCTTCGTAGTCAAGGTGGTACACCAGTACCCAACCCTATTGATGAGGTCTGACTATTGGCTTAGGCTAAAGGACATTTCATTTTGTGGCCAAAGAAACTTGTTGCAAAGCCATTGATGAAGAAGGCGATAGTGAAGAAGGCAACAAAGAGCGCATCATCAGATCCTATACTCCTGCCTCTTCCTGATGACATTGGGCTTTTGTATTCTAGTATGGCAGTTCTTTATTCTGTAGTAGCAAACATGGAGAAATCCTTTACTTTCAAGATGCCGCTAGGGATTGTGATTTCAGATGTAACATACGACTTTACCATTAACAATAAGGACCTCGTTCAGTTCCTCAACTTTGAGGAGCTAGATATAATCTTCATGCATGTCTTAATATTTCTTATTTGAATAACAGACACTTTACTCAAATCTGTCAGCACGGAGGACTTGAAGGAACATATGGCTTTATGTGTCCTCAAAAGGTGCAGAAAATAGTCAATACTGTGGAAGCGAGGTCGATCTACATGATGACCATATGACTCAGACAAAAAAGGAAATATATTTTGCACCTTACGTGGAAGGATAAGTATATTATTGTATTTGAGATACACAAGTTGTATGTATAGGATTATAATTAATATGGTTCGTATTTTACAGTTATCATTGGACTTTAATTATTTGTACCCCTTTTGATAACAAAGTGTACTGGTTCGATTCCCTCTGTGGAAGTCCAACCAAAGAAACGAGAAATGTTATCGACACGTTAGTTTATGTTTATATATTTATTATGTGTGAAATTTATAAAAACATATTCTAATATTATTTTTTTTAATTGTTGACAGGACTTTTTATAGTTTCAATATTGTGGCCAAGAAGCAAAACAACCACCAACATGGATTCTCCCACAAGTATGTTATTTTGAGCTAAATATATACTTTTAAATCTTTTTTAATAATTAAAGTTAATGTTTATAATCAAAGTCTGATATTCAATTTTATATTTCATTTTGTTAGTACTGTTGTCAACAAGAGAGTGTTGAATGTGGATATTATATTATCCGTTATATGAATGACATTATTAAGACAGGGGTGGCTAAGAAATTAGACGATGTAAAGATAAGTTACATTGCATGTAATTCTTCAATCCTTTTCACATTTTTGATCAAGTTGACTACTTATTTTTTATTTACAGGTATTTCAAAATGCTATGCCATATCACATGGATGAAATCAACTTGATGAGGGACACTTTGTCAACAACATTGCTACAGAATTTTGAAAATTTGAAATAGTTAGATCATTTCTCACAAAATTCATTGTTGGATTTTTTCTCTCTCTTATTTTCCCGTATGCATGTTCCTTAGTTCTATTCTGCAGACAAAATTCAATGACCTCCCTTTCACTTGTTACTATTCTTTGTTTCATTGTTTCCCTTGTACTTTGCTTCTCTACTTTAATAAGCTTTGTGCATATGTTAAAAGAAATTTCAATGCTTACGTGTGTGTATATTAACTAGCTAGTTGGTTATTTTGTTCACATGGTCATCTTGAAATTGTTCTGCATATTCTGCACTGCTTAGATTTGGGTCTGTAAACTACAGGGAGGTAAAAAGAAATTCATGCAGAATTTAAAAAAAAATTTAGTTTTTACCACTGTGTAAACTTGAATTCTCACGGTGGTTCTTTAAAAAACCGTCGTGGAAAATTGAACTTCAAAACCATCATGAAAAATCAATTTTCCATGGCGGTTTACAACCGCCGTATTTTATTTATCTTTCAATGTTAATTGTATCCACTTCACCTCCAAAACCGATATGAAAAATCCTAAATAACAGTCGTTAAAAACCTTTTTCTGGTAGTGTCCTTAAACAAATATGTATTCTAATCACCACTATCAAATATGTACAATTAAATTCTATATATGCACACAATATCAATGAGAAATCTGACTAATTAATTTGATCAACTAAACCCTTTATGTGATCAAATTATAATTACTCATTTATTATAATTGATATTTTAAAAATTCATGTGATTATTTATCCATGCACTATAGAAGAGGATACTGTGACTACTCCTCATCAACTTTATATGCTAATCACAGTTATCAACTATGTGCATTTAAATCCTATATATACACAACATAATGGAGAACCTATCTAATTAATTTAATCAACATAAGTGACTAAATAACTAAAATTAAATTCTCCCACTATTTTATGCACCCAAAATTGTTTAAGAACCAAGTTCAACATATTTTAACTCAAATATAATTTTGCAAAATTCAAACAAATATGTAATTGCTTAAAACAAAATATTTAAACAATTAAATAACAGACAAAAAGAATTTTACAAAAATTCATAGTATGTTAAAACAGCCAAATTGATTTCTCTTATATTTAAACAATTTAAATGGCACATAAAATATATTATACATAAACCAAATGGCTAAATAAATAAAAGACAATTTAAATAATACTTTATATAGCCCCAAAATATTTCTAGAAATAAAACAAGATTGGCTCATATAACAAGACACAAAACAGAGACTAAAATCTACATTTCCGGAAGGAAACAAATTTTTTAAGGCTCAGAAAGAGTCCCAAATATTTAAAAAGAGGACTCAAACAGTATTTGGTCAGCACAAATAATAGAAGTCTCAAATAGAGGTCAAAACCGAATTCACCAGGACTTAGAACACATATATATGGCTCAACAAGAAGTCCAGAATGCTACCGTGCAAAAACCAGTTTTTTGCATAAACTTGAATGGCCCAAAATCCAAGGCCCAAGCTGAAGAAAGATAATAAAAAAACCAGAAAGGTTACAAATTTTACCCAGCCCAAAAAACTATGACCCAATACAGGCCCAAAGTCTGGTAACTTTTTGAAAACTCTAAAACAATAACGTTAGGACCAATAGTCCAGAAAATGTCGCAACCCAAGTAATTTCTTAATTGGTTTAGTAACAAACCGAGCCAGAGGGGTCCAAGCGTGAATCGCAACATCACAGGAATTATGTCCCTTTTCTTTTCTTTTCTTTCTTTTTAATAATTAAGGTAGATGACCCAAAAGCTGAGAAGGCCTATTCAGGAAAAAATTAAAACCAGAAAAAAATGTTGCAATATGTTACTCTATAAAGTTTGTAAAAACCAAATTATTAAAAGCTTAATAATTCAGGAAAATTCAAAACCCAAAACTGTGAACCCCATATTGCAATCTAAGGGTGTGTTTAGCTCAATAGAGGTGATAGAAAGGGAGCAATTTTAATGGAGGAAAAGGAGATGAAAGGAAAGGAAGATATTTTACTATTAATATTACTTTATTTGGATTGATACGAGGGGAGGGGAGGGGAGGGGAGGGGAAGAATTTTAATGTTACTTTGTTTTGTTTAGGAAGGAAGGGGAGGCAAAATATTTTTGCATGGACAACTTTGCCCTTATATTATTTAAGTTGATTTTTACAAACTTTATAGAGTAATTAATAAAATATAATTATAAATAATATTTAATGTATGAGGGAAGAGAGACATGATTGAATCCATAAATATACCAAATTACATACAATTCGGCAGTGAAGGGTAATATGAGATTATTAGAAATAATATGGGCATATTAGTCAACACAGGCCAAAATATTACCTTTTTCTAAATTCTCCTAATTTTGGAGGGGAGGCTTATGGGGGGAGGGGAGGGAAAATGTTAAAAAAAAATTTCTCTCCCCCTAAAATTTTTATCTTGCCAAACAAAAAAAATTAAAATCTCTCCTACTCTTTCCCCTTCCCTCTAAGCCTTTCGTATCAAACGAATAGTAAAAGTTCGAAAACTTTTCTTTAAAGGGGGAAAAAATAGAAAACAAAATTCAAATATAAAGCCCAAAAGTAAGGGTGGAAACAGGCCAGGCCAGGTCAGGCCTTGCTCTTAACAGGCCAGGCTTGTTTTGGAGCCTATTGGCCTGAGCCTGGCCTGTGGCCTGTTACAAGCTTATTTTTCAGCCTGAGCCTAGCCTGTGTAAAGCCCTGGCCTGACCTGAAGCCTGTTAAAAGGCCTATATTTTTAAAAAATTCAAATTATAATTATTATTTTTTTAAAAAAGCTAAGATTAAAAAAAACGTATATAATAATTAAATTTTTAGTCTTGTCTTTTATTTAAATTTTCGTATCATAAGTACTATTTTAAATCTTAATTATAATTTATAATAATGTTATTGAAGACTAATTGTAATTATATGTTAAAATTTAGAATAAGACTACGTCTAAGTATACACAAAAAATTAAAATTAAGACAAATAGATAAAGAGGGAAAAAATACTAATTTTATAATGAATAAAGAGGATATCATACTTAAATTAACATAATATGTAAGTTAGTTAATTTATCATTCTTGGAACAAAATTTTTCTTTCCTATTTTTTTATATTTTTAAGATTTAAAAATCACATTATTATTAATATTATTATTTTAAATTATATTTTTATCTTCACTTGTCATCTAAACTTCAAAATCTAAGAAAAGATTAAGCTATTAACTATATATTAAAATTAAAAAATAAATTAAAAGAGCACATTAACAATAATAGTATTAATTAATTTTTTTATATATTATAATTATAAATTCTTAACAGGTCCAAACTGGCCTAACAGGCTTAACAGGCTTTTTAAAAAACCTAAGCCAGGCCTGTTTAACTAAACAGGCCTTCAAATAGGCCTGAGCCTGTCTTTTTTGGAAAACAGGCCAGGCCAAATGCAGGCTGTAACATCCTGATTTTTAGGCCTAGAAGTATCAGAAATAGCCTAAATGAGATAGGCTACCAGACCCCTTTTTAGTAGAGGTCTTAAAGATGAGAAAGAAAGTTAAAGCAGTTTTAGGGACTAAACTGCAAAGTGAATGTTTTAAGGGGCTAAAGGGTAATCAAAGTTAGAGGCTCCAGTAAAGTCTCAAAGGCCCAGAAAGAGAAAAGAGGCTAGATACAGACCAAAGGTTAAGTTAGAAGCCTCAAAGAGATTGTTTTATGAGGTTGAGCCTAAGCAGGGGTAAAACCGTAAATTCAGAAAGTTACGGCCATCAGGGGTAAAAATGGAAAGTACTTAGAAAATTCTAAGAAAATCCCAGAAAATGGGAAATAATATTCTAAGACTCTTTTGTGAAGAGAGATGATGAAAATACCCCTGAGGTAACTTAAAAGGAATTTAGAAGTTTATGGCTCAATTTAAGATGTAGAGGTAGATTTAATTGTTTGAGTCATAAGGAAACCTCAGAAAATTATGGTAAAATGGGGATGTATGATCTAAGAGACTGTAGAAAATTATAAAATTAGTCTCATCCCTAGAAGACAAGCAAAATGGCTTTAAGAATACTTAAAAGCCAGTTGTGCCCAAAAAAGGCATTTTAAAGAATGATTTTTAAGTGGGGCTATAGGTTGAGTTATGACCTGAGAAAATTCACAGATTTTCTCTAGAATAGGAGGAATTTTATGATATTTTTGGATGAATTTTTGGAGCTCTGGACTGAATAAAATGCTCCAGTCAAATATTAAATAATTTTGTCCCCTAAATAGGAGACAAAACCAAAGAAAATATCTAAAAGCCATCATGACGATGCTGAGTCAGCATGCTGAGTCATCAAGCGTAATCATGACACCTACGAGTCATCATGCTGAGTCACCAGAAGATATTTATGGACAGCATAAAAATCAGAACGCAGTATGGGAATATTTTAGACAATCTTTTGTCTACCCATTATAGCGAAATCTCTACTGCATGACTCAGTAAGGTTAAGTAGCCTGTCAGTAGAGCTAATTATTTTTATCTATGCTCCTCTAAGGTGGCACCATATATGTACTTAATTAAGATGAGAAAATAGTGTCAGAACATGTCCTGGTGGTACAGGGTAAGTCAGGACCCGAAAAGTATCTGATATGGTGCAAGATTGGCTTGATAGGTGGAGAAATAATTAAGGAGATATTTTTGCACGAATTTCCATTTATTTTCTCCCTATTTTAATGCCATAAATGATGAAAGGACATAAAAGTGACAAGTGTACGGTTAGATGAGAAAAAGAAAATATTACGTGTACGGCTAGATGGAAGACACGTGTACGGTCGGATGCAAGGCACGTGTGCGGTCGGATTAAAGACATGTGGCTTGATGATGTAAGCATGATGTCATCATGATGAGGTAAGCATGATGTCATAGGACACTTGTCACCGTAAGATCAAAAGAGAAAATGGACGGTCCAGATCGAGCCACGTATTTTTAAGATCAACGGTCCAGATTCGGTCTGTTTTTCTATAAATACCCCCTCCCCTCCCTACCATTTCGTCCAAGCATAAGGAATCCATGGGGAAGCTCTTGCAAAATGGTTTCTAGAGAGAGAAAGAAGAGGGAGAAAGAAAGGCCAAGTGGTTCCAAGCCAGATCAAACTCTAAAACACGGTATGTGGTGGTTATAGCACCTGATTTTATGCCTATTTCGGATTAGTTACTGTGCGTATCTGATTCTGAAATTTTGCATGCTTAAAGTACACTCTGTGAGCTTTAAATCCATAGGTAGAACACTTCATTTGGATATGTGTACGATTTATGGTGATTTTTCAAAGTTAGGGTTTGAAATCTGGAAACAGTGTTGAACTTTTGGAAGAGTTTCAAGTTCCGTACAGTTCCGGTACTGTTCGGCGTAGAACTGGTTCCTGAAACTATTTTTCATTTAAATTTAACTTAAGGATCTTTCAGTGAGACTTGGAAGCACTCAATTTGGAGTTTTCTAGAATTAATTATGAATTTTCAAAGTTGAGCAAAAATTCTGGAAATTCTGCGTGAACAGTACCCGCGAAGCAAAATTTCCAGATTTGGTATTCTTGAATCTAAGGCCATCTAAAGTGGTCCTAATTGACAAGAAATGGATCTTAAGGATGGGAAATGATAAGATTTATGTTAGAAAAGTTGGAAAGAAAACCCTAAGACTAAGAGAAAGGGTTGAGGTTCAAGAAAGCTAGTCTTGAACTTTATGTAATCTAGTGGTCCTAATGGTTTGTATGATCAATGTGACTATGTTTAGGACCTTTGGAACATCCAAGAGGATGTTTGGTGATGTTGACGGAATGTCCACATGGTTGGAAAGAAGGAAACCAAAGGAAAAGCAAGGGGAAAGCCATGTTACAAGGTAGTGAACTTACCTATACTGTGTGCTTGATATGTATGCTTGCATGATGTGATTGTGTTGCCATGATGTGACTAAGCTATGATGAAATGTTTGCAAAGTTATGTTTGCAAGTTTATGTTATGTTTTGCCTTGGCAATATGTTATGGAAGCATGAAATGCTTTAGCTTACTTTCCATGGCATTCATGTGTTAATGTTATAACATGTCATGCATGTGCATTATGTCTTGCATGCTTATGGGTAGTGTTTGCTACTGAGATTCTCCCGAATCTCACCCCTCCCTAACCAACCATTTAGGTCAATCAATGACGGGCAATAATGGCATGAGAAGCAAGGAGAAGTAAGCGGAGAATTATTCTTGTTAATGGATGAGACTGTTGATAAATGTATAATTCTACTATTTTGTGAACTATGTTATGGATGCCAATGATACCATGTATTTAATTATAATATTTATGGCATGAATGAAATTGTATGAGCATGAACGGGAAAGAGTAAGGCCATGTTATGTATGCCAAAGAAATAAAAAGAATTAAAGAGATGTTAAGGGATAAAACGTAAGTCCTGGAGCAGTGAGTTTGTAGCTCCAGTTTGACCTATCAACGAGTGAGTTAGGTCATAAGATTTGGCAAGCAAAGAGATCTGATGTTTCTATTTAAAATGAGGGGTAGTTTGCCCGATTCCGATAACCGAGCAGAAAGTTATGCCTTTCCAAAGTTAGGCAAAAATACAGTAAAATCCGAAAATGACCAAATGAACAGTAACTTTTTCAAAGGAAATTGAGCTCGAATTTCAAGGCAATCAGTTCAGAAACTATTTTTCCTCAAAATTTTATCCAAAGAGCTTTCTGTAGAACTTGGAATCACTCAATTTCAATTTTTCTACAATTAGTTATGAATTTTTGAAGTTTGTCACATTTTAAGGTGACAATGAATAGTAACCCGTAAATGAAAATTTTCAAACTTGATTTTTCATCAATTGTAGCCTTCAAAAGTGATTCCAAATGCTTCCGCAAGGAAAGTTAATTGGTATAAACATAAGGTGTTACATTTTTGGTATCAGAGCAAATGGTTCTGGCAACCAGAACAAATTTTAAATTTAAAATTTTTATGCTCTGAATTTTGAGGAAAATAATTTACACTGTTCATTAATAAATTTATTTGGTCATTTGGATTACAGAAAGCTTAGGTGTTTTCTCCGAAAGAAATAGACATAGAAGAGAAGTAAGGAATGATAGAGAGTAACCTGAGAAATAGGTAGTCGTTGCTAAGAGACTCCCCCTCAGGAGAGGAATGGTTGAGCTGAAAGAGCTTGACCAAGGAATGAGTTAAAGTTGAAAGACGTCTCCAGAGGGTAATGGCTAAGAGTATGGTAAGCCAGTAAAGAATAGGAGTCTAGACCCAAATAAGGAAGCAGGGTGACAACCTAGCCTCGGGTGATTGGTTAAAGGTGCCTGACTGGAATGTCACACAACGGAGGTGTTTTAATGGTCAATGCCTGTTGTGTAATATGGTCAGTTTATGATTAGCATATGACCATAGAAATGAATGGTTAAGGGTACAGTAAGCCAGTCAGAGGTATAAGTCAATGCCCTAGTAAGGGAACTGAATGTCAACCTGTACCTTAAGTAATCGATGTGACCTCGATAGAGGCAAGGTAACAGGATGAGATGTTTGAGGTTTGTTCAAATCCCTGAATAGAGATAGAAATCCCTAAGGGATAGTGAACCAAGAGAGACAGAGATAATGATAATGAATGAAGGGTCAATGATGACCTAGGTGCCAGACCTAGATACCACACAGCAAAGTGATTAAATATTCACTGTGTAATGTGATGAGAATATGGTGATCAATACCTGACCATAAGAATAATTGGTCAAGAGGTAAAGGAAGTTAGAAAGAGTAAAGTGAGGCAAGATCCCTCTTGAGGATAGAGATGAAAGGAAATGAATAAAAACATGATAGTGGATGGTTGCATTGGAAACTAATGAACAGAGAGAGATAAGCAAGTTCCTAGTATTACCTAGAGCTCGATGATGCTTAGATACATGATAATGTTAGGGACTAAACAATATTCTTTTATGTCCCTAAGTCATCTGAGAGCGTGCAACCATGGTACATAGGCCATTAAGGAATCTAAGAGATGAGATTCCTATAGATAGATGCCATTGCCTACATGATTGAATAATCTAGTGGAGAGGCTCCCTTTAATGGGGATATGGTATTCAAGGAGTGTACCCTAGAAGAGATTGTATATAAGCGAAGTCTTGACCATGAAGTACCTCTCTAAGATTGGGAAGTGGTTCTCCAGATCAGAGTGACGCTGCTCTAGTAAGAGTAAGCTATCCTCTGAAGGAATGAAACAGAAAGCAAGTGGTTGAGTTGATGATGCTTCAATTAAAGCAATTTGTCCTCCCACAAGAAAAGTAGAAGCAGCCGAGGCAAGGCACAGGACGAACCTTACCCCAGAGAGAGAGAGTGAAACTGGTTAAGACAATAGAAGCGTGATATGCAAACAGATGCTCTTTGAGCTTAACAGGGTACTACAAGATACTGAAGGATAATGAGAATGTGATAAGTCCTCTCCCGAAGCTGTCCAAATTATTAAGAGACAGCAAGGACTGTAGAGTCCTAAGACAAGACAGGCTGGCATTGATACAATGGCAAGTTAATAAGCCCTAGAGATGAGCCAGTGCCTAGGAATTCGAAAGGCACAAAGAAAGGAAAGTGACCTAAGGAAGCTAAAACTAAGGGCTAAAGAAATATGGAAAGGCTAAGAATTCCAAGAGTTGACAGAAAGGATTGAGTAAGGCCTAAGAAGACAATACTGATATCTGTGATCAGTCTTGGGGAATAATCAGTCAAGTTACTAGCTGAGTGGAGGTGACTTATTTTATTACTCAACTCTATGGTCTAGAGTCTCCTAGAGATCCTAAGATGGTTCAGATTGATGATAGTATTCTAGGGTCATGATGGATCCTGAAAAGGCTTATGGTAGAGCGCAGTAGCTCCCAAGGTCGTGAAAGACCAAGCCTAAGAGAAAGTGTCTGAGCCATAAGGGTAAGAGTACAGTACCTCTTTGGGAAGACGATGACCAGAGATGAGTTTAAGATAGTGAAATCTCCTTCAGCGGTGGACTAATATAGAGAGAGTACCCTTGACTTGTTCCAGACACCTTTATTGTTGATTAGACTGAGCTCAATTCTGTTCTAGTTAATGAATGAAAGAAAGGAGATATGCCCTTAAAGTAAAGAGGAATGGCAAGGTATACAGCAAAGAATAGATAAAGGTTGTATTAAGAGAACCCAAAATGCCATGGTGTAGTAAAATACCATGAAGACAGGCACACTGTCATGGTATTATTATGAAAGAATGAGCCTAAAGGAGAGGAAGAAGGTGAGCAGTGGTGACAAAATGCTTAAAAGCAAAGGCCATGCTCATGAAAATGACAGAAAAGTATAGAACGACAAGTTATGTAAGTATGGAACCATGGTTGAAACCTGGAAATGAGTATAATGAAAAGTTGAAGAGGTCAAAATTTAGTATAAGTGGGGATATTCTCCTTAGTTAACCTCTCATTAAGGGTAAGAATAGAGGTTTGACTCGGAATTTCGAGGACGAAATTCTTTTGAGAGGGGGAGAATTGTAACATCCTGATTTTTAGGCCTAGAAGTATCAGAAATAGCCTAAATGAGATAGGCTACCAGACCCCTTTTTAGTAGAGGTCTTAAAGATGAGAAAGAAAGTTAAAGCAGTTTTAGGGACTAAACTGCAAAGTGAATGTTTTAAGGGGCTAAAGGGTAATCAAAGTTAGAGGCTCCAGTAAAGTCTCAAAGGCCCAGAAAGAGAAAAGAGGCTAGATACAGACCAAAGGTTAAGTTAGAAGCCTCAAAGAGATTGTTTTATGAGGTTGAGCCTAAGCAGGGGTAAAACCGTAAATTCAGAAAGTTACGGCCATCAGGGGTAAAAATGGAAAGTACTTAGAAAATTCTAAGAAAATCCCAGAAAATGGGAAATAATATTCTAAGACTCTTTTGTGAAGAGAGATGATGAAAATACCCCTGAGGTAACTTAAAAGGAATTTAGAAGTTTATGGCTCAATTTAAGATGTAGAGGTAGATTTAATTGTTTGAGTCATAAGGAAACCTCAGAAAATTATGGTAAAATGGGGATGTATGATCTAAGAGACTGTAGAAAATTATAAAATTAGTCTCATCCCTAGAAGACAAGCAAAATGGCTTTAAGAATACTTAAAAGCCAGTTGTGCCCAAAAAAGGCATTTTAAAGAATGATTTTTAAGTGGGGCTATAGGTTGAGTTATGACCTGAGAAAATTCACAGATTTTCTCTAGAATAGGAGGAATTTTATGATATTTTTGGATGAATTTTTGGAGCTCTGGACTGAATAAAATGCTCCAGTCAAATATTAAATAATTTTGTCCCCTAAATAGGAGACAAAACCAAAGAAAATATCTAAAAGCCATCATGACGATGCTGAGTCAGCATGCTGAGTCATCAAGCGTAATCATGACACCTACGAGTCATCATGCTGAGTCACCAGAAGATATTTATGGACAGCATAAAAATCAGAACGCAGTATGGGAATATTTTAGACAATCTTTTGTCTACCCATTATAGCGAAATCTCTACTGCATGACTCAGTAAGGTTAAGTAGCCTGTCAGTAGAGCTAATTATTTTTATCTATGCTCCTCTAAGGTGGCACCATATATGTACTTAATTAAGATGAGAAAATAGTGTCAGAACATGTCCTGGTGGTACAGGGTAAGTCAGGACCCGAAAAGTATCTGATATGGTGCAAGATTGGCTTGATAGGTGGAGAAATAATTAAGGAGATATTTTTGCACGAATTTCCATTTATTTTCTCCCTATTTTAATGCCATAAATGATGAAAGGACATAAAAGTGACAAGTGTACGGTTAGATGAGAAAAAGAAAATATTACGTGTACGGCTAGATGGAAGACACGTGTACGGTCGGATGCAAGGCACGTGTGCGGTCGGATTAAAGACATGTGGCTTGATGATGTAAGCATGATGTCATCATGATGAGGTAAGCATGATGTCATAGGACACTTGTCACCGTAAGATCAAAAGAGAAAATGGACGGTCCAGATCGAGCCACGTATTTTTAAGATCAACGGTCCAGATTCGGTCTGTTTTTCTATAAATACCCCCTCCCCTCCCTACCATTTCGTCCAAGCATAAGGAATCCATGGGGAAGCTCTTGCAAAATGGTTTCTAGAGAGAGAAAGAAGAGGGAGAAAGAAAGGCCAAGTGGTTCCAAGCCAGATCAAACTCTAAAACACGGTATGTGGTGGTTATAGCACCTGATTTTATGCCTATTTCGGATTAGTTACTGTGCGTATCTGATTCTGAAATTTTGCATGCTTAAAGTACACTCTGTGAGCTTTAAATCCATAGGTAGAACACTTCATTTGGATATGTGTACGATTTATGGTGATTTTTCAAAGTTAGGGTTTGAAATCTGGAAACAGTGTTGAACTTTTGGAAGAGTTTCGAGTTCCGTACATTTCCGGTACTGTTCGGCGTAGAACTGGTTCCTGAAACTATTTTTCATTTAAATTTAACTTAAGGATCTTTCAGTGAGACTTGGAAGCACTCAATTTGGAGTTTTCTAGAATTAATTATGAATTTTCAAAGTTGAGCAAAAATTCTGGAAATTCTGCGTGAACAGTACCCGCGAAGCAAAATTTCCAGATTTGGTATTCTTGAATCTAAGGCCATCTAAAGTGGTCCTAATTGACAAGAAATGGATCTTAAGGATGGGAAATGATAAGATTTATGTTAGAAAAGTTGGAAAGAAAACCCTAAGACTAAGAGAAAGGGTTGAGGTTCAAGAAAGCTAGTCTTGAACTTTATGTAATCTAGTGGTCCTAATGGTTTGTATGATCAATGTGACTATGTTTAGGACCTTTGGAACATCCAAGAGGATGTTTGGTGATGTTGACGGAATGTCCACATGGTTGGAAAGGCAAGGAAACCAAAGGAAAAGCAAGGGGAAAGCCATGTTACAAGGTAGTGAACTTACCTATACTGTGTGCTTGATATGTATGCTTGCATGATGTGATTGTGTTGCCATGATGTGACTAAGCTATGATGAAATGTTTGCAAAGTTATGTTTGCAAGTTTATGTTATGTTTTGCCTTGGCAATATGTTATGGAAGCATGAAATGCTTTAGCTTACTTTCCATGGCATTCATGTGTTAATGTTATAACATGTCATGCATGTGCATTATGTCTTGCATGCTTATGGGTAGTGTTTGCTACTGAGATTCTCCCGAATCTCACCCCTCCCTAACCAACCATTTAGGTCAATCAATGACGGGCAATAATGGCATGAGAAGCAAGGAGAAGTAAGCGGAGAATTATTCTTGTTAATGGATGAGACTGTTAATAAATGTATAATTCTACTATTTTGTGAACTATGTTATGGATGCCAATGATACCATGTATTTAATTATAATATTTATGGCATGAATGAAAGTGTATGAGCATGAACGGGAAAGAGTAAGGCCATGTTATGTATGCCAAAGAAATAAAAAGAATTAAAGAGATGTTGAGGGCTAAAACGTAAGTCCTGGAGCAGTGAGTTTGTAGCTCCAGTTTGACCTATCAACGAGTTAGTTAGGTCATAAGATTTGGCAAGCAAAGAGATCTGATGTTTCTATTTAAAATGAGGGGTAGTTTGCCCAATTCCGATAACCGAGCAGAAAGTTATGCCTTTCCAAAGTTAGGCAAAAATACAGTAAAATCCGAAAATGACCCAAATGAACAGTAACTTTTTCAAAGGAAATTGAGCTCGAATTTCAAGGCAATCAGTTCAGAAACTATTTTTCCTCAAAATTTTATCCAAAGAGCTTTCTGTAGAACTTGGAATCACTCAATTTCAATTTTTCTATAATTAGTTATGAATTTTTGAAGTTTGTCACATTTTAAGGTGACAATGAATAGTAACCCGTAAATGAAAATTTTCAAACTTGATTTTTCATCAATTGTAGCCTTCAAAAGTGATTCCAAATGCTTCCGCAAGGAAAGTTAATTGGTATAAACATAAGGTGTTACACAGGCCAAGTCATAGACCCCTGACAGGCCGCCTGACCTGTTTCCACTTTTACCCAAAATGACAGGCCTATTTGCGCTCAGTCCGCCTTCAAGAATTAGTGAAATGATGTCGTTCAAGCGAGGCAGAGAGGCTCCTTCATGGGCGCAAAACCATGCCGTTGTGTGTGCCTTTCCCCAAGGAGTCGGATTAACCTACCCGACCCAATTCGCCTTTGCGACCCGCAGCCTCTAATTTCCAGGCAACTTCTCACGGCTATTCTGACGCCGTTTTCCAGTGATTTTAATGGCAGAACGAATAGAAAATGTTAAACAATGATTTTGCTATTTGAGGAACAAAATCATAAATTCACAAGCAAATTTTTTTTTTAAATGAACGTGTTTTTCGTTTTGACAATTGAATCTAACCACCAAAACAGTCCGCGATCACTTGGGAATGAAGCATTTCATTCTCCTCTTAGGCTCGAAACTTCCCAGAGATCAATCACAATGTGAAACCGAGTGGAAAAATAAATTGAAAATTTTCTCCTTGAAACCCATAACCAAAAAAAAAAAAATTTGCTCTCCAGGAAGTTTAGTAATTTCACGGAAAAGAAAAATCGAAATTCAAATCTGAAACGGAATGAATCCAAATAATTCATTAATTTAAAACAGTTAGTCGCATATTGTCCGCAACACGTGAATTGCGAAGTCAAATTTGAGTCCGATTTCAAAAGGCACTTCAATAGTTCAATTAGAGAAAATTGCAACAAAGTTATCAAAAAAGAAGAAGAAGAAGAAGAAGAATTCTTGGTCGGCGGAGAAAACAATCACGCGATGTCGCGAAAGGTTGTTGCGTGTGAAAATCCGAAGCAAAGAGAAAGATGGCAGTGGAAATGGAGACGCGGCATTAACTGACGCGGCATTCAAAATGAAAGTCATCATTTCCCACGACGGATGGAAACGGATGGAGTATGTGTGATAGTCAATGGTTTGAAAGCCGGACCGGCTCGGACAGTCAGACCGGTCCAACCGTCACCGCTCATCTTCCCGGCTCGGTTGGGATGTTTTAACCAATGAAAAATAACCGGACCGGACTGGCCGGTTCAACTAGAAAACCAGTGAACCGGCTTCCAGTCCGGTCTGGTTTGAAGAAGGAACTGGCTTCAAATCGAACCGGAACGGACAGGAAAAAACCGGTGAAAACCGGAAAAACCTTTGTGTTGGTGGGTCACCGGTTTTCTTTTTTTTCCCTCCCCTTACCAGATCCCTTAACAGAAAAACTCCATCGCCGTCATCTTTCTGGAAAGTCGTCACTCTAACTCCTCTTCTCTTCTTGCCTGCGTTGCGATTGCTCTCAGCTTCAGCCACTTCTCATTTCATTACTGTTGCTCTTTTCTGGTAAGGCCATGCTCAAGTTGTTGCTCCCTAAGCTCCATTATTTTCTTTCATTGTCTAGACAAGTGAAAGATGGAGAAGGATGAAGAGAGTAAAGAGAAGTAAAAGAGCGGTTGAAGGAAGAAACTGGAAAGTGATTGAGATGATAGAAAGATACCATACCGTCAGTCTGCTCACTGTTGCACATTGAGAAAAGAAAAAATAATGACATCAAAAAAATTGCTGGAACATGGGAAACCACAACGGTTAATTTAAAATCCAAGCCCATACTTCCTATTTCCTGTGAATAATTTAAATGTGTAGCAGGCTAGTAGCTGTAGTCTGTAGGTGACTATGACATAGCGCTGTTCCATTTAAACTTTTTTAGAAGTGTTAGAATGATATGATTGATTGCTTGATTTTCGACGTGTGTGATCTCCCAATGCTTGGCTTGGATGATTTGAATTTTGGTGTCCTGACACTCGTGCTTTCTTATATTTTTTGAATGATTATTATTTATAAATTTTGTTTTATTTTAATATTGTGAGCTAAATTGTATTATTTTAATATGAATGGTTCGACCACGGTTAGACCACAGTCCGACCAATAACCCTTAACCCAATGTTTCGACCGGTTTAATCTCTGATCCGGTTTTTTGTTCATTGGTTTTAACCATTCAAAGGATTGGACCGCTTTAGGCCGTCTTGAACCAGCATTTGAGCCGGAATCCACATTAAAGCCAGAAGTCGGAGCGGCTTCAAGAAAACCGGACGAGTCTGAAATTTCTGTTGCTCACCACTTGCTTCGTCTTTTTTCTACCGTCAAGCCGACACATTTTCTCCCTTGTTCGTCTTTCTCCATGGGTCCATGGTGATGTTATGGCAAAAATAACAACGATGAAGAAGGAAAAAGAAAAGGCGATGGAGATGATAATAAAGACGAAGAACAAAAATTAATAAAATTTACTGATAGCATTTTCTTTTCCTTCTTTCTCCATAGATGCAAGTTGCAACCTCCATCCATGCCGTTTTAGACTTTGCGAAATTCAGTGGTCTACATTGTGGGAGCGAAGAAGAAAATAGTTGCAGAAAGTGGACAGCTCAACTGCTCAAGGGAAAGTGTTTGATTGGCTCACACAGGGAAGGGAAGAAAACTTTAAATGTTGCAGACTTGTGGTAAAACGTGTATTGACAAGACTTTGCACATTTTACTTTTGATTTTTATTTTTTATGAGTATTTTTTAAATATAAAACATGTCATATAACAAATCTCAACGTAATTATAAATGCATATTTTATAGTTGGCAAAAATAATAAACGTACATTTGATGATGATTATTATTATTTTCCAAGTCATCAACTTTTTTTTATTCTTTGACTTTTTAAATTACTATTTTTTCAACAAATAGATAACTATTTAATCACCTTAGTTTACATTATATATTTTCACCTCTTTTTTTTTAACTATATTTTCTGAATAATTTTTTAAATACATATTTTTTTTATATTTCATCACAATTACAAAAGTGACATTAAATAAATTGTAAACTAATTCTTGGTTTACTTAAAGATAAATTAGAATCAGTTTTCATTTATATTAAAATTAATTAGCGTCACATTGATAATATTTTAACTATGATGGGTTGAATTGCTACTAAAATGATGAAATTGAACTACATACTTATATTTTCAAATTATCTAACAATTTGATTTTTTATTTTTTTACACACATATGTTATCATATGTTTATATAATATTATTTTTATTTAATTATTATATTACCGGTCCAACTAGACGGTTCAACTGATCTAACCGTTTGAACCATGATCTGCTGACTTTTCCGGTTTGATATCCGGTCCGCCTTTTAAAACATAGTCAAATTTAGAGGCTTCAAGTTCCAAAGCTCCATTCATTCATAACATTAATATAATAAAGAACCTTCCCTTCGCCAACACGGCTCTCTGTACATAACAAAGGAGAAACAACATTAAAAAGAAGATTATAATTATAAAACTGCCACCTTCATATCATTTTCTACATAGTATTATCTCTGATCCTAATTATAAAATCTACTTAACTAATTTGAGGATATTAAGAAAATAAGTTAAGTTAGTTATTTGTAATAAATAGGTATTGTCTTTCCTAAAATATCTGTGTTAATCAAGTATATTAGTTAGAACTATTATTGTTAGAAAAACTATTTTAAAAAAAATATATAAATATAAAAGACAAAATAAATTAGAATCTTATATTTAGAATCAAAATAAAAATTAAATAAAATCTTATACTAAAAACTAGACATAATATAATATTATTATATGATGTGCGTCCCAGCTAGACACCCCCTCTCTCTATCACTTCCCTCTATTCTCAACACAATTGGGGGCGTGGGCCCACTCTCTCTGATCATGAAATAAAGAAACGAGATACACATGCAACGGTCCACGCGCTTTTCTTCTTTTAGAAACTAGAAAATACTGTCCCGTGCGATACGCGGGAAGAATTTACTTCAATTAGTGTAATTAATAACACTAATTTATTGTAATCTATATTATTCCCAAAAACATCAACACAACATAAAGCACTTCATCGACAGATGATGATACTGAAATTGGCTTATATTTCAATCCTTAGAGTCAGATCTTAGTAACAAAAAATAGTAGCATTGTTTCACTCAAAAAATAATAGCATTGTGACAAGTTAATTAACCATTTGAACCATACAAAAATAGTTATTTAAAAACAAAAATAATTAGGATCACTTTTTGACTCAATATAATTGCTATCTCTTTTCCAATCTCATATATCATTATATACAAATAAATTGGCGTAAGGTCTACTTTTTTTTCTTAACCTTATAATTTCATTTCTTTTCCAAAAATTTTATTTTAGAATAGCATTTTACTAAGCGATTGCACTTTTATGCAAAAGCTTAAGATTTATTTACCAGTGTGCTTTTTGTATTTGCATAAAAAAAATAAATTAATCTTGCACATAGGATAATATACTATGTATAGAAGCTAGAAATAACCTTTCCTTATGAAAAACCTATAAAAGCTTTTTTTTAAAAAAATTGTTAGTGCCATTCTCCAAAAGGATGGTCATGAAAGCAACAAAATAAAACCCAATGATCAAAGATCTTATACACAATTGAATCGGCCAAACGCCTTCAAACTCACTTAAACAACATGCTTTACATCAATAAAGATGAAATAGAAGATAAAGAGAACCGGAGTAAAAAAAAAAATGAAGAAGGTGAAGAGAAATCCTACCTTTGAACTTAGCGTAGTGATATTCTAGGTTAGATCGATGAGGAGTTCCAACAGCAATGACAAACTCAATGAGGCTGAGAAAAGTGAAGAGTAACAGAGAAAGCTCAGGAAGCATAGAAGAGTGTATGAGAAGAAAAGCAAACTTTAAAAAGGAAAGAATATAGAGAGAGAAGTGATAATGAGAGGGAAATTTCAAAATTTAAAACTTAAGTCTTCCCGCTCAAGAGAAAAGAGACGCGAAGCCACAAACAAGCTGGTACTATTCATAGAGTTGTATCATTACTGTTTATAGAACAGTAAAAACAGAGTAGAGCCGAAGTGAATTTGTGAATGGCTTGGCTTGCCTTTGATTTTTATTTAGTAGTTATATTGATGATGCCAACATACTAATGGACAAAGATACCCCATTCAATTTACCCAATCCCCTGTACCCACCCCGCAGCACTGTAGAATTAATATCCAACACCCCCCATTCAATTAAGACTTACCGATTCGTCCATCAAGTTTGATCTCCCCCTCCCCCCTTTCTTTCTCTCTCTTTCCATTATCAAGCCTAAAATTATATTCATCTGATTCTAAATATATATTTAATTACATTATAAAATAAATTTTATTTTTCTGATTCTAATATAACACCCTTATACACACTACAAAAAATATCTTATATTTAGAACCGGAGGAATATTATCATATTTAAATTTTAATAACTATATTTTGTTGAATTATAATACTGCCTCAACCAGTCCTTCTATTCCCATATACAATTGAAGGTAATCTAGTTTAAAATGTTATCATGTATTGAGCACGTCTATCAACGGTGATTCGAATATGAATTCATCACGTCTGTAAGAAATTAACCCATTTTGCTAAATTTAATGAGACTTGTGAGGGACACAAAGTCACCCAACTCCCAATTTTAAATACCTCACCCCATGAACTCCCTCGTGTCCTTTCCCTCACTTCTCAACCCTGTGGAATTTTCTAAAGTAAGGATACAAAATTTTTGTTCTGCTTAAGAGTGCTTTTAAAGTATAATCCAAACATCCTCTATAGCTTCACAATTGTTAGGTTCACCATTCTTTATCCATATGCATGAGAAATACTTGGCTGCGCCAATAATTCAGCTTCTTTTTGATATTTTAAAAGTAAATTGATGCATAATAATAATACCACCCCGGAATATAGAGACAATAAGAGTCACATGGACGTTAATAAGGATCCAGTTTGGGGTCCTACACTGGACAACCAGCTTATACTTAAATATGTAATTATAATTATCTACATGTGAGCAAAGATTAATTATAACCACATATTTAATTATAAATGATGTTTTTAAATCTTTATGTAATGATTTGTCTATTAAAACAATTTAGAATGCATGTACAAGTAAGGACGCTGTGACGACTTCTAAATTCTACATGTGCATCACAAAGACATCAAATCATTGTGTATATTGATTGTACATTTAACCAAAATTTGATATTTTAAGTCCACAAGTGATTGATTATGCACACAACTCATGTATGAGGATGATGTGACTACTCCCACTACTAGAAAAAAGACATTTAACGACGTAAAATAACAATAGTTAAGAAGAAAAACGCCATGAAAAAAAACGTGGTGGCATTTTTGTAAATAAGTGAATTGACGCTTCACTTTTTACGGCGGTTTTCTTAATAACCGCAGTGAAAAGCTTTAACATAAACCGCGATAGGGTTCAGTTTTACTCATTTTTACAGTTTCATATCAGTGCGCCGTGGTCCCCCTCTGTCCCACCACCAACAAACTGCCATTACCCCCTCTTTCCTGCTATTTAAACTACTCCATTTAGCTTGTGGTGTCTTGCCGCCGCCCACCGCATTTCAACGCCCATCTTCTTGCATTTGAATCGTCTCTACTGAGTGAGTATCCTCTTCTTTCATTCTTTTCAATTTTTCTTGGTTTCTTGCAAGTTTTGACCATAAAAATCTATTATATTTCAAATGGGTTTGTTAGTTTTACATTGTGGTTGTCTTGCATTGTTGATTTTGCGTTTTTTATGTGCTTGAGGTGTTGATTGGTAGCATTTGATATGAAAAAATCTCAATTCCTTTCTATATACGGTATTAGAAATATGTTTAAATGTTTGAAGTTGATTAGTTTTGAAGTTTTTTATTCTTTTTAATAATTTTTTGATATTTATTTTGGATTTTTGGTATTTTTTAAATAAATTTGAGAATTTAGTAATAAATAATCTGTTCAGTGTTTTGTAAATTTTTTTTTTATGAATTTTGATTGATGATAAAGTGTTGTTTAAAATTTCATTGTAAATAGATATCATTTGTGTTTCCGTTTTGGACTCAAAAGTTTTATCTTTAAGAATCTTTATTCATTGAATTGGTTTGAAATTGAAGTTTTATTTTTGTTTTATTTGTTATATTTCTTCAAATTAATCCTATCTTTAATTTGTTTTATTACATTGTTAAGTTGGTTTGGTTGATTAATTTGAGAGAACTTGAATGAAAATGAAGAGAAAACATCACTAGAAGAAAATGCGAAAATTGCTGAGAGGACTTTTCTTTATCTTGATTTTGTGAGAAACAGCTGCGATGAAAACATTGTTTTCTTGAATTAAATTTGAATTGAAAGTAAGCATAATGGAAAAGAGTATATAGTTTCCAACTACATTTATTTGCTTAATTTTCTCTGCTTTTTCTCCATCTGGCTATTCATCCAGGTGGGATCATATCAACGTGAGGGAGGTCCCCTAATCTCAAATAAATTTAAGAAAATTAAAACAAACACGTGAATATAATTCTAGCTAATGTATTTTTTATATTTAATTTAATGAATAGATTATCTAAACTGTCTTTTGTAATGTATAGCAAAAGGGAAGTTGATGATAATTTAAAAAAATATGAACTCTTGGTTTATCATCATATATTTACGTAGTTGATTACTTGTCATATTTTATGCTTCAATAATTTAACTAGCGTAAGCTTCACTTCCTCGAACTTCATTGTTTGAGTCAAAGTCACTGCATGGATAAGAATGAAAAGCTACATATTCAATTTGTTTTGTTATGTTGATCATTCTACGCCACCTGTGCCATGGTTTTTACCAATAATTTTCATATAATATAAAAAACTACGCACACTGAATTAAAATAGATCTAGAATAAATTGAAATATAATTACCTTGAAGCAAGCTTTAATGCCTTGGAAGCATAAGATGAAGAAGATGTTGGAGAGAATAACAATCCAATGGAGCCAAGTGTCATTCATTTTCATAAAGCCTTGGGCAACACACACACACACACACGTGTGTGTGTGTGTGTGTAATTGTGACGATGTCAAATTTCTGCATATCAAACTTAAATAAGAGATACTTTTAAAAAAAAATACTTAGTTGAATATTCAGACCTATTACGGTCTATTCAACTTGATCCAGTTCCAATTGATTAAAGTACATAAATAATTACTTAATATGCAATGAGTTCAATATATAAATAAAATATGGTCAATAAATTAATACTAATTCACAAAACAATTCCAATATACACCCCCTAAAAAAGAAAGAAATAAAAAGTTAAAAATGATATGAGTTTTATTCTGACAAAACGATCTCCGTAGAGTCATTTAAGTTTATTTGTCTGTGAAGATATTAAAATTGAAAATGCGATGCATAATTCTTACCAAACATGACTATTGTGTCCATTGTATATATTTAATCATAAAAGTTTTTTAATAATAAGTGAGTATCATGGACCTATTATCATTTTTTGCACTCAAACTTGTTATTGTTTACAACTCACTTCTCATAAGACTTTTGATAATTATAATTAGGAAAGGTGGATCTCTCTATATTTATCAATCCAAGTCTTTGTTTCTCACTATCTTCATATGGTTAATTTCCTTAACATATTCCCTGTCAATTAGTACGTGGTGAGTCAGCAGGGCGGCGTCACGCTTGCAAACTTTGTCTAATAGTCAGTAGTAGACTTGGAAAATAATGAACCAACACAAGCCAATTAAAAAAGAACAAGTAGTGTTGGCAAACAGAAAAAAGCAAGTAGTAAAGCTTAGTTAGCACGCTAATTAAAAAGAAGCGTCAGACACGAATGGTCTAGAATTTAGACGCGTCTATTTTACTTCAGAGCTATCTATGATACCACCTCCGGCGCGCTCAGTACGCTCAATATAAGGGCCAGATAATTAATTTAAAAAGATTAAAAAATTTAGTCAAGTTAGTTATGTGTAACAAATGTGTGTTGACTTCTTTAAATTATCCTTATTTAATCATGTATATTGAAACTATATTTAGGTAGAAATATTTTACAATCAAATGGGTATTTTTGAGAACACATTATAAATTTGAGAGACAAAGTAAATTGATGTCTTATATTTAGAACGACTAACTAGCTCTTATATTTAGGACAGAAGGCAGTATCGTCTGAATAAAAGGAACCAAGAAAAATGAGTGAAGATAAATAGAATAGTCGCCACAGAATATCAAAGGTGAAATCTAGGCCTATAAATAGCTACAACTGGGGGAAATCCATCCCACACATCAAACCATACACCGTGAGTGATCATGGAAACCTCATTCTCCTATAGCTATATTGCTAATCTTTGGCTTCTATGTTTCCTAATGTCTGCGTTCATGCTCCCCAAAGGCATGTTCACTTTGAGGGGGCAATGCAACGAAAAAGACCGCCACCTTCTCTTAAACTTCAAACACACTCTTGTTGATCCCTCGACCATCCTCTCCGATTGGACCCGTGAGCGAGATTGCTGTGAATGGGCCGGAGTTCGGTGCGACAACACTACCGGCAGAGTCGTTGAGCTTAGTCTCCCTTGTTCTCCAGAATCCTCCCCCCCTGATGGCTGTGATGATGAGAAATCACACTGTCTAACAGGTGACCTCAACCTATCATTGCTTCAACTTGAGTTTCTAAATTACTTGGATTTGAGCAACAATGACTTCCAAGCTATCGTTCAAAAAGGTTCTGAGGATGTGACAAATTGTGATAACATGCCTTTTGTTCATCATCCTCATTCATGTGAAAATTCTTCCAATCTTCATTATCTCGATTTATCTGAAAATGAGAATCTTTATATTGACAATATTCACTGGCTTTCTCGTGTTTCCTCCCTGAAATATCTTTCCCTCGGTGGCATTGATCTTCAGAAAGAAATAGATTGGCTCCAGTTAGCAACTCTCCTTCCATCGCTTACAGAGTTACACTTGGACGGTTGTTCCCTAAGAAACATCAATCCATCTCTCCCGTTTGTCAATTTTACTTCCCTTGAAGTTCTTGACCTTCCTTTTAATGCTTTTAGCACCCAATTCTTGCCTCACTGGTTATTTAACCTTAGTGATCTCACAGTTGTCGACTTGCGCTATAATCATTTTCAAGGCCAACTCCCAAAGAGTTTATTGAATCTTCGAAATATAAAAGAATTGTTATTGACAGACAATAAACTCAGTGGATTGATTCCAGGTTGGCTTGGCCAACTTGAATATCTACAAGTACTTGGTTTCGCTGGAAATATGTTTTGTGGTCCTATTCCGTCAACTCTGGGAAATCTGTCATCCCTGATTGTCTTGGATGTTCGCTCAAACTACTTGAATGATAGTGTTCCAGAAAGTCTCGGACAGCTCTTGAAGTTGGAGCTGTTGAGTTTGGGTGATAATCATTTGACGGGGCATTTGACCGATAGAATTTTTGCCAATCTCTCGAATTTGGAGTACCTTTCCATGGGATCTCCCGGCTTAATCTTTGACTTTCATTCCCTTTGGGTTCCTCCATTTCAACTTGAAGAACTTATTTTGACAAACATGACGGGTCCTAAACTTCCTCCTTGGATATATACACAAACTTCCCTAATAAGTTTAGAGATTGGCTCCTCAAGAATTTCATTTGAACCTAAAGACAAGTTTTGGGGCTTTGCAACCCAGTTGGCAAAACTAGAATTACATGATAACTGGGTTAAGGGGGACATGTCAAACGTGTTACTAGACAACAGATGGATAATTTTAGATTCAAATAAATTTGAAAGTGGTCTCCCTCGATTATCACCAAATGTTGTCCTTTTCAGTGCAAGTGACAGCTCTTTTCAAGGATCCCTTTCTCCACTGTTGTGCCAAAAAATGAATGGGAACAGCCAGTTAAGGTATATAGACTTATCCAATAATTCTTTATCTGGGGAATTGACTGATTGTTGGATGAAATGGAAGTCATTGGTTATTGTTAAGCTCAGCAACAATAATCTAACAGGCACAATTCCACCATCATTGAGTTTTCTGTCTAACCTTACAATTTTGCAGCTCGACAAAAATGTCTTATTTGGAAAGATACCTTTTTCGCTGAAAAATTGTCAAAATCTACAGATCCTTGATCTGGAGGAAAATAAACTCTCGGGATCTATACCAAATTGGATAGGGCACAATGTAAAGGTTCTCCTCCTAAGATCTAACCAACTCAGTGGAACGATTCCGTTACGAATATGCCAATTGTTCTCTCTCACAATATTGGATCTTGCAGACAATAAAATATCAGGTTCAATACCTACATGCCTACATAATATGACGGCCATGGCTTTTCCTCCATCTTCAATTACTCGCATGCCCTCCTTTTGCTTCACGGCTCTAAGCGATACTCTTGTGTTTGTAGACAGTGTCATGTTGCATGCAAAAGGGCAAGGATTGATCTACAAAAAACACTTGCAATTGGTGCGTGCTATTGATCTTTCGAGTAATAATATGTCTGGAACAATACCTCCAGGGTTATTTAGCCTCAATCAATTGCAATTTTTGAATTTATCTCATAATCAGTTTGAAGGGAACATACCGAGAGAGATTGGAGGCTTGAAACAATTAGAGTCTCTTGATCTCGCAAGCAATCGGCTTTCGGGTGAAATTCCTCCAAGTTTGGCTCAATTAACTTTTCTGGGAACCTTAAACCTTTCCTTCAACAATTTCTCTGGAAAGATCCCATCAGGGACTCAACTTCAAGGGTTTGATCCACAGTGCTATGCTGGGAATTCTGAATTATGCGGAGCTCCACTTCAAAAGAACTGCACAGACCAACAAGACATGGAACCCATTGAAGGAAATAACAGTCAAGGAGATGAATTTCTACCTTCATTTTACATTGGGTTGGGAGTTGGATTTGCCACCGCTTTCTGGGGAGTCAATGTTGCTATTTTCTTTAATAGGAATGTTAGGCATTCCTACTTCAGATTCCTCTATTACATCAGAGATGAACTTTATGTTACAATGGTCCTCAGGATGAACTGTTTCCGTCGTTAAATACCTACCTGGCATTGTGGTGAGTGAAACAAACTTATGATTTAAGTTTTGACTAAGTTTTTTAAATGTTGTATATTTATACATTCATCTTCTATTCTGATGACATACATTTACATCACAAAATAACTATAACAAGAAGACGTGCTTTGGATTATATATTTTGCAGGTACTTCGTATGCATGTTTCAGTAAGTCCTCATCAAGAGTGTTTAAGACTGAACATTGCAAGGGAGGACGATGTGATGCTATTGAAGGCATATTACAAGTGAAGTTCTTAGTTTTGAGTGTTACTTTAAAATCGTGTAATAAATATATATATATTTCCATTTTCTGCATAAAATTTGTATCCTTAATAAGTATGTGTCCTTAAATAAAGACGAAATTAAAATATTTCTTTTAGTAAGCAAAAGGAAATGGCCTAAAGTTGTTATATTTATCACTTTTAAAGGAAATTAAGCACTGCGATCAAGTCCTGTTATTCCCCGTAACCTTTGCTGATTTTTCTTTGATTAAAAATAAAAATTGATTATTTTATCCCTCTCTTATCATTAATACATAGACAAAAAACATATAAATAATTTTTAGCGTTTGAAATTTTGTGTGTGTGAAGAAATTTGAAACACTGTAAAATTATTTATATCTTTGTTGTCGTTGATGTCAAAAATTAATTATAAGAGATGAGAGATCACTTGTGAAGGGTAAAATAATCAATTTTTTTATTAAAGAGGGCCATTCTGGTTATTTAACAATATTCAAAAATTTTTAATGAGACTTTATGTCTTGGTCACGAATTTGTTAAAAGTATATGCCTGAATTTGGATTTGAGTATTTCGGTTAGATTTAATTAGGACTCCTTTTTCATTAAAATGGTCCTATATAAAAAAAAAAAGGACAATTATGTTAGAAGACGGAGGGATTATTAACACAGCATTTAAAATGAAAGGCATCGCTGCGGGCCCTGGGATGATTTTCTTTTCCTTTTTTTTTTTTTGTGCTGATGAAAAATTCATGTTGTTTTAAGCTTTTGAGAATCAACTTACCTAAATTTTTTGTAACAAAAAAATTATGTTGCTCCGGCGGTCAGGGCCGGGTTTTGGTCTTCTTGAACTACGCTCTTTGATAAGGTTTGATCTATGTCTAATTCAAGCCAGACATTTATATTAATGTTTAATTGAGCCATTACCGTTGGCCCAAAAAAAAAAAAAACAACGAGCCGTCATTATTTGAGTAAAAGTTAATACCTTACTGTTAGACGCACGTTTAATCCCAAATTAAACGTTTTGTTTTAATTTTACACTAACGCTGTACTCTTAGCTTGTTAGGATGTTCAAATGTGAGTATACTTGAGTTGATTGCGGAACTGTCCGGAAAGTATCACATCGAATAGATTAGATTTGATAAATAATATATAAGGAAGTAAAAGGACCCCAAGACCGGCTTTGCATTTGTGGGTGAAGGAGATCACTGATATTTATGGAGGATGAGTTGTGAATTTTATTTATTTATTATTTTCAAGTTGATCAGCTATCCACACACTCCTGTCTCTTTGAGCCTAGCTTGCTGATCTCTACGCAAAATCTTCGCTAACTTTGTGTCTTCAACCAAGGCTCTAGAGGACTTTTTTTCTTTTTTGTTTGAACGAACATTTTCAGCAAAGGGAAGATATTTGTTGGCTGATGTTTTTAATTTATCCTTGCAGCTTTTGTTGCCATCAATTTATGCTTGTAGTATATTTTACTATTTATGCCGTAATATCTAAAGCATTCGATAATCATTTTTTATTTTCCTACTTTTAATTATTTGATTTGTTACACATGTGAATAATATATATACGTATATATCACAGTATCATGGTGTTCTTATATCCAATATATGTGGATTAAAGTGGATTATATTGGTTTGTCGAGCACTAAACACATTGACTTGACCTGTCAAATAAGGACCATTCTCAGGGGCGTGGAAAAGGATATTTTAAAGAGTAATGAGTAATATTGATGGCTCGAAGTCAACAAGTATTCTCTTTCCCATTATCTTTATTTGCTTAATTTTATCAGCTTTTTCTCCGTCTGACTAGTCAACAAGGTGGGCTCATAATGTAGGGGAGTCACTAATCTCAAATAAATTTAACAAAATCAAAGAAAAAACAGGAGAAAACAATTCTACATAACGTATATTTTTATATATAATTTAATGAATAAATTATGCTACCGTTCTTTCAAAGTAGACAGCAAAAGGGTGGTTGAGGGTAATTAAAAATTTATGAAGTCTTGGTTTATCATATATTTATGTTCTTGATTATATGTCGTGTTTTATGCTTCAATTTAATAAATCAGCGTAAGTTTCCCGTCCAGGACTTCACTATTCGAGTCAAAGTCACTACAAATAATGTAAGAATGGAAAGCTGTGTTACAAATTTCACAAATATAGTTTGACGTTTTGTAAGTTTTACAAGTCGACGCCTCTATGTGCACACAATTTCTGCATTTAATTATCCATTTGGTTTAATGATTTAAGGTTACTAATTGTAGCGTTAAATTAAATATATTATTTATTTAATTACAACCATAAAAAGTATTATATTATGATATTGTTTTCAAAGCCAATTAAGTGATAGTAATAATTGCATGACCATCAAATTAAATTGATGATTAAATGGGGATGGATAAATTGCACATGGAGAAATGTACGTATTGGGAAAAAAAATGCGGAGAGAATCCGATTTTTTCAGGAAGCTAATAACGCAACGTCCAGTTCCCTCTTCTTGATGGGTCAAGAAAATTTGTTTTGTCCATTTGATCATTCTGCGCACTCGTGTCATGGTTAATAATTTTCATATAATATCAAAGCCCACACTGAATTAAAATAGAACTAGAATGAGTTTAAATAATTTCATTGAAGCAAGCTTTTATCCATTGTAAGGATAAGATGAAGAAAATGTTGGAGAGAAACAACCCAATTGAGCCAAGATACAACTTCAGATAAGTTTGATATTAAGAGCTCATTATTTTTGGTTTTTATAGTTTGATTGACTTTTAGTTTTGGTTACATCCCTCTAATTTTAAATTGTGATTTTTGGTTCTTGTAGTTTCATAAGGACTAAGTTTGAGTTAATGCAATTAAGTATATGCACCAAAACCAAAACTCATCTATTCCTTGTACTTTTAACAAGTTTCGATTTTAGTCCTTATAGTGATTAAAAGTTAACTTCATTAAATTTAGACTAAGTCTATATGATATTATAGGGACCAAAAATCATGATTTAAAACCAAGAAACTAAAATCAAAATTCGATCAAAATGTAATGATCCTTTAATTATCTACCAACCATATGCTTATGTTGGCAACCATTCTTCAAAGTTTGTGATAGAATGCTTACAAAATTTTATTTATCATAACAATAGCTTGTTGAACCATAGTAATAGATTACGTAGCTATAATCAACATGTCAAATTAAAAAGCTGAAATAACAACTAAAATAATAAATGACAAATTGATTGATCTCCAGGACGTGGCAGGGAGTCAACTTTGCTATTAGGTGATTTCTAGAAATATCAATATGGAGCATGATTACAAAATTTTTAGTCCTAGTGTTCCTTTTCACTTAATTTCCTTAAACTTTTCCCTATCAACTAGGCCATGGTGATTTAGCCCCCAAAAAAAAAAAAAAACTAGAGCATGGTGGAGAGTTAACATTTTCATGCGGTCAGCACTCAGTAGACCTAAAAGAAAAATAATGAGCGAAGACAAGTGATTCTTTTTCTTTTTTTTTGGAATAAGCCAAGTCAATTAAAATATCTCGTTTTTGGAATTAGACAAACCAATTAAAATAGAGGAAGTAAGAAGCGTCAAACACGAAAAGTAATGAATGATAGTATTTTCAGAAAACAATAAGAAAAAATTAATTGATAGTTGAAACTTCAAATGGAGATGCAGCATTAATTAACTCTGCATTCAAAATGAAAGTTATGAGAACTTTATTGGAGTAATTTATAAATATTTCTGTAAGTGTTTTCCAAGTTTGGAAGCATACACACGAACTTTGTGGAGCTCCACTTCCAAGGAATTGCAGAGACGAACAAGATGTGTAACCCTTGAAGGAAATGACAGTCAAGAAGATGAGTGTTTATCTTCCTTCTACATTGGATTGGGAGGTGAATTTGCCACAGCGTTCTAGGGAGTTTGTGTTGCCATTTTCTTCAACAGAAATTTCAGGCATTCTTATTTCATATTCCTCTACCGTATTAGAGATAAACTTTATGTCATAATGGTCCTCCGGACAAGCCGTTTCTGTTGAAGATCTAATCGTGGTGAAAAAAAAACTTGTGATATAAGTTTTGACTAATTATATGTGAAAAAATCTCAATAAAAGACAGTTGAAATACCTAAATTCAAATTAAAACCTATACTTTTAATAAATTCCCAATTAGGACATGAGTCCTAATTTAGGATTTTTTAATGTTGTTAAATGACCAGAATGCCTCTCTTTAATTAAAGTAAAAAATTGATTATTTTACTCCCCAAGTGATCACTCCCTCTTTTGATTATTTTTAGGATCAAAAAACACATAAAAATGTTATAGTATTTAAATTTGTATATATATAACTAAAATCTTCAAAAATATTTTAATAAAATATTTTAATTACAATATTTAATATTATGTTCTTATAATTTATGTTAGTTTTATTTATTTAAGCTAACGTTGGATCCCAACTCAAAAAGGTAATTTGTAATCACTTAATATAAAATATTTCTTGTAATTAAGATATTTCAAAATCTTAGAAATAAATATTTATATCCTGAAAATATAAAATATTTATTTAAAGGGTACTTATATTGTAATCTAAAATGTTTTATTGAAATATTTTTAAAGGCTTTAATTATATATGCAAATTTTAAATATTATAAATTAATTATGTGCTTTTAGTCCCAAAAAATAATCATAAGAGAAAAGAAAAATATATTGTCATTTGCCTTTTAAGTGTAGTCAATTGCTATTAAAATATAGTAAACAAGGCTGATTTAAAATTTTAAATTTCAGAAGATAGAGGGAGACTAAGCTCAATGACTCTATCAGAGTATTAGTGGTGTTGTCCCGGTGAAGTCCAGTTCATTCACCACAATATAATCTGGCTCATATAAGACCAACTAGAGAGGATGGCAGATGGATCAACCATGGTGTGCTTGAAGTTTCGGACTCAGGAGGAGAAGATAGTCTCTTTCTCATTACAATGAGAGGTATCCATTCTCACTCAAAGAGGCATATGGTTTGATGGGAAGTGATGGATCACCAGCAATGACAGATATTTATACACAACTTTGGGAAATAGTAGTAGTAATGTTTATTAGCGTACTAAACAAGCTTTTTGCCCCCTCTTGTAATTGGCTCTTGTCTTGCTGCAATGTCCCAAATAAAATAACACGACAATTATCACAAATTCTTCATAATGATCTTCATATCTAAGATTGGCCAATCCTCAGGTGTTCAAAATACAGAAGAAAAGTGGAGAAACGAAAATGGAAAATGACAGAAGCTGAAATTAGAGGGGAAAGGAATCCATTCAGAAGGAGGTTTTTAATTGAAGATTTCCTTATTAATTAGCTGGTGGGTCCCGCGATCAACATGTTGTTTTCTTACTGCCAACTTCATTTGAACAATAATGGCATCTTCACGCAGCACGCCCTTGCATGGAATTGGCCAAACTCAATCCATAAATTTGTGGTACGAAATGAACCATTAATGGCAGCAAAAGGAAGAATAAGAATGCTTTCATATGATCTCGTCATCACTTTACGATATTCCACATTAATAATTTGGTCTAAACCAAGGCAAATATTGTCACATCATCACCATTATTATTTGCCTTCGCTTAATGCAAGCATATTATTTCTTCCTTTTGTGCTTCGAACCACACACTGTAGCTTCATTTTTTCCCCTATTATTATGACTGCTGGGTTTGCTGAATCCTGATATTCGATGATGCAGTTAATGAATTGAATGGGATCTTCAGGCTATTTTAAAGAGTTTTCATATGCTCAATGACTTTGTAGCCAACAGCATGAAAACTCTTCGTTAGTGGGAAGTTTTAAGTTTGATTCCATTTTTTTTTTTCATAAACGATTAAGCTCTTAATGAGGAAAATGATGATGAAAAATTATTAACAACGGATTTAACAACGGATTTTTCTATTTTAATTTTAAAAAGCTGTCTCTAAATTCGTCTTTAGTTTGGTAAATTTCAAATAAAACTATACGAATCTTTGTTAAAATATTTTGAGATAGATCCACAGAATTTTTTTTTGGATGTTCTTTAATTTGTTAGAGAGGAAACTCAGGCTATTTTCAAAATTGTCTCTGAGGTTTTTTCGGTTGCGTGAAGAGTTTTGGAATTGCAAGACATGCCCTTGCAATTATTTGTAATTCTCCACACAGGTTATATCTATTGTCATTCCTCCCTTGATCCCAAGACCGTGCAAAAATTATTGACACATTCGTTGCTGAAGAGTGATTCAAAATATTTTCTTAATTCTTGTAAATTGATTAAAATGGTCCTGTTAAAAAAGAGAGAGTAAAATACCCTGACCACCCTTCTATTTTATCTCAATTATAGAAACCTCCCCTCTATTTTATAAACATATATAAACCTCCCTTATAATAAATGTATGCTCCACAAACCTCCCTCTTATATTTAATATTCAATTCCAATTCATCTAAATTGTTAGTTAACCGTTAACTTTAACTTTAAATTATTTTTTTATCAAAATGCCCCTTTTTTTTAACTTAGTAATTATTTAGACATTTATATTTTTCAAAAAAAATATTTTTTATAAAATCAACAATAATTGTATTACGTATATTTTTAAAATTTCTAATATGTTATAAAATTTATTAATTTTGAAAGATTTTAAATTGTAAGAACATATTTCAAATACATAGTTTTTGTTTATCATAAAGCTTAAATAATATAAGTTTGAAAGATTTTATGAATTATTTAAATTTATAATTCAATTTTTAAACACATCTTTGTTACAAAAATTTAAAAACATGTTTAGACAAAGTGTGTGTGTGTGTGTGTGTGTATATATATATTTATTAAAAGAATTAGTTAAATTTTTAATCAAGTCTTTTATGTTTGCCTTAAGTGAATGAAATTCATGTAACTGTAAAAATATAATTTAAGAATTTATCAGAATAAAGGGTAAAATAGTAAGTAAAATTTATTTTAATATAAATTTCAGTTAAAAATAATATTTTTAGAATATTCCTAATAGTATTGAATAACTGGACTAAATTGTATATTTTTAAAATAGAAGGGAGGTTTGTATAAAACTAAAATGATAGTCAAAGTATTTTACTCAAAAAAATAAACCGGACGGAGAATTATTAATTAGTTCAGGATATATAGTTTTTGACAATTTGAATGTTGAAGGTGAATATAAATATATTGAATATATAAATTATGTGTCGTTTTATATGCGCAATTATAATATCGGTTTTGGAGTCGACGCGCTTAATATCTTTTGCCGGGAAAAACAACACCCCATACCTCATTGTACATCTCCAAAGCCCAAGCCCATTCAAATAGAATCCGGCCTATTTTGCCCTTCCTCACCGCCCACGCCTTCGTAAATGTCTCACAAAATAATGATAACTAAATATAAGCAGTTTGTTAGCAAGTGATTTGTAAATATGTTATGAGCCCATCCACCACGGATGATCCAAGCCCAAGAGATGAAGAAAGACCGGTGAGACGTAGTGTAAGGGTGAAAAGGAAAACGTGGAAGTTGAGGGAAATCGAGGAAACGGAGGCAATATAATAAGACAAATTCGGTTAGATGAGGGTGTGGAATATTTTCGGATTGCTCTCTTCCTCTGTGATTCTCTCTCTCTCTCATCTTTCTCTCTCTCTTGTCTGGTGTCCGTCTTACTGTTCATTTTGCATGTCCTTCTCCCTTGCTATTGTAACTCTGCCATTTCTATCAGAATTATCAGTTGAATATACAGAGTACTTTTCATCGTATCATTTGTTAGTCTGTGCACTATATTTGACGTTCCACCGATTACTTACGTAACATTTGGTGCTTTCATTGAGAGCATGGCGGAGAATACGCGAATGAAAGAGATACAAGCCGAACAGAAGAAAGCGAGTGAGTTCATGGAAGAAGCTAAGGGTAAGTTCGCGCGAATGGAAAGTCTGTTCGAGATAGTATTACAGTCTTTGGATGAGCTGAAACGAGACAAGAATCAGGCTGGGTCAGGGTCGACGTCGATGCACGAACCATCGGCAACTCATGAACACTCTGCAAACCCGACGGTTCACACCTTTACAACGGTCACCGGAAGGCAAATGAAGCTAGATTTTCCCCGGTTCGACGGAAAGGATGCTCTGGACTGGATTTTCAGGGCGGAGCGATTTTTTAAATATTATGAGATCCAGGAATCACAGCGATTAATCATAGCCGCGATACATTTCGATGGAGAAGTTCTACCTTGGTTTCAGATGCTAGAAAGGTCACATCGGGTGCCTATTTGGAATGCTCTGGTGCAAGCTATTGAAGAGCAATTCGGACCCTCGCAATTCGACAGTGCACGGGGTCAGTTATTCAAACTGACACATCAGGGTCCACTGGAAGATTATAATAACAAGTTTATCGCCTTATCCAACAGAACTCAGGAAATACCGGAAGCCGCATTGTTGGATTGTTATCTGGGGGGGTTAAAACCTGAGCTGAAGAAAGATGTGCTCGTGCAAAGACCCACCATAGTGCACAAGGCCATGGCTCTGGCTAGACTATTCCATGATGCGACAGTCTTCGGGTTCACACCATCTAAAACAAAGACTACCTCGGGCGCCGGGAGAAATTCAACCAGGAATTTTAGCGCATCGTCGACAGGAACCTCCACGAACTACACAGGGGGAAAAGCCAATTTGCCACCCTTATTACCTACCCCGAATATGCCTCCTATCAAGAAAATCACACCAGCAGAGATGCAAATTAGAAGAGAGAAGGGATTATGTTACACCTGTGATGAAAAATTCTCTCCAAGTCACCGTTGCCCGAATAAACAATTAATGATGCTTCAGTCGGAAGAGGAGGCGCATGAAGATTCTAAATACATGGTGGGGGAGGAACAGGGAGAGGCAGAAGTGACCCTGCATCATTTATCCCTGTACGCACTGAGAGGGACACACGGTCCTGCCACGATTCGCTTTAATGGATCTATATTGGGAACCAACATGCAGATCCTGTTAGATGGAGGAAGCTCGGACACGTTCATACACCCCAGGATGGTACATCATCTTAAGCTGCCCATAGAGATAGCAAAGGAAATTCGCGTGCTGGGGGGATTCGGCAGGATACTCAGAACCAATGAAACAGTAGTACAAGTACCGGTACAGATTTGTGGGCACACTCTGGCCATTACTATGTACGTGCTGCTGGTAGTAGGAGTGGATATGATCATGGGAGCAGACTGGTTGGAAACCTTGGGACCACACGTTGCAGATTATAGCTCATCTACCATCAAATTTCTCGAGAATGGCAGTTTTGTAACCCTGAAGGGATTTCGAGGACCACCAGTGATTCAAGCACAGTTGCATCACTTAACCCGAATCTGTAGTATGGACTCGATTGCGGAATGTTTCATGCTCAAACCGGTGCATGCAACAGCCACTACATCGGAGAGTACCATTCCGGATGATTTGAACGAAGTCTTGGAGCAATTCAAAACCATCTTTGACAAGCCCAATGGCTTACCCCCGGACAGAGGACACAAACACCGAATAGAGTTGTTACCAGGGGTCAAACCGATCAAGGTTCGGCCCTATCGCTACTCGGTATCCCAGAAGGCAGAGATTGAACGACTAGTGACAGAACTACTGGATGAAGGACTCATTCAACATAGTCACAGCCCGTTTTCCGCACCGGTGATTTTAGTTAAAAAGAAAGATGGTACTTGGAGGTTTTGCGTAGACTATCGTGCTCTGAACAATGCTACGGTCAAGGATGCTTTTCCCATGCCCATAGTAGATGAACTATTGGATGAACTGCATGGCTCTGCCATTTATTCCAAGCTGGACTTACGATCCGGGTACCACCAGATCCTGATGCATGAAGAGGACATAGAAAAAACAGCTTTCCGCACCCATCAAGGCCTATATGAGTGGAAGGTGATGCCCTTCGGACTAACGAATGCCCCAGCAACCTTCCAAGCATTGATGAATTCGATTTTCCAACCATTCCTGAGACAATTTGTGTTGATATTCTTCGACGACATATTGGTCTATAGCAACTCCTGGGAGCAGCACTTGGCGCATCTTAGGGAGGTGTTAGCAACACTACATAAGCACCGTCTGTTTGAGAAGCGATCGAAATGTGCGTTCGGTCAGCGACGAATAGAATATTTGGGGCACATTGTATCAGCAAGGGGGGTAGAGATGGACCCTTCGAAGGTGCAGGCAGTTCAGGACTGGCCGACGCCGACCACAGTCTCGCAGCTTAGGGGATTCCTCGGATTGAGTGGGTACTATCGCCGGTTTATTCAGGGATATGCCCAATTGGCAGGCCCATTGACTCAGTTATTAACTAAAGATGGGTTCCATTGGAATTCAGAAGCCCACGAAGCCTTCAGCAAGTTGAAACAGGCTTTGGTCCAAGCTCCTTTGTTGGCTTTACCTGATTTTGCTGAACCTTTTGTACTAGAAACGGACGCGTCAGGGATAGGCATTGGCGCCATCTTGAGTCAACGCAACCACCCCATAGCTTATTTTTCGAAGAAGCTATCTCCACGTCGACAGGCACAGTCAACTTATGTGCGGGAATTATATGCGATCACAGAGGCCGTAGCGAAATTTCGACATTATTTATTCAGTCACACTTTCGTGATTCGAACGGATCATGCCAGTCTGAAGCATATTGGTGAACAGACCATTCAAACCCCTGAACAGGAAGCGTGCCTTCCCAAATTGTTAGGGTACCGTTTCACGATTGAATACAAGCCGGGCAAACAGAACCAAGCTGCGGATGCATTGTCACGAGCCACATGCATGACCTTAGTAAGTATTCAGGATGAGTTAATGAATGAGATTTTTCGGCGTGCGGTGACATCCCCTGCTTTGCAAACCATTCGGTCTTAATTAAACTCCGAACCAGTACGGTCACGAGGGTACCATTTGAAGCACGATCATTTGTACTGGAGAGGTCGATTAGTAGTTCCGTGGGACCAACCAGAGTTAATCACCAAACTCCTGGACTATTTTCATTCTTCCATTATTGGGGGACACTCTGGTTTCCTTCGTACTTTCCACCGAGTGGCTAGTCTTTTCTTTTGGCCGCGAATGCGGCTGGACATCAAGGATTATATTCGACGATGTGGGGTGTGCCAGCAAGTAAAGACGTCACAGCTCCACCCAGCTGGGTTACTTCACCCGCTACCTATTCCCGACAAAATTTGGGAGGACATCGCAATGGATTTTATCACGTCATTACCCGTTATTAAAGGACTCAGCGTGATAATGGTGGTCATCGATCGTTTATCTAAATACGGCCATTTCATTCCCTTGCCTGCGAACTTCAGTGCCAGTCATGTAGCAGAAGCCTTTCTTCAACATGTGATTCGGTTACATGGGATGCCGAAGAGCATTGTGTCGGACAGAGACAAGGTGTTTACCAGCGCCTTTTGGCGGCACCTGATGCGTTTACAGGGGGCCCAACTCTGTTTTAGCTCTGCCTACCACCCCTAATCGGACGGTCAGTCAGAGGCTCTGAATAAGTGTTTGGAACAATACCTGCGGTGCTTTGTGTTTGACTACCCCCGATAGTGGTTATCCTACTTACCATGGGCAGAATTCTGGTACAATACGGCTTATCATTCCGCAACGGGCATGACACCCTTCAAGGTGGTCTACGGGAGGGACCCTCCTCCAGTGCTGTCGCATTCATCCTTCGAAGATACGCCATTTGACGTTTACCGCCAACTAGAACAACGGGATGAAGTACTGGTAATTCTGAAAGCTAACCTCCGTAAGGCTCAAGAGAGGATGAAGCATTTTGCTGATATGAAGAGAGTTGACCGGGAATATCAAGTGGGTGACTGGGTACTTGTCAAGTTGCAACCATACCGTCAGCATTCGGTACAACTGAGGAAGTTTCAGAAATTAGCGTTACGTTACTTTGGTCCCTTCCAGATTGAATGACGTGTGGGTGCAGTAGCGTATCAACTACAATTACCCCCATCAGCTCGTATTCACCCAGTGTTTCACGTATCTAGTCTGAAGCCTTTCTTAGGTGATCAAACTGGGGTTTCGTATTTGCCGCTACCCCTTCGTACACTACCGGAGGGGCCTATGGATGAACCTCTGGGGGTTGACGATTTTCATGTGTTGCAATAGGGCACGGACCGTGTTGAGCAATGCTTGGTTCGTTGGGCAAGTTCAAATACTCGCACCTGTGAGAATGTTTCAGACATGCATGCACGTTATCCTCTTTTCAACCTTGAGGACAAGGTTATTTCTAAAGGAGGGGGTAATGTTATGAGCCCATCCACCACGGATGATCCAAGCCCAAGAGATGAAGAAAGACCGGTGAGACGTAGTGTAAGGGTGAAAAGGAAAACGTGGAAGTTGAGGGAAATCGAGGAAACGGAGGCAATATAATAAGACAAATTCGGTTAGATGAGGGTGTGGAATATTTTCGGATTGCTCTCTTCCTCTGTGATTCTCTCTCTCATCTTTCTCTCTCTCTTGTCTGGTGTCCGTCTTACTGTTCATTTTGCATGTCCTTCTCCCTTGCTATTGTAACTCTGCCATTTCTATCAGAATTATCAGTTGAATATACAGAGTACTTTTCATCGTATCATTTGTTAGTCTGTGCACTATATTTGACGTTCCACCGATTACTTACGTAACAAAATATTTCTGTAAGGACTTTTAAAGGAGATGTCCTAACTATGATGAGCCTTGAGACTCAACTCATCTAAATGTTTTTGTGGCAAGAAAAAAAATGTGTTGACTTCTTAATTAGTTAAGTAGAGTCTTGACTCTTGAGTTTTCATTCAGACTAGATATATATCTTGTTTATTTTGTCATTATTTACACTTGATTCCCCTTTTTCTTCCAAGGCAAACTCCCTCGATTATCACCAAATATTGTGATGTTCACTGCAGCACATAACTCTTTCCTAGGACCTATCTCTCTATTGTTGTGTCAAAAAGTGAATGGGAGAAGCCGATCATAGTATTTGGACCTGTCTGATAATCTTTTTGTCTGGAGTGCTTACAAATTGTTGGATACATTGGAAATCACTGGTTTTGGTCAACCTAGGTGGAAATAATCTAATAGGCACAATCCCCTCATCAATTAGTTTGTTGTCTAACCTTGGCTCTTTGTATCTTAATAAGAATAATTTATTTGGAGAAATACCTTCGTCATTGGTAAATTGCCCGAAGTTGCAGGTCCTTGATGTAGGTGAAAATAAATTATCCAGATTCTTAATGAATCGGATGCTGAAAAATGCAAAGATTCTTCTACTAAGATCTAATCAACTAAGTGAAAGTATACCACCCCAAATATGTCAATTGGCTTCTCTTATAATATTGGATTTGAAGACAACAAATTATCAAGTTCATTACCTATTTGTCTGCAAAATCCGATAGCCATGACTTTCCCCAATTCTTCTAATAATGGGGTTTACAGCTTTTGCATTAGAACTCCAGGCTTGACTTATGTAATCGATGCTAGGTTGCATTGCATACAAAAAACCGAGAATCAAAGTTTGACAAAAACTCGAAGTTCTTGTATGCTATTGATCTGTCAACTAATAGTATCTCTGGATCAATACCTCTAGAAATATTTAACCTTACTAGATTGCAATCTTTGAACTTATCCCATAATCAACTTGACGGAAACATACCAAATGAGATCAGCAAATTAAAAAATTTGGAGTCTCTTAATCTCTCAAGAAATCAACTATCATGTGAAATTCCTCCAAGTATGGCTACATTATCTTTTCTGGAGGCCTTGAACCTCTCCTTCAACAATTTCACTGGGAAGATTCCATCAGGATCTCAACTTCAAGGGTTTGATGCACAAAGCTATATTGGGAATTCTAAATTATGTGGGGCTCCACTTCCAAAGAACTGCACGAACAAACAAGATGGCGAACCCGTTAAAGGAAATGACAGTCAAAAAGATGAATTTCTATCTTCATTTTACTTTGGGTTGGGAGTTGGATTTGCAACGGCCTTTTGGAGAGTATGTGTGCTATTTTCTTCAACAAGAATTTTAGTCACTCTTACTTTAGGTTTCTCTATCACATCAGAGACAAACTTTATATTATATTGGTCATCAGGATGAACCATTTCTGTTGTTAAAGACCCAATTGGCATTGTGGTGAGTGAAACAAACTTATTTTAAGTTTTGACCAAGTTCTTTTAAATGTTATATATTTCCCTTTTCTTAATATATTCTAGAACTATACATTTCTATTTTGATCAGAAATATTTACACACAAAATCACCAAGACATGCTTTGGATTTTACAAATTTAATATTTTGAGATGTAATACACTTGTAATTATGTTAAATTTACATATTATGCAGGTTCTTACTATGTGATGTATTATGCAGGTTCTTGCTAAGTAATGTCTTATGCGGGTCCTTGGTATGTAATGTATGTTTCAGTAAGTCTGCAGTCTGCTCATCAAGTCTTTTAGATTGAGGGTTCATTTGGAATGGCAGTGGAAAAAGTAGCTTATTTCCAATCTGACTTTTAGAAAAGTAAGATTGGGTAGAGTGAATTGTGTTTGAATTGGAGTTTAAAAAAGTTAGTTTGTAAAAGTAAGATTGGTAACAAGTTGTTTAGATTATGATTAAGTAAAAGTAAGTTTGTTTGTAAAATTACCAAAATGGGTATGAGTTTTAATAAATAATAAAACATAATTTTAAAAAAATAATTTTACATAATACAATGAATTTAAATTAATTTATAATATGAATAGGAGGGAGTAATACATATGTTCACGTATGCGTGTGTGTATATTACGTTTACATATGATAAAATATTAAGAAAACCGTTAATAAAAAAAAGTTATTTATCATATGATAACTTTTCAGCAAATTGTGTTATTAAAAAATTTGAAAATGCACAAAATCAACGTATGAGGGAGAAGAGCCAGAAGGCAAATTTGGTATTAAATTTGCAATAAATGTTTCCGTGACCTTTTACCAAAGCAAACGCACAAATCCATAAGTTATAAGCATCTCTCCCCACCTTATGCTTTTCAGCGGCTTTTGACTTATAAGCTAAATAAGCTAAAAGCTAATCCAAACAGGGGATTTCAACTATAAGTAAGATTGGATCAGGTTTAAGCACGTTTTGGGCCCAGAAACACTGATCCAAACATACACTGACATTGCAAGGGTGGACAAGGAGATGATATTAATAATTGAAGGCATATTACAAGTGAAGTGAAATTTTTAGTTTGTGTGTTACTTTAAAGCCGTGTAAGATATGTTATAGTTACATTTTACGCATAAAACTTGTATCCTTAATTAATAAGCATATGTGTCCTTAAATAAAGAGGAAATCAAAATATAGTTTTTTTGAAGAGCAAGAGGAAATGGCCTGAAGTTTTTTATATGGCTAAAGGATACTTTTGGTCCTTTAAGTTTACATGATGTTTCATTTTAGTCCTTTAAGTTTAGAAAGTGTATTTTTGATCCTTTAATTTTAACACCGTTAATGTTGCTAACAGAAAATGCCAACTCAACAAATTTAAATGCTGACTCGTCAATTAAATAATGACATGTTAATCTTTAATTTAAAAGATATGTAAATTGAAAAATAATTAAAAACCTAAAGAAAGCGTCATCAACATCAAATCTTTCATTCATCTAAATTTGCAATATCGAAAACCCTACCATCTACTCTATATCTCTCTGCAGATATTTTTTACGAAATCAATAGCTTTCCTCGTCTGCAAACATAAACCTGGTGAGTATATTCCCTTTTTTTTTTTTCAATATGTTACAATACAAATGAATATTTTGACCTCGTAGTGGTCCTCTTTTCTTCTACCCATGCGACATAGTGCAGTTCGCATTCATCCTTGATACAATACGGTTTGCGACCATCCTTGCATAGTGAGTCCCTTTTTGTTTCCTTCTTCGCTCTTTTTGTTTTATCTTTTCTCCTGAATTCTTGTACTAATTACCAAGCAAGTACAAAAATCACACAGAAAGCTATATTTTTTTTTTGACCGAATACACAGAAAGCTATATTAATACATACCTTACCGCATAGTCATGGATAGCCTAGAATATGAATGTCCTTTGCCAAAGAAAAGATTTGTTTGGCATATGAAAATTCCCCATCTGATAGAGTAATAGTGCCTATAAATTGGGTTGGATAAATGTTTGACATTTATAATAAAATGAAAAATAGCATTGCATAATTTGACAGGACCTTAAAAGAATGGTTCAATTGCATTAGATCTGTAGCTTCAATTGCACATTGAAAGAATGACAAAATACATGCATTATGCTTCAAATATACCTATGATCAAAATTCTTTTTCATTGTTCTGAATTCTTACTCTATTATGCGATTTGAACTTTTATGTGCAGATTCACAAGTTTGAGTCAAAGATGGGAAACAATTCTGATGAAGATAGTGCTTTGAATATTGACTTTAGTGATAGTGAAGAAGAAGTGGATGAAGATGACATTGAGGAGTTCAATCTACAATGTAGAGAAAATTCAAATGAAGAGCATGTGAGTGAAGACTTAGAAAGTCTTGATGACAAGGAAGAAGCTAGAGATGAAAATGAAAGAGGAGATGGATACATTAAGAATAGGTTTCCAATGCATAAATTGCTAAAAAATATGAGTGAATACAAATGGGAGGCAGGAACCCTTTACAACACCGGAGAGGATTTTAAACAAGCCATAGTCTCATATGCTGTGCAGCTGGAAAAGGGCTTAAGTTTATTAAAAATGATAAGGAAAGGATTAGAGTAAGGTGCAAGCCGGACTGTGAATGGAAGGCATATTGTGCAAAGCTAAAGGGAGAAAAGACATGGCAATTAAGGATGATCAATGACAAGCATACATGCAACAGGGAGGTGAATAATAAATTGCTAAAATCCAAATGGCTTAGTAGGAGTATTGAGAAAACTGTGAAAGAAAATCCCAAGTATAAATTGAAAGATATTATTGAAAGATCTAAGAGAAAGTGGAATGTAAAAGTTTCAAAGACGGTGGCTTCTAGAGCAAAGAAAGAAGCATTAAACCACCTTCACGGGTCTTTTCAGGAACAATTTCGAAGGTTGTATGATTATTGTCATGAGCTAAAAAGGTCCAATCCTCACTCCACGGTGTTGTTAAAAGTAGATAGGCCAACTGACTATGATGCAGAGCTTGATGCTCTAATGCCATCTAGAAACATGCTCCCCAGATTTGGAAGGCTATATATATGCTTTGAGGCTTGCAAGAAGAGCTTTTTTACTTGTAGACCAATTATTGGGTTGGATGGATGCTTTCTTAAGGGACCATATAAATGCCAATTATTGGCTGCAATTGGGAGAGATCCTAATGAGCAAATGCTTCCTATTGCTATTGCTATTGTAGAGGCAGAGACCAAAGATTCTTGGACATGGTTTCTATCTAATCTAATTGAAGACCTCGGTGGGACAAATAAGTGTAAATCCTATACCTTTATTACAGACCAACAAAAGGTAAGTTTTATTTTTTATCTACTTTTTTAACTTTGTTAATCAAACATATATCATATAAAATTAATATTATAATTGTTTATAGGGTCTTTTACCAACATTTGATGAGCTCCTACCTGGGGTGGATCATTGATTTTGCGTTCGGCACCTATATAACAACTTTAGAAAGCGATTCCCAGGAACAAATTTGAAAGAAAAGATGTGGAAAGCAGCAAAAGCTACCTATCCACAAGCATAGGAACGAGCAATGAAGGATATTCAAAAAATTAATGAAGATGCATATAAGTACCTCATCAAAATTCCTCCCAGATTCTGGAGTAAGTCTCGATTTTCCTTTGAACCAAAGTGCGATGTATTGGTAAATAATATGAGTGAAGCTTTTAATTATGTCATTATTGATGCAAGAGAAAAACCAATTTTGTCAATGTTGGAGGATATAAGGACTTATTTCATGAATAGGTGGGCTACTAATAGAATTAAGATGAATAGCTTTCAAGGTTCTATTCTTCCAAATATTAAAAAGAGATTAGAAAGGGAGGCTAATGATAGTAGCAGATGGTTACCTACTTGGGCTAGAGATGAAAAGTTTGAGGTTTGTGATGGACATGAGAGATTTGCAATTGATCTAAAAGTTAAAGAATGTGATTGTAGAAAATGGTCATTAACTGGCATCCCTTGTGCTCACAGCATAAGTTGCATTTATTGGTGGTCAAGGAAACCAGAAGATTATGTACCCATTTATTATCGGAAAGAGGCTTATCAAGCATGTTATGAGCCTATCATTTTTCCTACAAATGGAACCAACTTATGGACAACAACAGAATATCCAGATATACTTCCACCTCTATATAGAAGACCTATTGGCAGGCCACCAAAAGCAAGAAAAAGGGATCCAAATGAAGAAAAGAAAGGAAAATCTAAGATGACTAGAACTGGTTCTACAGCAAAATGTTCAATTTGTGGTACTGTGGGCCATAACAAAAGAAGTTGCAAGGATTCAAGAAACATTAAAAGCCATGACATTCAAACCAATGCAAACATCACTCAACCTAGTATATTGAGTGCTTCGATTAACGCACAAACAAGTATGCAGTCAAGTGAGGTAAAATTGATCAAGTCAATTTTATAAACTTTGATATATCTATGATCATTATTTTAGTAGTAACTTAAACTTTGATGTAGGGAGCACCATGTGAATCATCAACTCACGAATCAGTGACTTGGATGAATATATAGATGGGACAGGTACAATTTTTGTCAATTGATTTACAAACTTTAATAGTATATAAACATAATGTGATTTGACCAAATGTTTTAATGTAGGAGACCCTAAGTCATCATTCTACACAAATATCTTGGCAAAATGTGCCATCATGGTATAGTCCCAGTTCCCATCTCATACAAAAGCCAAAGAACAAAAGCAAAATGACAACGGCAAGCAAAAGCCAGGCAACAACACCAAGCCAATCAATTGATGCAGCATCAATTCAACCAAATGTTATGACCTAAAGCATTTGTTCTTTTTACTTTTATCTCTAAAGAAGATCATGTTTTTATTAATTTGGATTTATTTTACATCTACACTTTAGTTAATTTCTTATTCAAAGTGAATTTAAAATTTATCGTTTTCTTGCATCATGCAATTGACATGAAGTATTTTTAAAATGTATAAGGCCAACAATTTAAATTTATTCAAGGGGCCAACAATTTCGTTGTGTACTGTCATTTCATTTCAAGTTCTTGTATGTTTTAAAACATTGTGTTAGAATAACTAAAGGAAATTGTGGTTGTTGCTTCATATAAGAGTCTAAGACAGTTTCAAACTTTTTTTTAACATGACTTAGTACATCATAATACGAAGATCTTATCTCTAGATCACACAAATAATAAACAATATAATGCCGCCCCTATCCATTATTCACAATTTGAATCATTAATAATTAATTCTCAAATATATATATATATTCAGATCATTCACACATCAAAGAACAATACGCTTCAATTATAGTAATCCATCAGGGGGGAAAACACAATAGATGGGGCCTGAATAACTTGATGATCCTTGTGCCTTAAAGAACAGCAGTAAAAGCAAAAAGGGGTTGCCATTGCAACCGAGACAATACATGTTACACTTGCTCTTGGCAGCAGTAAAAAAAAATTTCAAAGAGACGAAGATCTGTGAGAAAAGAGTATATTATACTAGTTTAAGAAGTGAATATGTGCGGCCACCGACGAGGTTATGGAAGGAGTAATGGCAGAAAAAGACAGTGGGAATTAAGTTGAATACAAATATGTGAAAAAGGCAAGTAACAATAACAACATACGGATATGTGAAAAAGGCAAGAAACAAGCAAGCTTTTTTTGGGGGGGGGGAGACAAAACAGAGAGCAAGCTTTTTTAGTGAATCAGATAATAACTATGATGATTATCAGAAATGGAAGCAGAAAATGGGTTCTACTTATGGATTTAGCAAATTCCACAAAGCAATGCTTCTACCATAGTTATATCTTTAAATACTACACTTCTATTTTGTTCATTGTGATGGTATGATGAGTTTCGCCCCCTCACTTTTACTGAAACCCAGTGATTACTTACATCGCTGAAGTTGTTGGGGTCGCTGCCTCCTTGCCGGTTAACTATGTCAGCAACTAATCTTGTGTCTCCATTTAGCTATCAGAGTGCCCCAAAAAATCTTCCAGCTTCGGTTCCCCATCATTATGGTTTTGGGGGCTCGCTATCTCTTCACTTGGGTTTTGTCGGTGGTTCATCGTTTTGCTTGCTACTTCAGATTTGCCCAGTCGATGAAAAAACCAAACCAAATCCTCAACAATTTTCTCTGGTGAGCTTTAGGTGAAGGAAATATTGAAGAATGGGGTAAGTACCTTTAGTTGTAGCGGTGGCAGATGTGGGTTGGAGAGGTAGAGAGGCCATGGTTGAAAGAGAAGAAGAGGGAGCATTTCAATACGCAGGTTTATTTTCACTTTTTAATGTAAAATATTAAAATAAAAAAATTGAATTTTTTTTGCCAGAAAAAATTTAAAATTTTATATATGCTTTGTCAACAATACACAGTCAGCAATTAAATTTGATTACTCAGCATTTTTTGTTAGCTACATTAACGGTGTAAAGTTAAAGGACTAAAAATACACTTTCTAAACTTAAAGGACCAAAATGAAACCTCATGTAAACTTAAAGGACTAAAAGTATCCTTTAGCCTTTTTATATTGACTTGAAAGGGAGTTTTGGATGGCCAGCGTCCAACGCGCTGCCATCGGACTCCTAGTGTATATATATTTTGAATTGAAAAGTGTAATCATTACAAACCAACAAAGCAACTTAAAATGAGTAAGCTCTCATCCCCGTCCATCTCTACCTAGAAAAGGCGGAGGGTGGCCGAAAGTACAAAACGGAATGTTCAAATTATGAGAAGTCTTAGCTAGGAGGTTAGCACTGGAGAGGTCTTTCCTATAAACCAAAAAAGGCAAGACCTGCCAATCCCTATTTAGAAGCAATCTATATTGTCATGAAAAGGGTGATCGCATCGCGGCCTCGCGAAACCAAATTGAAAGTAGACATCAAGGAAAGAGTGTTATCGTAGACATAATATTGAATATGATGCTTGCAATCCATTTATTCATTGGAACATCATTAGTTATGCCGAATTTTTGGGTAACAAAATCTCTTCTGTTGTCAATTTAGTGGAAATAAGTAGTCAATCAAAATAATATATATTGGATTTAGTACACAAATATGTATTTAAAAAAAACAGAGAGAGAGAGAGAGAGAGAGACAAAGCTAATGAGGAGATCTTTTCCCAATTCAACTTTGGTCACATTCAATTGGGTGGGACTTGGGAGAAAAGTCTACATGACATGGACCTCATTTATTTTTTGCAAACGGCGTTGATTAGGAGGAATTTTTTTAGATAAAAAACCATATTCATCATCATTTCGAATTGAAGAGTTTTAGGTGAACAACAATAGATGACAAAATAAAAAGAGAAACACTGAAATACGTGGACCCACTTTAAATTGAAGTGATCTTTGTCAAAATATATATATTTATATAGTCACAAAGTAAACAGCAGAGTCGAAAATTCCTCAAGAAAGATATATAGCATTGAATATGATGCTTCCAGTCCATTTATTCATAGGAACATAATTAATTAATTATGCTGATTCACTGGGGAAGCAAAATATATTGTCAATATGGTAAAATATTTAGATGGTAAGAAGTAAAGTCCACACAAGACATATATATATTTATCTTTTGAGAAACTATTTATTGATTATGCAGATTTTTATTCAGATCGATAAGCAGCGAAGTTATTTTCAAGGCAGATATCAAAGAAAAAGAGTTTTTAATGAACAATAAAATACATGAAGAGAAACTAATTAAAGAGAGGAAAACTGACATGTGGCCAGTTTGAAGTGATGTTTACGTAGAAAAAATTGTCACAAATTTAAGAGCAATGTGGAAAAGTCCTCTGGAAGTAGAAATAACGTTAAATATGATTGTGACACAAGAAATGTCTATGAGGATATAGGGAAACAGTTTCAATGCGTAGCCGCAAGGACCTCATTACAAATTTAAGATCAATGTGGAAAAAATTGTACAAATTTAAGGGCAATGTGGAAAAGTCCTCAAGAAGTAGAAATAACGTTTAATATGATTGTGACACAAGAAATGTCTATAAGATATGGGGAACGAGTTTCAGTACTGCGTGGAGGCAAGGAGCTCATCACCGCGACGCACCGTTTCATTGAAGTTAGGAATGAACTTAACCGTTCGATGATGAGCGATCTAATTGCACATAGAAATTTTGAAGGTCTAAGCCGTTTCAATCCTCTCTCTTCGTTCCCCATTCTTCTTCAGCATCGTCTTCATGTGCAAGTAAATACCTAATCAAGTGATTGGAGAAATGAAAGAGGGAGGAAGGAACCAGGGCACAACATCACCGTGTGCGGCATGCAAGCTGCTTCAAAGAAGACGTGCTACTGACTGCGTCTTCGCTCCTTATTTCCTAGCTAATGAACCCCACAAGTAAGCTAATTAAGGTCCCGTTGGGTACAAAACATTAAAAATGATGAGTAAAATTATGATTGAGATTAAAAAAAATGTTAAAAGAGTGTTTAGTATAAATAATTGTTTTTTACTTAGAATTGGCCAAATCAATATATGTGGGATTGCCTAATCTTATGCAGCAAAAAATCACTCATATGAAACACTTTTTATGCTTTTTCTCAATCCCAACCCTAATTCTTACCTTTCATTTTCAGTATTTCGGATCAAAAGGGGATCTAAATGTTCACAAAGTTTTGGAGCCAATAATGTCAACAAGATGCTTCAGCAGGTGCCTATAAAGAGTGGGTTTAGAGGATTTTGCTTGATAGTTTGGGACTTCTCTGACTCGAAAAATTCATTGTCCTGATCTGTTAGAGACATTTTTGCTGCTCCTGCTGAAGCTGGGGTAGTCGACATTGGTAATCTTCTTCAAAGAAGAAGAGAAGCAAAAATTTGGAACTTGCTCATTATTTAAAAAGAAAAAAGAAAAAGAAGAACTTGTCTTGAATGGAGGGAACTTCCTTGACTTTATCCCACAGAACGACGTCGCTTGGCAATTGAATGGGGGGAGCTCATTCTTGACTTTATTAAAACGGTGCGCATAAATGATGAGCTCTTGGTGCTCATCATCATGCTTAGCACCAAAATTTATTCCTGGGATCAGATATAGGCCTAGCGTTATAATATGATCCTTCTGACGCGACTTATTTATTTGCTTAAGAAAACGTTGATTATGCTGAATTTTTCAGGTAAAAAAATAGATTTCCTAACTAAATTGAAAGTGCACATCAAAGAAAGGGGTATTTTGTGAAAAATGTGGGAAATAAAGAAGAGAAAAACTGACATGCACCCCCTTTGAAACGATGTTTTAACTGAAGGAAAAAGAAAACAAGAAGAAAAATCTATAATCACAAAGGGCAAAGTGGAAAAATCCTCGAGTCAATACATAGAAACATAATATCGAACATGATACTTGCAAGTCCATTTATATCATTAATTATGCAGAATTTTCGAAAATAAAAAAATCTATTGTAAATTTAAACAAAAATAGACCGCACAGATGAGGATCGAGTCTGGTAATTAATATAAGAGATAATTGAATGATTAATTTAGTTTTAAATATAAGATCTCAATTACTTTTACATCAAATATTTATCCATTTGACTCTCAAGTAATCCTTATAGGCTATTGGTAATTACACATGTTAAGGAGTTTTCATGAAAGGATAATTTCAATGCACATGATTGATAGAGTATTTTAAAAAAGACAATATCAATTTATTGCAAATAACTAAACAAAAATAACCCATAGAGATAAGTACTGGGTCAGGTCATTAATATAAGAGAGAACTGAAAATTTAATTTAGTTTTAAATATAAGATCTCAATTTACTTTGTCTTAAATATTTATCCATTTTGCCCTCAAGTAATCCTTATATGCTATTGGTGATTATACATGTTAAGAAGTTTTCATGAAAAGATAATTTCTATGCACACAATTCATGGGGATATTTTAGAAAACACAATATCAATTTATTACAAATAACTAATTTAACTAATTTTTTAATATTCACAAATTAGTCATCTAACTTTTATATTAATTACTTATTTATTGTCAATTTAATATTGAATAGGTTCCTCTGCTATCCATTCTATTCGATTGAAAGCTATCTTGCAAATGTATGCCAATTTTTTAAAAGAGCTACAACGCTCACAATTTCTTGTCACTCGGTGGGCTGTAAGATGTTTAAAGTATTTCATGACGTGCAACATGAAGAGTAATATTTATCTATGATTTTCTTTCTTCCCCTCTTTCTTTACTAGTATTTCTTTCTTTGGCGTCAGAAGCTTAACAAAAAGGTTTCAATATAAATCGACAGATTTTAATTAAAGTACTTGTGCTTTATATTCAAGACTATACACTTCTCTATACTTCTGACATAATTGTCACTGTGTGATTGGTCATATTACCTTATTCATCATGTGTTTGGATGGAGAGAAGATTAAAAATAATCCATGATACTTCAACAAGATGGTACGGCAAGAGATTTATAATGGAGGGTTTTTCGTGAATTCATTCTTTTTAATACATCAATAGTACTTTAATCTAATGTCAATTAACATTGCATAACAAAGTAAAACCGAGACCTTTAGCAAAACAAAAAGTACAAACTACTCGTAATTAATACATCGATAGTAGTACATGTCTTTAGCAGCGGCCACTGGGTCGATTCTCGCAAAGTTGGGTCAAAGACCTGAACTTGAAGTATGCGTAGCAAGAGCCTGCAATATGCATAAGTTAACGATAATTGCAAACGTATGCACTGTAACTCTAAACACGTATAGAATCTCTGTCTCTTGCTGTCATAGCTATTTTGCCATAATATCATGTAATAATTTGGGGTTAGAACTGAAAATGAAACTCTGCAATTTTATATGAACTTGAAAATATATATATATAAATTTAAAAGTATATTACGTAAAAACATAAGTCAGCGTTTGTTTCACTTACCAGATAGTCCCCACAAGTCTTTCGATCAATGGTTACGATTTATCATGAGAACCGCCATGACATAAAGTTTGTCTCTAATAAAATACAAGAATGTGAAGTAAGAATGCCTGAAATTTCTATTGAGAAATATGGCACCGCAAACTCCCCAAAAAGCCACAGCAAATCCAACTCCCAACCCAATGTAGAAGAAAGACAGAAATTCATCATCTTGGTTGTCAGATTCTATGTTGGAATTCTTGTCTTCATCGTCAGTGCAATTCTTTTGAAGTGGAGGTCCGCATAGATCAGGATTCCCAATATAACTTTGTGCATCAAACCCCTGAAGTTGAGTGCCTAATGGGATCTTTCCAATAAAATTGTTGAAGGAGAGGTTCAAGACTGCTAGAAAAGACAATTTGGCCATACTTTGGGGAATTTCACCTGAAAGTCGATTATTTGCAAGATCGACAGACTCCAATTGTTTCATGTTGCCAATCTCTTTTGGTATGTTTCCCTCAAATTGATTATGAGACAAATTCAAAGATTGTAATCCCGTGAGAGCAAAAATTTCTAGAGGTATTGTCCCGGACATCATATTACTTGATAGATCAACAGAACGTACCAAATTCAAGTTTCGTTTATAGCTCAATCCTTGGCCTTTCATGTGTAACAAAACCTCGTCTCTCACTATGAAAGTGTAATTGAGAGTTCTAGAGCAGTAGTTTAGAACTCCACTATATGAAGAATTAGGGGAAACCATGGCCGCCATGTTTTCTAGGCAAGTTGGGATTGAACCTGATATTTTGTTGTCCGCCAAATCCAATATTATGAGGGAAGTTAACTGGCATATTTGTGGGGGGATATTTCCGTGGAGTTGATTAGATCTCAATCTGATAACCTTAGTTTTGTCCCCAATCCAACTTGGTATGTGTCCTGAAAATTTGTTTTCCCCTAAATCAATGACTTGCAGGAGTTGGCTATTTTTCAGTGACAAAGGTATCTCTCCAAATAAGTTATTTTTATTGAGATGCAAAAATGTAAGGTTAGACAATAAACTCATTGATGGAGGTATTCTACCTCTTAGATTATTGCCACCGAGCTTAAGCACAACCAATGATTTCCAATTCATCCAACAATCTGGCAGTTCCCCAGATAACAAATTATTTGACATATCCAGAGACTTTAATTTGGTTCTCCCCTTTATTCTTTGACACACTAACGGAGAAATAGATCCTCGTAAGTAGTTGTTTGCTATACTGAATTGGACAACATTTCGTGATAACTGAGGAACGTTGCCTTTCAATTTGTTTGAATCCAAATTTATGATTGTAGAGTCCAGTAACACATTAGACATTTCTCCATCAATTGTGTTATCCTCTAAGTGTAAGTATGCTAGTTGGGTCGCAAATTTCCAAAAGTTGTCTTGAGACTCGAAAGAAATTCTTGAATATTTAATTCCTAAGCTGCTTAGACGTTTTTGCTTGTATATCCACGCAGGAAGTTCAGGACCCCTCATGTGGTCCAAGTGAATAGTTTCAAGTTGGAAAGGCGGAGCCCAAAGAGGATCAAAGTCAAAGATCAAGCCTGGTGATCCCAAGAAAAGCAACTTCAGATTTGAGAGTGTGTCGAAATTTCTTTCCGACACATGCCCCGTCAAGTTATTATCACTTAAATCTAGTTCCTCCAAATTCAAGAGTTGTCCAAGACTTGTAGGAAGAGCACCACTCAAGTGATTAGACCTGACAATAAAGGTTTTCAACGATGAGAGATTTCCCAAAGTTGAAGGAACGGGGCCAGAAAAGAAATTTTCACTAAGATCGAGAAGTTGTAAATGTTGAAGTTGTCCTAACCAGTCGGGAATTGGCCCGCTGAGTCTATTGTCCCCCACAGACAATTCTTGTGTTTTCTGGAGGTTCAATAAACCCTCTGGGAATCCCCCTCCGAAATAATTTGAGCGTAGGTTGAGAACAGTGACGCCACTAAGATTGAACAACCAGTTGGGAAAGAAGTCAGAGCTAAATTCATTACTAGTGAGCATAAGAACCTCAAGCGAAGTAAAATTGATAAACTGGAGAGATGGATTTATGTTTCTAAGCTGACAACTTTCAAAATATAGCTCTGTGAGGGCAGGAAGTAGAGTTGCTAATTGAAGCCAGTCAAGTTTTCCTTGAAGATTAATGCCACTGAGGTCAAGATATTCCAAGGAGGGAACACGAGAAAGCCAATGAAGATTATCAAAGTGAAGATCTTCATTATTGGATAAATTGAGATAGTGAAGATTGGAAGAATTTTGGCGTTCAACCAGAGATAGGTTGTTAGAGTTTGTGGTATCCACATGATCATTTCCGACGATAGCACGGAAGTCATGATTGCTCAAATCCAAGTAATTAAGAAACTCAAGCTGATCAAGCAAAGATAGGTGGAGCTCACCTGTGAGACAGTGAGATCTCGTCTCTCCACAATCACCATAAAAAGATTGCAAAGGACAAGGAAGACTGAGCTCGATGACTCTGCCGCTGGTGTTGTCACACCGAACTCCTTCCCATTCACAACAATCTCGCTCGTCGGACCAGGTGGAGAGGATGGCTGACGGATCGACAAGGGTGCGTTTGAAGTTTAGGAGAACTTGGTGGTCTCTTTCATTGCACTGCATCGCGCCTTTGCGGAGCGTGATTGAAAATATCAGGAACCATAGGAGCACAAGATTAGAAATACGGGAGGCCAATGAGGTATCCATTATTACTTGAGATAGAGCCACCAATTGTGGCATGCATATATATATATATATATATATATATATTATATGGCTGCAACATGTAGCGAGTTTAATGCTTATCTCTATGGTATATACCATGACACGTGGTAGCAAATGGCTGAATGGATGGCTTTTGAAAAGTTGAGTCAACTTTATCCGTCAAACAGCAGGACTATTCAAATTATGGTAGTGGGAGGAGAGGATCTTGTATCCTTCCCTTGCCATCTTCCTCCGCTCTCCTCTTTTTCCTTTTCTTTTTTTTTTCCTCGTCATTAAATCAATATTTGAATGGTACATGATTTTCAATATATGACTTTAATCTATTTTAGCAAACAAGCGGGAGGTCAAGGGTTTGAACTACCACTTCTTCACAAATTTATTCAAATAATTACATTAAAGCAAGCTTTTATCCACAAAAAGGGAAGTTGCTTGGATAGGATTAGGCGCCGTGGCGGATTTAGACAGGCATTGCAGCGTCTTATGCAGAATGCCTCTCATTCTTTTCTGTCTTAGAGGCCGCAGTAGATTGCTTTAGGCCCCACGACGGATGATGCATTTTTTATCTCCTTCACTTAGTTCTTCCATCTGTGCTTGCTTTGCGTCCCTGATCTTCCTCTAATTAGCCAAAATAGGTTAAATATTTCTTCCTATCATTTATCTTCCAGCTCTCGCTGCTTCCTACACCAAGAATCTCAGAAGCATTGCACAAATAATTCCCAAATGTTAGCACAAATCAAGCTTCACATTTTCAAGTCATATTTTCCAGCTTTAAGGGAATAACCCTCCACAATTAGGTTCCAAAACCGGCAAAAGATTGTTGAAATAAGCTAAATTGGTAGGAATTTTGAGAGATTATCAATGACTCGAAATCAACAAGTCTTCTCTTTCCCATTATCTTTACGTGCTTAATTTTCTCAGCTTTGTCTCCATCTGACTAGTCAAGCAAGGTGGGATCATAATGTAGGGGAAATCACTAATCTCAAATAAAATTAAAAAAATTAAAGAAAAAACAGGAGAAAACAATTCTCCATAATGTATTTTTTTTATTTATAATTTAATGAATAAATTATGCTAACTTTCTTTTAAAGTGGATAGCAAAAGGAAGGTCGACGATAATTAAAAACCTATGAAGTCTCAGTTTATCATATATTTATATGCCTGATTATATGTCGTGTTTTATGCTTCAATTTAATACATCAGCGCAAGTTTTACGTCCAGGACCTCACTGTTCGAGTCAACGTCACTACAAATAATATAAAAATGGAAAGCCATGTTACAAATTCCACAAATACTAAATGACGAATTGATTGATCTCTAGAAATATGGATGCTTTATAAAAAGTACTATAATGTATTGGCGATCGCTGGTTAAAAAAAAAAAAAAAGTATTGGCGATCGACTGATGTCATGCATTACATCATCAAGACAAGCTCAATCTAAACATGGATGTTGCTTTGGATTTCTGAAAATCCACATAAATTGAAAGAATTTTTTTTAAAAAAATTATGTTACAAAATGGAGGTATTATTATTAATATTAAAAAATTACTATTCATGAAGAATTCTTGACGGCAAAAAAGATTAATATAATTTTTATTCATCAGGTTTGTTTTCATTTTGGTTTTAATTTTTTTCAGTTTCAAAATATGGGTTTTGATAATTCAGGTTTCATTTTATTTAAAATATTAATTCCTATAATCCAATAAAAATTTGGACTATTTTGTCTCTTAAGGGACCAAAACTTATGATTTGAAACTTGAAGAACTAAAACAAAAATGAGAACAACTTTCACGACAAAAAATTATTAATCCAAAAAAAAAATACATGAAGTCTTGGTGCAGAAAACAGTCACTCGAAGTCGCGAAAGGCTGTTACGTGTGAAAATGTTGCAGGAAAGAGAAAGGTGATAGTTGAAAATCCGTAGCTCTATTCGCGCACAACACAATTTCTCCATTTAATTATTCATCTGATTTAATGATTTAAGATCGCTCATTGTAGCGTTAAATTAAATATACTATTTATTTAATTACTACCATAAAAAAGTATTGTTTTTTTAGCTGAAATTTTAAAAAAAAATTGTACATGGAGAAATGTACGTATTGAGGAAAAATGTGGAGAGAATCTAAATTTGCCAGGAAGACTAATAACGCAACAGGTCCCTGTTCTTGATGGGTCAAGACAGTTTGTTTTGTCTTTTTGATCATTCTGCGCACTCGTGTCATGGTTAATAATTTTCATATAATATCAAACAATACCCACACCGAATTAAAACAGAGCTAGAATGGGTTGGAATAATTACACTGAAGCAAGCTTTCATCCATTGTAAGCAAAAGATAGAGAAAATGTTGGAGAGAAACAACCCACTTGGGCCAAGATACAACTTCCTAAAGTTCGATCCTAAGAGCTCATTATTATTAGTGTTTACGTACAATTTGATTGAATGAATTGTAGTTTTGGTTACGTTTTTCTAATTGTAAATTGTGATTTTTAATTCTAGTTCATAAGGATTTAATTTGAGTTGATGGCATTAAGTATATGCACCAAAACCAAAATTCATCTGTTTCCTATACTTTTAATAAGTTTTAATTTTAGTCTTTATACTAACTAAAAGTTAAAGTATTAAATTTAGACTAGGTACATATGATATTATAGGGACCAAAAATCATGGTTTAAAATTATAGAGACTAAAAGTAAATTTTAATTAAATTGTAAGGATCGTATAATGGTACTAACCCTTATTTATACTATCTACTGAGTATAAGCTCATGTTAGTAACAGGATTAGAACAACAATACGCGTGCCATTCTTCAAATTTTTCAATGGAATGCTTAGAAAATTTTATTTATCACAACAATAGCTTGTTGAATCATAGTAGCAGATTACCTGGCTATAATCAGCCTGTCAAATTAAAACGCTGAAATAACAACTAAAAGAATAAATGACAAATTGATTGATCTCTAGAAATAATATCAATACGGAGCATGACTACAAAATTTTTAATCCAAGTGTTCCTTTTCTCTATCTTCATATGCTTAATTTCCTTAACCTTTTCCCGATCAACTAGGACATGGTGGGGATTCGACTTTGCGGTGTAGTCAGCGGACCTACAAGAAAAATAATGAACCAGGACAAGTCATTCTTTCCTCGGAATGAAACAAGTCCATTAAAATACTAGCTCTCTGATTCTTAATATAGGAATTGGTTGACCAATTTAAGTAAATTTAAAAAATTAGTTAAGTTAGTTATTTGTAATAAATATATTTTGTCTTTCCTAAAATATCTTTACTAATTATATATATTAGCTAAAACTACTATTTAATGAAACCTCTAACATATACAATTATTATGAGTATTTTCAAAAAAAGTAAATAAATATGAGATAAAATTGATTAAAGTCTTGTACTTAGAACTAAATTAAAAATTAAACTAATTTTTATATTAAGCACAGAAACTAATATTTTTTTGATAAAGATAAATCAATTCAAATAGAGGAAGTACAGAAGGGTCAAACACGGAAAGTAATGAATGATAGTAGTTTTTTTTTTACCGGCAATGAATGATAGTAGTTTAAAGAAGACAAGAAGAAAAAATTAATTAAAAGGAGTGGATGAAATGGTTTAGACGTGTCTATTCTATCAGAGCTGTCTACGGAGTGCATTCGAAAAACTATTCGCCTCCTATAGGCTGAACAAAAGGATCTGATAAATCACCAGATTACTTTTGCCAATAGTTTTTTTCCAATAACAAGTAACAATATTAATTTATTTTTTTATCCTAACGAATTAGTTAACTATGCCCTATAGATATACTCCTCTGGTCCTTAATGTAAAACCCATTTAACTAATTTGATTAGATTAAGGAAGTTAGGTAAGTTAGTTAATTATAAGAAAAGTAACACATTTTTCCTAAAACACTATAATCATCTTTTTTAATACCTCTTCTCCCTCTTCTATTTGATTATGGTTAAGGGAGTATCTATAGGGGTAATTTGGAGAAAATTGATAAATATGATAAATGGGTCTTATATTTAGGACCAAAACTAACTCAAAAATTGGGTCCTATATTAAGGACCGGAGGAGTATATATTTAAAGATCATATGAAGTATTTTCTTTAGATCTACATACTCCCTCTGGTCTCATTTAATTTATATAATCAAGTAAAAATGCATTCAGCCTGACCAAAAAAAAAAAATACATTCAACACTTTGAAATATTTTTTAAGTGTATTCAGTGTGGTGCTTTTGGCTCAAAAAAAAAAAGCATTTTTGTGGTGCTCCTAAAATATTTTTTTGGTGTAATTTTACAATTAGTAATTTAGCGTGTTACATATATAAAAAAAAAATTTAAGTGTTTGATGCACATAAAAAAAATACTTTTAGAAGTTAGATATACTAAAACATAATTTAGGATGCTTAGTGCACTTAAAAAAATATTTTAACGTACTAGATGTAACACAAATATTTAAGATATTGGATGTACCTAAAAAAATATTACTTCAAAATAAGTGTTGATTCACCTAAACTTTTTGTAAGTTAATTCCAACACTTTTCTTTGATACCCAAAAAATATCATAAAATTCATTAACTCTATCTAAAACTAACTATGTTTCCTATTTTACTCATACTAAATACATCATTAAAAAAAGTTTCCTGCTTTCCCACGTTAACATTGAATAAGGATAAAAAATCATAATAAGTAATCAATGGGATGCTTTATAAAAAGTACTATGATGCATTTACATTACAATTTACATTCACTTTATTTGGCGATCCACTCGTGTCATGCATTACGTCATCAGGACAAACTCAATCTAAACAAATTTTTTTAAAAAAAATTATGTTACAAAATGGAGGGATGATTATTAATATTAAAAAATAATTATTCATATATGAAGAATTCTTGCTGGCAAAAAAAAAAAAAGAATTCTTGGTTGGCGGAGAAAACAACCATCACGCGAAGTAGCGAAAGGTTGTTGCGTGTGAAAATCTGGAAGGAAAGAGACAGGTGGTAGTTGCAATGGGGACGCAGCATTAACCAACTCGGCATTCCAAATGAAAGTCTTCATTTTTACTGTTTAACTATGATTCAATTTGTCCAAATGCATGCACAACAATAACCTTAAACCCAAATTGCCTTGTGTAAAAGGCCAAGAATATTGATCAATTCACAATACGTAGTACATACTCCCTCCATTTTTTTTTTATAAGAAGTAATTAATTAAATCATATTAATAAAAAGAATTAGTTAAAATTGGTTAGAAACAATAAACATGTGAAAACTGTAACTTTTTCTCAAAAAATACTCTTATATATAAAGAAAAGAGAATATAAGAGAGAGAATAAGGAACTTATTAAAATAAAAAATTATGAAAAGGAGAGAATGTGTGCTGGACAAATGTTTTAGGGCATTCTAACAATAAATGTATTAATATTAAAATGAGAAATTAACAAAGAAAATTTAAAATATCTTCTAATTGTCTATCTTCGATTTGTAATTATATAAATACGTCGTAGTTGTTTCTTGTAAAAAAAAAATTAGGGAGTATAGATCTATCAATTAATAATATGTGTGGATATATACCTCCACAAATATTTATTTACCTTCCTTGAAGTGCAATCTAGTGATATGTTTCTTTTTACTCAATTTTAAAATTTTTTTATATAGATGTATAATTTTACCCTTTATTTATTATTGTGTTGATTTTTTTTGCATGAGATATAATGTATATTAGATATGGATAAAGTTAGAAAGTTATTAAATTTTAAATGAGGGTTAATAAAATTTAAAGTTTTTCTTGATTTATGTGAAATATATTAGAAGTACTTTATAAATAGGAACAAAGGAGCAAGTTAAAGCTTACGATTGATTGAATAGCTCTCCATTCTTATATGCGACGAGACTTTAACTCGGACAATGAAGTCCTTTGAAGTGAAGCTTACGCTAATTAGATTGAAGCATGTTTCAGTAATTTAATTGGGAAAATGTTGATGGAAAATTATTAACAACGGATTTAAGGATGGATTGTGCTGTTTTTTTTTTTCCCTTTTGGTATACTGGATTATGCTGTTTTAATTTTAAAAAATCTGTGTAGATTCTTCTTTGGTCTGGCAAATTTCAAAAAAAAAAAATTATTTCAAAAAAATTATTTCAACCTTTGTTAAATTAATTGGAGACAGATCCAGCCATTTTTTTTTTTTTGGGTGTTGGGGGACGGGGGTTCCTTTAAATACAGACGAAACTCAGGCCATGTTCGCCAACCTTTAAAACGGTCCCATATTAACAAAAACTGACGGAGAATTATTAATTATTTAGACATTGAGAGCCTATTTTTTAGCGTCTGTTCTGGGAAATCACATTTTTTTAGATTTAGCATTTAAATTAAGAATTAAGAAATGTAATTAAAATCATAAAAAAAAAAAAAAGAAATGTAATTAACAGGTACACTAAACTACCGTATTATCAAATTTACCCTTAGATTCATGATTTAAAACAATTTCACATTAGTTATAAATGAGAGGGTAATAAGAAAAATGTTAATAAATGTTGCTTCATATTTCAGAAAAGATATAAAAATTGAAACAATTTTTTTAAAAAAAATATTCCCTCCGGTTCAAAATATAGGAAAAACTTTGTTAGAAGGGCTTGATTTTTTTTATAAGATACATTTTAATTTTGTCTAAATATTTAATGAGATTTTTTTCAATATTTTTCTTTATATATTCTCTTTTTTTTAATGCATTTATTGCATCTTTTACTTATTCTCTCCATTTATAAGGGCATATTTGAAGAAAAAATATGTGCCTTACATATTTATTGTTTTAAATTGATTTTTATTGATTTCTTGATAAATGTAAATCAATCAAATTTATTTTATGTTTTGCATTGAAGGGAGTATATTAAAAATGAAAGTATCAGTCTTTATAGCTAATTCATCGTAACTAACAAATGATAATTAACTTATTAAATCTGTTCTATATTAATTTTTTTTCAACTTTACTCATGTTAACTAATATAGTCAAGACGAGAGGAAAAATACAATGAGTTACATTTAAATACAAATTTTATAGATAACATTAATAAATTTATCCTCTTTATAGGGTAGAGAGAAAATTTTTTCATATAAATATACAATTTTAAGCTTTATTTTTTATTGTGTTAACTTTGTTTTCATGCGGTATAACATATATTAAATAAAAATAAAGTTATAAAGTTATTAAATTTTAAATGAGAGTTAAAAAATTTAAAAATTTTTTTAATTTCTGTAAAACATGTTAGTGACTTATAAGAGTCAGAACGAAATTAACTGCTCATCGTTGTTTTCAATTTGAAAGCAACTTATAGAATCATAGCGCACGAAGAATTATTGGTCGGTGGATAAAAGTAAAGCAATGACGAGGAAATTTGTTTGCGTGTGCACATTCAGTTGGCATGTGTGTGGACATTTTGTAAGTAGTCGCTGCGGGCCCTGGGATGATTTCTTTCTTTCTTTCTTTCTTTGTTTTTTAATTTTTTTTGCTGATGAAAACTTTATGGAAAAAATAATCTTTTCATTTTTACATTTAAACTCGGCTACCATTTTGCTTTCAAACTATGACTTACTCAGTGCGATTCAGTTTTTAATAATTAAAAAAACCTGAATCTTTTTATATTTTTTAAATATTATTAATTTTGTCTTAAAATTTAGCAATTTTAAGTCATGCACAAGCCAGATCCTCTCAAAATCCTCCTCCTTTTTTCCCCCCTTCCTTTTCAGAGTTCCTTCTTCATCCTTATTGGTTAGAGCATTTATAAATGTAGAGTTGTAAACTGCGCTGCCTTGTTTGTTAATCTCTGCATAATTTTCTAAAAGTTTACAACGCAGAGATAGCAATCATGAAGGAAAAAGAAAAAAAACCATTTGATGTCAGGGATTATGTCATGAAGACAAAACACTAATTATTGTGATGGAATACATCAAAGACAAACTCAATCGGGGCATATAAATGGTGGGGGGGGTGTCATTTGTGACAATATCTTCACACAGGAAACCACGCCTGATTCAGACATTATGGGAACCTTATTCTTCTCCTATACTGCTAATGTCTTGCTGCTATGCTGTCTTATAATCTTTGAAGGCACAAGCAGCTTGAGAACTATCTGCAATGAAAGAGATCGCTATCTTCTCCTAAACTTCAAACACACCGTTGCAGATCCGTCTGCCCTCCTCTCTACATGGTCTGATGATCGAGATTGCTGTCAGTGGAAAGGTGTTCACTGTGATAACGCCACCGGCAGAGTCATCAAGCTCAGTCTCCCATGCTCCCCACAATCCGGTGCTTCCGGTGATTGTGGAGAGGACAAATCGAAGTACTGTCTTGCAGGTGAACTCCACCTATCTTTGTTGCAGCTTGAGTTTCTAAATCACTTGGATTTGAGCTATCATGACTTCCGTGCTATTATCCAAAACGATTATGTGGATATCTCAGGCTCTAACAACCTATCTGTGGCTGAACACCATTATTTCTATGCAAATTCTTCCAATCTTCGTCATCTTGATTTATCATATAATGAGGATCTCCACTTTGACAGTCTTGATTGGCTTTCACGTGTTCCCTACTTGAAATATCTTGACTTCAGTGGCATTAAGCTTCGAGGGAGAGTTGAATGGAAAAAATTAGCAACCCTTGTTCCTTTCCTTACTGAGCTGCACTTGGATAGTTGTCGGCTTTCAGACATTAGTCCATCTCTCCGCTATGTCAATTTTACTTCACTTGAAGTTCTTAGCCTTTATGATAATGCTTTTAGCTCTCAATTCATTCCAGATTGGTTATTCAATCTTAGTGATGCCACTACTATTAACTTGAGCCGAATCACTTTCAAGGCCAACTCCCAAAGAGATTATTAAGTCTTCGAAAAATAAAAGAGTTGTATTTGTTTGAGAACAAATTCACTGGACAAATTCCAGATTGGTTAGGCCAGCTTGAACATTTACAATATTTTTATGTTGCCAACAATTCCTTTTCTGGTCCAGTTTCATCAAGTTTAGGAAATATCACATCCTTGATTATTTTGGATGTCAGTTCAAATTACTTAAATGGAAGTTTGCCAGAAGGACTGGGGCAACTCTTCAACTTGGAGGAACTATATTTTGGTGATAACAACTTGACAGGGTATGTGTCTGAAAAAATTTTTGCCAACCTGTCAAATTTGAATAGCCTGGTTTAATCTTTGACTTCGATTCCCAATGGGTTCCTCCTTTTCAGCTTTATTGGCTTCATTTGGATCACATGGTAGGCTCTAAACTCCCCACATGGATATATACGCAAACATCGCTTTTCAGGTTAACAATTGTCTACTCAATAATTTCATTTGAACCTCAAGACAAGTTTTGGGACTTTGTAGCACGAGTGCCATACGTAAGATTACAATATAACACAATTCATGGGGAGATGTCTAACGTGTTGCTAAACTCTACTTCCATAAATCTGAGTTCAAACAAAATCAAAAGCAACCTCCCTCGATTATCACAAAATGTTGTGATGTTCAATGCGGCACAGAACAATTTCCAAGGGTCTATCTCTCCATTATTGTGTCAAAAAGTGAATGGGACAAGCCAATTACAGTATTTGGACCTGTCTAGTAATCTTTTGTCTGGAGGGCTTACAAATTGTTGGATGCATTGGAAATCAGTTGTTCTTGTCAAGCTAGATGGCAATAACCTAACGGGCATAATCCCTCCATCAATTAGTTTGTTGTCTAACCTTATGGTTTTGCATCTCAATAAAAATAATTTATTTGGAGAGATACCTTTGTCTCTGATAAATTGCCGAAAACTGCAAATCTTTGATGTAGGAGAAAACAAATTATCTGGATCCTTAATGAACTGGACGGGGCAAAATGTAAAGATTATTCGACTGAGATCCAATCAACTGAGTGGAAGTATACCACCCCAAATATGCCAATTGGCTTCCCTTACGATATTGGATTTTGCAGACAACAAAATATCAGGTTCATTACCTATTTGTCTCCAAAATTTGACAGCCATGGCTTTCCGTAATTCTTTAGATAATGGGGTTTACAGATTATGCTTGAGAACTCCAACAGGTTTAACTTATAGATTCCTTGACAATGTTATGGTGCATATAAAAGGCCAAGGATTGATTTATGATGAAAGCCTGAAGTTCTTGCATGCTTTTGATCTATCAAGTAATAACATCTCCGGATCAATACCTCCAGAAATATTTAGCCTGGCTGGATTACAATCTTTGAACTTATCTCATAATCAACTTGAGGGAAACATACCAAATGAGATCAGCAACCTGAACAACTTGGAGTCCCTTGATCTCTCAAGCAACAAACTTTCGAGTGAAACTCCTCAAGGCATGGCTAAATTATCTTTTCTGGGAACCTTGAACCTCTCCTTCAATAATTTCACCGGGGAGATTCCATCAGGAACTCAACTTCGAGGGTTTGATGCACAGAGCTATATTGGGAATTCTGAATTATGTGGGGCTCCACTTCTAAAGAATTGCAAGAAACAAGATGACGAACCCATTGAAGGAAATGACAATCAAAAAGATGAATTTCTATCTTCATTCTACTTTGGGTTGGGAGTTGGATTTGCAACGGCTTTTTGGGGAGTCTGTGTTGCCATTTTCTTCAACAGAAATTTCAGGCATTGTTACTTCAGATTCTTCTATCACATCAGAGACAAACTTTATGTCATAGTGGTCCTCAGGATGAACCATTCCCGTCGTTGAAGACTTAGTTGGCTTTGTGGTGAGTGAAAAACAATTTCTTATTTTTAAGTTTTGTCTAAGTTCTTTTAAATGTTATAATATATTCTGGAACTATGAATATCTTATATTATGATCACAAATATATACATCACAAAATCACCATGACATGCTTTGGATTTTATAAATTTAATATTTTGGAGATGTGATACACTTGTAATGATGTTAAGTTTAGATAATATGCAGGTTCTTGCTGCGTAATGCATGTTCCCGTAAGTCTGCTCATCAAGTCTTTTAGACTGAACATTGCAAGGTAGGATGAAGTGATGATATTGATAATTGATGAAGGCATATTACCAGTGAAGTGAAGTTTTTAGTTTGTGTTACTTTAAAGCCGTGTAATAGACATAGTTCTATTTTCTGCATACAATTTGTATCCTCAATAAGTACATGTGTCCTTAGCTAAAGTGGAAATTAAAATATTTCTTTTCAAAAAAACAAGAGAAAATTGAATGACCTAAAGTTTTTATATTGACTTGAAAGGGAGTTTTAAATGGCCAACGCTGCTGCGGTACTCTTATCAAGGCACATATGCTTATTTTAAGTATTTATAAATATTTTTACGTAAGTTGAGATGAAATTTTTATCACATACTTACCTCTTATTCTAATTGAAATGTTTTATACTTAGAAAGTAAATAAACGCATATAATTCCTTCTATGGAGGTGACAAGTCACATGGACGCCAAGCATCTAGCCAACTTACACAAGTAGCCATGAAATTGAAATATCACATCAAGATTCGTGCAACAGCAAGCACTTCAAAACATTTTCATTTAGCAACGGATGAGAATTATTGAACCCTTAATTAGAAAAATGATGATGATAAAATGGGTTAAAAAGTCTGTCGCTAAATTCATCTTTGGTTTGGCAAATTTCAAATAAAATTATCTGAACTTTTTGTCAAATTAGTTCGAGATCCCATCAGAGTTTTTTCTTATTTCTTTCTTTTGGGTTCCTTTCACTTTATGAAACTTGAAATTTCGCATTAATTAAATCACGAAGGAATAACAAACAAAGCTGCTACGCTTGGTCTGCACACCCTGCAGAGGTATCTTCTTTTTGGGTTGGGACCAATACGTTATGCCAAAGCATCTTATTGTGGGAAAACCTAATCACTTTGCAAAACAGGGGATAAGAAAAAGGGGCCACTATCATGCATTGATGCAAAATAGAACTAAGCCCGTTGGCCCAAAAAAATAAAATTAAGCCCAACATCAGTTGCAATTGTAACGGGCCCAGTTGACAGCTGGAAATCAATTATTCATTTTTTTTGGGCCAACAGAAATTAATTATGCCTTTTTTTGGGCCAACGGAAATTAATTTTCTTTTCTTTTTTTTCAAGTAAAAGGGGAAAGAATAGTTAGCGCCGCGCTCACTGCGTGGCTGCGAAAATTAGTTATTCATGCCCTGGAATGGCCTCCTCACTTCAGCATCGTCCAGTGTCTTCGACGCAGAAAACCAGGACCCAAACTTTGCCCAGACTAGCGTCTTTCATTAAAGGTATCACCATTTAACATCTGATCATCAGAACAACTAAACATTGCAAGAAGGAAAACTGGACCCCAAAATCTACATCCTCAGTACCCTCACGACTTTTGAATTTTTTGGAGGCGGCTCTCTATTCTAGCTCGACATCTTCCTCACACCAACCTGAGCTGGGGGTGTCAGCTGTCCTTCGAGAGTTTGAGTGTTGCCACAACTGCGCCTTAATCTTGGAGCTCTTCTCAAATATTTTTTGTAGATTTTTTTATCATTAGATTCTACATCAAACGAGTGATATTTTGGTATCCTATTATAAAAATAGTTTAGTTTTTAATTTTTAATAATTTTTCAAAGATTTAACATTTCCAATGGTTTGATTTCTTTTTAACTTAGAGTATTAAACCTTTAAAAATCATAAAAAAATTGAAAACTAAACAATTTTTACAAATAAAATGTTAAAATATCACTTATTTTATGTAGAATAATTAAAAAACCGTAAAAAAAAAATTTGGAAAGAGCCTCAAAATTAAAAAGGAGCTAAGGGGCAGACCCATGGGGCAGCTGGCACTCCAACCCTACGAACCTTGTTACAATGGAGTTACTTCGAAAGGGACATTTATTTCCCTATCTACTATATCAGAGGCCATGAAGCCTTACCTGAGCTTTCTGCACTTCGGCCTCTGTAGTACCAGCATCTTCTTTTGCTTCTTTTTCCTGAAATCTTCTACGCAGTTGGATTTTGGGGATCAGCTGCTCCATCTTTGTTGCCTTCTCTACTACCCTTCAATTTTCTCCTACTTCCTAAATATTTTTTTCTTGTTTTTTTTTATCATTGCACCCTATACAAAATGAGTGAAATTTTGATATCTCGTGTGTCAAAAAAAAAATGGTGTTGTTTTCTATTTTTTATGATTTTTCTACCATTCTTTTTTTATTTTTTTCCTGTGAACAAAGGTGCAAAGCCCAATAACAAAAGCAAACAAGCTCTACTAGCTAAACATGTTTGGGAAACCTAAAACCATGGTTTCAGAAGCACTTTTCCGCAAAACGAGGTAATCTCTTCCACATATTTACTTCGTAATCCGTAAAAGCACTTCTGAAACCATAGTTTGGTTTCTATCCAAACACCCCCTAAGTATTTCTAGCCCATCAATATCTTGCTGGACAATTATCTGGACCTCTTTTGGCTGTGTCTTCCAGAAGGCTCTTTTGGTCTTCAGGTACGCAGTCAATCCCGCAAGTTTATCTGCGCGTCTGTTGCCTTCCCTACAGACGTGTTTTACCTCAACTTGCCAGTCACGCCTTCATAACTCTTGCAACTGTTTAGACAAAAGATAATGTCCATTAACCAATCCTCCTGTCTGCACTGCATCTACTACGATTTTTGCGTCACATTCAAGTTCAATTCTGTTCAGTTCCAGCTCCCAGCATAGTTTAAGTCCTTCTATGACTCCCCACAATTCCGCTTCTATTGCACCACAAGTACCGAGATCGATGGAATAACCTCGTGGCCATTCTCCCCCATCTCCCCTTGTGACTCCTCCACACCCTGCCCTCCCGTTTTCAGATTTCGTTCCATCAGAGTTCAGTTTTCGCCAACCTTTCCTCGGTCGTGTCCACTTCACAATGACCTATTCCTCTTTTCCATCGTCCGAGCTGTCTTCAATCCACCTTCTGGTATAGTGATCTAAATGTTGCCAAATAAGATCCGTAGCATTATTGGGTAGTTCAATTTCAGGATTATGGACAAACTGGTTGCGCCACTTCCAGTTAAACCAGCAACCAATTGCGAACATCTCTGGCCATCTTGTGTCTTTATCAGTTCTGCCTCTATAAGTTAAATTGTGTTTCAGCCAGGTATGCCACTGCTTCCGGAAGAACGTACTTGATAAGCTACCCTCCATATAGCTTGGGCATAAGGGCAATCTCGGAGGGCACGCAATTGGTCCTCTATATTTGTGTTACATATGCTGCAGGTACTAGCGCCTCCATCCCATTTTTCTACCATTCTTTTTTACCAGAACTTTTCTGCAAATTCTGCAGTCTCTATATATATATTGCCCTGTACAAACCTTTTCTTCTCATGGCAATGGGCTAACTAAAGTCTCTATAATGCTTTAATGACTCTTCACAAAGAATGAATAATGGAATGGCAAGAACCTTAATTATATTCTGACTCGAATGAAGACGAAGTCAATGTATAAGAGGAAGTAAAGTAAAGCTTAGTAAGCTTAATGAAAAAGGATAACTATCAAAACACATGACACGACATGTGTCTGAAAGAAGCCACGCCAAACTCTCAAAGTTAACCCTTCTTTCCAGGGGATCCCCCAACATGATATTTGACTTCGATCTCTTTAATTGGGTCCCTCCTTTTCAGCCTCAACAAGGGAGACTGAGCTCAATGACTCTATCAATGGTGTTAGTCACAGTGAAGTCGAGTTCATTCACCGCAATATAATCTGGCTTATATCAAACCAGCTAGGGAGGATGGCAGATGGATCAACCATCGTGTGCTTGAAGTTTAGGAGGAGGAGATGGTGGTCTTTTTCATTACAGTGAGGTATCCATTCTCTTTCAAAGTTACATGGTTTGATGGGGAGTGATGGATCAGCACCAATGACAGATATTTATATACAGCTTTGGGAAAAATAGTAGTAGTAATGTTTGATTAGCGTACTAAATAAGCTTTTTGCTTCCTCTTTTAATTGTCTCTTGTCTTGTTGAAATGTCCCTAATGAAATAATACGACACTTATCGCAAATACAAGATTCTTCATAATAACCTTCATGGCTAAGATTAGCCAATCCTCGGGTGTTCACAATACAGAAGAAAAGTGCAGAAACGGAAATGGAAAATGACAGAAGCTGAAATTAGCAGGGAAAGGAATCCATTGGGAAGGAGGTTTTTATTTGAAAACTTCCTTAATTAGCTGGTGGGTCCCACAACTAACATGCTGTTTTCTTATTGTCAACTTCATTTGAACGACAAGGGCATCTTCATTATTGCTTTGGACGCAGCACGACGTTGCATGGAATTGGCAAAACTCGATCCATAAATTTGTTTGTACGTAATGAACCATTAATAGCAGCAAAAGGAAGAATGAGAATGCTTTCATATGGTCTCGTCATCACTTCACTTTACGATATTTCACATTAATAATGTGGTGTAAACCAAGGCAAATATTGTCACATCATCACCATTATTATTTGCTTTTGCTTGACGCTTGCATATTAATTATTTCTTCTTTTTATGTTTCCAACCACATATCAGTAGCTTCATTTTTTCCCCCATTATTATATGCTGCTGGGTTTGCTGAATCCTGATGTTCGATGATGCAGTTAATGACTTGAATGGGATCTCCGGGCTATTTTAAAGAGGTTTCATCTGGTCAATGAACTTATAAGCCAACAGAATGTAAACTCTTCATTAGTGGGAAGTTTCAAGTTTGATTCCATCTGTAATCTCAATCTTAGGACGTGGAACGGTTTAGGTGCTCATCACACCCCAAATTCATTAGATATTGAGGATTCAGATTTAAATTTTTTAATTAATTATTTAAAATGAAAAATCTTTTTTTTGGAAAAATAATGATTAAGAGATTATTTTTATTTTTAGATTATATAACCAACAAAATAAATGTCTTTCCAAAAAAAAATGTATCTGGATAGTTTAAATCTGATAAGAACCCAAACTCATTCCATCAAGACATTAGTTTATATGGGAAGAATTTCAGTAAACCGTCTTAATAGCTATTTTATATCAATTAACCCTCAAAACATTCAAAAATTTCAATCAACCCTCTTGGAGAAAAATAAAATTAAAATTTAAAGATAAAAATACAATAATTCTCATCCTTTTTATTTTTGTAAAAAAAAACAGTAATACCCTTAAAAAAACAAATTTGAGGTTGGAGGTCTGGCTACTGGTATTAATGTGTCCGGCACCGAAGGTTGGAGCTCCGGTGGGTGATTCATCCTCACTGATCCCATTACTATCTTATGGGCCTTACTTGTGATAGCTTCTTTTCCAAAGCCCTCTCACTCATTATATTCCTATTAGTATACTTATAGGCTTCTTTGGGCTCTTTTCTTCTCCCTCAATAGGTTTGGGTTCTTTTTCTTTCCCCAATTTTATTTAGGCTTGGATCACGTTCATTCCTTTTCCGGGAACTTCTGATTGGATTTGGACTCGCCTGGACTCCCCCTCCCTCACTACTTTTCTCACTCCTCTTGCCTTTGCACCAAAAAAAAGAAAAATTCCGCGTAGCAATCATTTACTTCCCTCCATTTTATTATAACTATCACAAAAATATTTTTTTCATTCCTCAATAAGTGTCATTTTCACATTTTAAAAAGGTATCAAATGATATATTTCTCATTTCTTCTTGTTAATATACTCATTATTAGTAAAATTTATAAAGCACTATCGACATATTTCATTTGAACTAAAAAAAAAACTAAAACTTTATTAGTTTTATCTTAAAATTTAGTAACTTTTTAACTTTAAATCTATTTAACATATGTTTCCTAAAAGGATAACAGTCTAAAGAAAATAAATTAAGAATAAAACTACATATTCATACTGTAATAAAATTACCAAGGTGCCTCTATATATCAAGGACAGAGACAATTACTAGAGACATTTTAAGAAAGTAATAGATTGATTTTACAAAAGTTTAGATTATTTAATGATTTTTTAATCTATATTAAAAAAATACCCCTCTAGCCTTTAATATAGGACATAATTTGAGAGTTGATATTGATTCTATATATAAGACCTATTTTACATGTTTATTTATTTTTTTAAATTAATCTTATCAATATTTTTCTAATAATAATCAAATAAAAGAGAAAGAATTAAAGAAAATGATTAGAATGTTTTGGTAAAAAAAAAATTATATTAACTAACTAACAAGTATCATTAATTTATTCAAATTAGTTAATTAAGTTTAAATTAAGAACAGATGAATACTACTGTTATCATAGCACTTACAATGAAACAGATGGAAACGGATGGAGTATGTGTGACAGTCAAATCTACAGGCTTCCAAGTTCCAAAGCTCCACTCATTCATAACATTAATATAATAAAGAACCTTCCCTTCGCCAACATGCCTCTTTAGAGATAACAAAAGAGAAACAACATTAAAAAGAGGATTATAATTATAATTATAAAACTGCCACCTTCATATCATTTTCTACATGGTAGCATTATTATATGATGATGCCATGCCTGGTAAAAGATGCGTCCCAGCTAGACACCCCCTCTCTCTATCACTTCCCTCTGTTTTCAACACAACTGGGGGCGTGGGCCCACTCTCTCTGATCATAAAATAAAGAAAAGAGCTACATATGCAACGGTCCACGCGCTTTTCTTCTTTTCAAAATGCCAACATGCTAACGGACAAGGATGCCCCATTCAAATTACCCAATCCCCTGTCCCCACCCTGCAACACAATAATGTCTTATAATCCAACTCTACCCATTCAATGGAGACTTGCTGATACGTCCATAGGTTTGATTCTCTCTCTATATTATGAAGCTTATAATTATATTTTTCTGTCCTAGATATAATATCCAATTACATTACTCCTCCGTTTCTTATTATAAGATACAAATAACTAAAGTACGATGATAAAAAAACAGTTAAAATTAGTTATGAACAATTAATGTGTAAAAAGTATAATTTTTTTCTAAAAATGCCCTCATTAATAAGGAGAGAGAACATGAGAGAAAACAATTAAATTATTAAAGAAAGAAATGGGAGAGTGTGAGTTGGAGATAATAAATATGGGTAAAATAGAAAATCAACACAAAAAAGTAGAGACAACTTTTAAGTATCTCTTATATATAGAAACATGTCATAAACATCAAATGTCTCTTGTAATAAGAAACGGAGGAAGTACAAAATAAATTTTATATTTAAAACTAAAAAAAAATACGTCTATCAAATTTAAATTTTAATAACTATGTTTTGTTAAATTATACTGCTGCCTCAACCGGTCCTTATATAAAATTGAAGATAACCTAGCTTAAGACATCATCGGGTACTAAACTAAATGAGCATATATGAAGAATTAGCTCATCCCATTAGATCCCAATTTTTAAATACCTCACTCCATGCACTCCCTCATGCCGTTTCCCCCACTTCTCAAGCCTATGGAATTTTCTAAAGTAAGGATACAACATTTTTGTTCTGCTCAAGAGTGCTTTTAGAGCATAATCCAAACGTCCTCTAGCTTCACAATTGTTAGGTTCACCATTTTTTTATCCATATGCATGAGAAATACTTGGCTGTGCCAATAATTCAGCTTTCTTTTAATATTTTAAAAGTAAATTGATGCATAATAATAATACCCCCCAGGAATATAGAGACAATAAGAGTCACATGGACGTTAATAAGGATCCGGTTTGGAGTCCTCCACTGCACAACCAGCTCATACAAGAAGCCAATAAAAACTCATCAAAATCGGAGTAACAGTAAATCAATCCTACCTTCTATAACACCTACCTGAGTTTTCATTGGCCTGAGTATTCCTTCGTGCTTTAACCATGCGACCCCGCTTTGACATACTTGTCCCTTCATAATTAAACCTAATTTACAATTCTTCTACCTAATAATAATATGGAGCCACTTGCAGAGACCAATGGCTTCTCGTGTCTCTCCAGCGGCCATTACCTTTGCTTCATGGAATTGTGCTCTTTTTCACCTTGGATTGGGACTGTGAGAGGTAGACTTGGCACTGTATAATAGTTTTACCAATCTTGAAACCTGGTACCACCGTGAATGCCACTTGTGGGTATGATTCCACGGTCTGGTCTGACTCTGAAGAGACGAATATCTCGTCGTTTATGCTTTCCATGTACACATCAGAGTACCTGCATCCCTTCCTTAATTGAAAGATTGAAGCTTGCGGCTCAAAAGAGAAGGCCAAGCAATGCAAGAGCCAAACCTTCTTCGCCATCTCAGCAAAAGATGAAAAGAAGCCAGTGTTGGGAAATTCTCCTGCATTCAAAAGGTTTCTCTGGTTCAGATCACCGAAGATCGATGATTCCATCTTTGGATGAATAAGTCGCAGGTACTTGATCCGGCAGAACTTTGCAAATGGAGACCTTGGCTTCTCAGCTAGATATTCTTTTGCTCTGATGGATTTCAGTTCATTGAATCTCAGGAAGAACACCTGTCGTAGGCTGTTTCTTTCCGGCAATGACTCATTTGGAAGGGAGAAATTAGGAAACTGAAAAGAGTCAAACATTTCCCTGCAAACAAATGACTCAATTGCATAACACTTGTGGTCCTCTTTCAAGTACACTACATTCTTTTCAATAGCACCCGCAGCAGCATCAATATCCCAACCAGCAGATCTCATCTCATCCACAATTAACCGAACAAAGTTTCGAATGGACCTGACTGTCTGGCGAAGGACTGTAATAAAATGGCTAGAATTTAGTCCTGATATATGAAGATTATCAAGCACAGATAATGACCCGCTTTGATTCAATCTCTTCTCCATTGACCTGTTCTGCTCAATAGCTTCCTGCAACTTCTCCTTAAGAAACACAATCTCAGATTCCTTGAGCCGAACCTGAGACTCTAACTTCTTTCCCATAATGTCATAAGTCTTTATAACACTATGAAGCTCCTTCAATTCAGCCTCCAGCATTGCTGCCTCTGGTGAAGGATCAAATTGCTTTTTCAAGTAACACTGCTTTATCTCAGACAAGTTCTTTAACTCAGAGACTAGCAATTGATCCGCAGCTTGAACACCTTCAGGCTCATATGGCGACTGAGCATACTGAAGTTGAGCATATGCAGCTTTAACAGATGAAATGCTAGCAAACAGTTTTGCAAGCAGAGCTTCCATCGCTGCTCTTTCATGAAATTCTTCATCTTCCTCATCAAAAGACTGAGACCAGTTCAAAACCTTATCAATACCTCCTTCATCTTTAAGATCTCTATCTGCTTTAACACTCTTCAGTCCATCAGCCGGAGCAATTCCAGTCAGGGTTCGAAGATGAAGAACCTTGGCAATAGTTCGAGCTAGTTTCTTCTTGCTTGGCGTCACAGCCAATGGCTGGACCGACTCCATCAGCAGAAAATTACCCAAGTATGCAAAGTGGTGTAGTATTTGTGAAATGGGTTTGTGCCTGTGTTTGAAAAGAGTGACAAGAGAACAATAAAGTTAGAAGATGATGGTGATCTCCATAATGAACGTGCCCCAGAAAAGGAAAAAGCAACATGCTTTAACACTTAGATCGAGGCCCCTGATGAAGGATTGGAATTTCATTTTGTTCTTCATCTATTAAAGTTTTGAGTCTGTCTGCTTTCCGCAGGGTATAAAGTTGTCACGGCGGATTTAGTAGACAAGGAAGCGAAAATAACATATAAAATGCATCAAAAGTTCAAAGTTCAATGTTCATTTCAGGAATATTAATCATCTTTCCAAAAATGACTAGTTTTAGGAAGAAAATTTAAATCAGAAACAAGAACTCAACATCAAGCAAGGTATAGAAAAGAAGATTCAGTGAGTGAATCAAGCCAGCAAGTAGCAACTGTGATAAAAATGAGATCTTCAAAAAAGGAATAGCTCAATACAGTGTAAACACAGTATCAAGCACAATTACTTTTTCCTGATTTAACATGTTGGTCAGCTCTTGTTGAGCATGCTAAAGTTTCGCTACCCAGAGCATAATCAGAACCTTTTTCCTAATAAATTTAATTGAACGGGAAATTGAGGTGGGAAATTTTTTTTTTTTTGGTATGATGATTATTAAAGTAATCATGACTAAAGATAATCATTATCAATATAAATCCTAATTTATGTCCCATGTGTTACCGAAGAAGCAAGGTCTACCGCCAGATCTACAACTTCAGAAATGGTGGAAAACAAGAGGAGAAATACTGGAAGGTTAAAAAATACATTAGCGTGTTATTTACAATTATTATAAGTACATATTACGATAATAAATCTGATTTTAACAAAGAAAAAAGTCTTATTGTTATGATTCATAACTCTTAGGATTCCCTGAGGTCCTGATTCAAGATCTAGAAAGATCTGGCTTTAGCAGCCTGAGCCCACGTTGGGACCCACCAAAGTGAATACCTGACATGAAGCTTTTAACTTCACTACCAGACAATGTGAAAAATGAGATCGTCATAAAATATTTTACCTCTCATAACAGATAATTCCTTCATAACATTTCATGTTTGATTATGCTACATAATGCCTAAATGTTTCATGGTTCTAGCACTAGAGATGTGAGTAGTTAGTAAGAAGTTGCTTTATCTTTTGAAATTACAGTAAGGATATCTCTTGCTTTACTTATCTTACGACTGTGTGAGTGTATAAAATAAAATAACATATCATGTTTGTACTAGAAAGAAAATATTGTCTTGTTAGCATAATTATGTTTTTCACGTGACGACTGACGAGGATCACCAAGTCATAAAGCACTTAGGCCGTGTGCAACAGTATAATAACAGTATGACATCATCTTTTCACTCAACTTGATATTTTGCTCTCAAATTAACATAAACAACTGTCATGACAATCAAATGAGTTTTCATAAATTACTGTCATTTCAAAACCAACAAGGACAAACATCCAAATGACTATGATTAAGAGTCAAGACAATAATGTAAGACCTTAAAAAAGTACATTAATGGGCACTGAAGCCTCAGAAACATGAACCAAGTTCAGCTTAAAACCAGACTAGTAAAAGAAGTAGATAACGGGCCTGTTTGAGAGGTCTTGAGAAATTCCTTATAAACATGTTTCTTACGTCTAAATTACCACTAAAAAGCTATTTTTAAAAAATGTTCCTATCTTGTATTCCGTAAATTACTACTAAAAAGCTATTATAAAACTGTTCCAAACGGAACAACATAGTACTGACCAATTTTATACTAGAAAGATGCTAAATGCTCTGTGTTCGTACTGGAAGAGAGCTATTCCATCTAGAACGCCAGAGATATATAAAAAAATGACAGGAAAATGAATGATTAACTGGAGAATATTAGAGGCGCAAGCCATTGATTTAAAAATATCAAGAAAGAAAATTGCTGTACCTTGAGAGATATGCCAAGAAATCGAGCAATTAATCTTTCAAGTTCATATCATTGTAAACGTAAATCTCAAGGAAACAGAGTAAAAACTGCGACCTTTAAAAGCCCTGCAACCGAACACACCATAGTAAGAAAAACACCCAAGAACAAGCCCAGAAAACAGAAAAAGATCTCCCCTTTCCCCCAAACGGTAAAAACAACAAAACAAGACTGAAAAGCCAAAGCAATGAGTACCCCAACCAGCTCACGGAAACCAACAAGAACCCCCCAAAAAATACCTTCAAGCATTAGAAAGAAATCGACGACGACGAAAAGCTATACAAAAAGCGAAACGCGTTCGAAAACTTGTCTTTAGGAAGATATCAAAAAACTCAGACACGGACTTCTTGTCTTCAAACTGGAATCAAACACAAAAGCTTCCGATTTCAATCCTCTAAAAAAATGGGGATGCTAAAACGAGGAGAAGAAGCGAGTAATGAGAGGCAAAATGATGACAGAAACGAATGGAAGTGGAAATGAGGCTTAGCTAACCTCACGATGAAGCTTCTTTCTTTGTGAATCCTGATGCTTCAATTGCTTCAGTGCTTGCACAGGCCTGTGCTCTGCTTTCTTCTCCTTTTTCTTCTTTTCTTTGCCGTTCTGATGCACAAGGCCCCGACTGATTACTAAAGGTACCACAGGTCTATAGTAACCCCTTGAGAGAGACAGAGGGACACAGCTGTGAGAGAGAAGGGGGGAGGGAGCTGGAGGACGGAAGCAGAGCAGAGAGAGAAAAAAACAGAGGAAGGGACCGGAGGAGAGAGAAAACAATTGAGAAGACGACGAAAATGGGCAAAGCGTTGGGAATTGGGGAGATCACAGAGACAATTGGTCTAGTCGCTTTCCAGGACCAATGATGCCATTTCTCGCTAGCCTTCTTTCACCATATTACAAAGCAACAGACATTAGGCACTCAATATCCATTAATGTTGGTGGAAAGTGGAAAGAATTTGACTACGAGATTAAAAAAAAAGTAGTTCTTATTTTATATTCCCTCCGTTCTTTATTATAAGAGACGAATAACCGAATTACGTTGATAAAAAAACAGTTAAAATAGTAAGAATAATCAATATGTAAAAAGTATAATTTTTTTTTTAAAAATACCCTCATTAATAGGAGAGAGAACATGAGATAGAACAATAGTAATTTATTAAAAGAAAGAGAAGTAGGAAGGAGAGAGAGTGTGAATTGGAGACAATAATATGGGTAAAAATAGAAAATCAATACAAAAAAAGTAGAGACAATTTTTAAGTGTCTCTTATATATAGGAACATGCCATATAAGCATCAAATGTCTCTTATAATAAGGAAACGGAGGGAGTAATAGTGTTGATTCTTAATATAAAAACTAAATAATTGATTTAAAGATATTAAAAAATTAATTAAAATAGTTAATTGTAACAAATATAAGTTAACTTTTCTAATCTATCATTTTCTAGTTATGTGTATTGAATCAATAAAGATATTTTAAAAAAATTATAAAATGAATTTAGAAGACAAAGTGTATTAAGATTAAATATTGAGAACTAAATTCAACTCTTACAAAGGCCTTATGTTATTCACACGATGGGCCTCTAGATACTATCACAGAAAAATCGTTACTTCTTCTTATGCATATTCATCAACGATTAAACGTTTTGTGGTTTGATTAAATATAGTTAAATAAACTTTGAAAATTAAGACTCAATTGTCAAGTTAGTTTTAGTCCTAAATATAAGACTCATTTCTCATATTTATTAATTTTCTCTGAATTACCCTTTATGGATACTCCATCAACCATAATCAAGTAGAAGAGGAAAAAGGGGTATTAAGAAAGATGATTATGGTATTTTAGGAAAAACATGTCATATTTTTTATAATTAACTAACTTACTTAACTTTCTTAATCTAATTAAATTAGTTAAATAGATTTTATATTAAGAATCGGAAGAATATTTTTTTTACCCTCAACACTATAGGTTTATTTCAGTTCATATATATATATATTATAGCATTGGAATTTTGTATCATTAATCCCACTTGAGCACACTTTTCAGG